>NC_069500.1:90024043-90624043 GCF_027579735.1 Bombina bombina | reverse complement strand
AGCAGTGGTACAGGAAGAAGTCTGCATCCTTCAAGAAAAACATGATTTTCATGCAGGACAATGCTCCATCACACGCGTCCAAGTACTCCACAGCGTGGCTGGCAAGAAAGGGTATAAAAGAAGAAAATCTAATGACATGGCCTCCTTGTTCACCTGATCTGAACCCCATTGAGAACCTGTGGTCCATCATCAAATGTGAGATTTACAAGGAGGAAAACAGTACACCTCTCTGAACAGTGTCTGGGAGGCTGTGGTTGCTGCTGCACGCAATGTTGATGGTGAACAGATCAAAACACTGACAGAATCCATGGATGGCAGGCTTTTGAGTGTCCTTGCAAAGAAAGGTGGCTATATTGGTCACTGATTTGTTTTTGTTTTGTTTTTGAATGTCAGAAATGTATATTTGTGAATGTTGAGATGTTATATTGGTTTCACTGGTAAAAATAAATAATTGAAATGGGTATATATTTGTTTTTTGTTAAGTTGCCTAATAATTATGCACAGTAATAGTCACCTGCACACACAGATATCCCCCTAAAATAGCTATAACTAAAAACAAACTAAAAACTACTTCCAAAAATATTCAGCTTTGATATTAATGAGTTTTTTGGGTTCGTTGAGAATATGGTTGTTGTTCAATAATAAAATTAATCCTCAAAAATACAACTTGCCTAATAATTCTGCACTCCCTGTAGTGTTAGGTGTTAGTGTAATTTAGGTTAGCTTTTATTTTACAGGTAAATATGTCTTTATTTTAGCTAGGTAGTTTATTAAATAGTTAATAACTATTTAGTAACTATTCTACCTAGTTAAAATAAATACAAAGTTGCCTGTAAAATAAAAATAAACCCTAAGCTAGATACAATGTAACTATTAGTTATATTGTAGCTAGTTTAGAGTTTATTTTATAGGTAAGTATTTAGTTTTAAATAGGAATAATTTAGTTAATTATAGTAATTTTATTTAGATTTATTTAAATTATATTTAAGTTTGTGGGGGTTAGGGTTAGGGTTAGACTTAGGTTTAGGGGTTAATACATTTAGAATAGTGGCGGCGACGTTGGGGGCGGCAGATTAGGGGTTAATAAATGTAGGTAGGTGGTGGCGATGTTAGGGACGGCAGATTAGGGTTTAATAATATTTAACTAATGTTTGTGATGCAGGAGTGCGGCGGTTTAGAAGTTAATATGTTTATTATAGTGGCGGCGACATTGGGGGCGGCAGTTTAGGGGTTAAGAAGTATAGGTAGGTTGCGGCGACATTGGGGAAGGCAGATTAGGGGTAATAAATATAATGTAGGTATTGGCGATGTTGGGGGCATCAGATTAGGGGTTCATAAATATAATGTAGGTGGCGGCGGTGTCCGGAGCGGCTGATTAGGGGTTAATAATATAATGAAGGCGTCGGCGATGTCGGGGGCGGCAGATTAGGGGTTAATAAGTGTTAGATTATGGGGTGTTTAGACTCGGGGTTCATGTTAGGGTGTTAGGTGTAGACATAACTTTTATTTCCCCGCAGGAATCAATGGAGCTGCGTTAAGGAGTTTTACGCTGCTTTTTGGCAGGTGTTAGACTTTTTTTTCAGCCGGCTCTCCCCGTTGATGCCTATGGGAAAATCGTGCACGAGCACGTTACACCAGCTCACCGCTAATGTAAGCAGCGCTGGTAATGGAGTGCGGTAATGAGCAAAATTTTGCTCAACGCTCACTTCTTGTCTGGTTTGTAAAAACCCGTAATACCAGCGCTCTCTGTAAGTGAGCGGTGAGCATAAACTGCTCGTTAGCACCGCACAGCCTCTAACGCAAAACTCGTAATCTAGGTGATAGATTTTTGGCAGCAAATAAGTACCATAAGCTCATCAAGTCTGCCCATATTCCTTATAAAGACACCTATACAGATACCTTGTTCACTAATGACTGCAGGTGTTACCTCAGCCTCACACGTGAACTCTTCCTGCCGCCTGGGCTAGATTCCATTCTCTTTCACACACAGCCATCAGGTCATGAGCAAGGGTATGGGGACGGTTTTCCATCTAAATTTGCTCACTTCATGTGCGGATGCACACAATTAAGTAATTGCACTCCACATATGTTTCACAAGAAAGTGTGGGATACGATTACGTAATTAGAAGCATTCAAAAAATGGAGGTAGCAAATGTCGATGGAGGAGTAAATTACTCCTTACATTTGTTATTAAAGCCGCCATGTAGATGCGTGCATGCACAGTTAAACATGCTAATAGCACATTTCTATTGGCTAATTTTTCCTTCACTTACACAAGGTTTTTTGACTGCTCAGCCATGCACATGCTGTTACAGCTCCATATGTAATCCAAATGAAATATAATGTGTCTCCACCTGTACAACAGTTTTTAATGTAAATAATTTTATAAAGCTTATAATGTGCATATTAAAAATTGGTGAACAGGTGGAGACACGCTTTAGAGACACGCTTTAGAGACACGCTTTAGAGACACGCTTTAGAGACACGCTTTATTTCATTTGAATTAGATGTGTGTAGCTGAGCAGTCAAAAACCTTTAATAACAAATGCAAGGAGTCATTTAGCCCTTCATTGAAATTTCCTACTTCCATGTGCGCATGCTTGTAATTATGTACTAGCATTCCACCCATTCTTGTGAAACATGTGGAGTGCGATTACGTAATTGTGCGCATGCGCCCATCGAGGTAGCAAATCTCGACACACCTGAAGAGAACAGGTAGAATAGGGAGAAGCTCAACCATTCTCCCTTTACAAGGTATAGAAGGAACCTCAGTATTCACATCACACTGTGACCTGGAAAAAAAATATTAAACTGTTTTTCATGCCAGTTTGTATGGGAAGCAGACATCTATGAGAAACAATTCACTTTTTTGTTGTAGGGCTCTTCATTATTTGTTTCCGGCTGCATCCTATAGAGGAGTTGTCAAAGTTAAAGGGACATTAAACACGAAATTAATGCTAGGTAGAATGATGCATTTAAAGAACAGATAAGTCTGAGAATAACATGTAAATGTATTTTTTAAAGTTTCATAAACTGTTAAAATATTGACAAAATAAGTGTAAAGTTATAGGGGTAGATTTATTGAAAGTCGAGCGGACATGATTCGCTGTAGCGAATTATTTCTGCTTGACCTCACTAAATGCTGACAGCATACGCTGTCGGCATTTAACATTGCACAAGCATTTCTGGTTAAATGCTTGTGCAATACCGCCTCTGCTTACTTGCGGCCAATCGGCCGCTAGCAGGGGCTGTCAATCATCCTGATCGATGCTTCTTAACTTCCATTACAGGCGAGCCTGAAATGTTGGGGCTCTGAAGCAGCATCTGCTACTTAGTAAATGTAGCCCTTAGTGTCTATAAAACAATGGGAGCTGCCATGTTGTAACTTAGGTTACCTTCTGTGCTGTGGCCAATTAGGGACAGTTATAAATAAGTCACTAGAGTGTGCAGCCAATGGCTGTGGAGAATATAACAGTGTTCTGCACTGGAACTGAAAAGCTCACAACTTTCAGAATGGAATTACAAGAAAAGGGGACTGAATAAATAATTAAAGTATATTGCAGAGTTTTTTTTATATATACGATTTATCATTTTACATTACCATCTCAAAGTGTTTAATGACCCTTTAAAAAGGGCCTATTAGCCCTTTGGTTGCCTGAGAAGAACACAAAAAAACAGTGATCCCTTTGGTTGGTGGGTTAATCATTCCTGTGTTCTGTATAAGATTTATAGTTGCATGCATATATTAAAAAAACAGGCTTTTATACCCCTAATTATAACCAAAATAATATACACAATAAATGTAAAAGGAAAGCATGTTGACTAATCGATTCAGTACTGAATGTGTATGAGTGTAGATTTTTAATTTAAAGGGACATGAAAATCTCTTTCATCATTTAGAAAGAGCATGCCATTTTAAATAACTTTCCAATTTACTTCTTTATCTAATTTGCTTCATTTTCTTGATATCATTTGTTGAATAGCATATCTAGATATGCTCTGTAGCTTCTGATTGGTGGCTGCACATAGATGCCTTGTGTGATTGACTCACTCAAGTGCATTGCTATTTCTTCAACAAAGATATCTAAAGAATGAAGCAAATCAGATAATAGAAGTACATTGGAATGTTGTTTAAAATTGTATTCTTTATCTAAATAAGGAAAGAAAATGTTTGGGTTTCATGTCCCTTTAAGTAATAAAATCAGTTCATAACATGCGTGCATTTAAGACATTCATATAATATTACTGTAATTTATTTGTAACATTTTTGAAACGTCTAACTGTTTCCAAGTTAGAGGTTCCAATTATATGTGAATAAAAGGTTGGATCTCTTGGGTTGTAAATTGTGGAAAGAAAATGATGAGCAAAAAGGAGAAGGAAATGTTAACAGCAACATCAGCCTGGGCTCAGAAGATAATTTGAAAGATTGACAAAACATGAGAAAGTGTTTGTGTGATCTCATTCCTATAATATGGGAGAATCAAATCACTGATAAACAGAACTTTATCTGTTGGATAAATGCACCCAGATTTTAGTTTATTTAGCACTGATCAGGTTTCTTACAAGAGTCATAGTCCTCTCTAGTATGATTTGAATTTAACGCTTTAATAACCAGAGGGCTGCAGCTCATTGCATAGCCCTGTGTTGCCAGTCCCTCCGTGCACTTAGGTATTATTAATATTTCAGACACCGCGTTCATCAGTTCACATCCTCAGCTAAAAATAATGACTTGCTAAGTTTATAAAACCTGCTAGCTATATACAGTGGATTTACACCAGATCAGATACACAGAAAATGAAAACATTTATGAAAGAAATGTGATCATTGATACATCCTTTTTTATTCCATGAATGTCTCAAAGGACACTCCTGCTGGCTGACATATGTGGGCTAAAATCACAAAAACTGTACAAAACCTGAAGCATATTAAAGCAAACCATATAGGAAGTGCATATTCTATTTGGGATTTTTCTCTAATCTGAGATTTGTTTTAGAATACAGATAGAAACAAGCACAATTTCAAGGGAACTTAAACGTCACTACACATCTAAACCACCCTGCACTAGACTCAACAGAAAAGGATGAACCTAACACCCTTACTCGCGCGCAAACTTGATCGTGTTTAACCAAGTGCGCTAACCTGACATGAAATATGAATATTTCACATTCAAATGTTCTTCACATAGAAGAATATGTTCTATTTATTCATAAATAAATATTTATATATATATATACAGTATATATATATATATATATATATATCTGATGGGGTTTTGACAAAATACATATATATATACATATATATGTATATACTGTATATATATATATATATATATAATGATTGTATATAGGTATAGATATATACAGCTTTATATATAAGAATAGCTATGTATAAAAACATGGAGCATATTCCCGTTTGTGAAGAACATTGGAATGTAAAATATGTACAGCAAATACATAAGTAAAACTTTTATTAAAGGGACAGTCAACACCAGAATTTTTGTTGTTTAAAAAGAAAGATAATCCCTTTATTACCCATTCCCCAGTTTTGCATAACCAACACAGTTATATAAATATACTTTTTACCTCTGTGATTATCTTGTATCTAAGCCTCTGCAGACTGCCCTCTTATTTCAGTTCTTTTGACAGACTTGCTTTTTAACCAATCAGTGCTCACTCCAGGGTAACTTCACGTGCATGAGCTCAATGTTATCTATATGAAACACATGAACTAATACCCTCAAGTGGTCAAAATGCATTCAGATTAGAGGCAGTCTTCAAGGTCTAAGAAATTAGCATATGAACCTCCTAGAATTAGCTTTCAACTAAGAATACCAAGAGAACAAAGCAAAATTGGTGATAAAAGTAAATTGGAAAGTTGTTTAAAATTACATTCCCTATTTAAATCATGAAAGTTTTTTTTTTTTTACTTGACTGTCCCTTTAAATACGAATATTGCATAAATATGATTTTTCATGTTTTCAGATACTTGACTGCAAAGGGCTCTAATGCACTTATATATATATATATATATATATATATATATATATATATATATATATATATATATATATATATATATATATATATGTATACATATGTATTTAGGATAGAAGGCCGAGGGTTTCAATTAATGGGGTACATTCAAATGAGAGGTTAGTTACCAGTGGTGTTCTTCAAGGGTCAGTTCTTGGGCCTGTTTTGTTTAACATGTTCAGCAGTGATATTGTGAGTGGGATCCAGGGGAAGTTTTGCTTGTTTGCTGATGATACAAAAACTTGTAAATTGATATTCCAGGAGGAATTGATTAAATGAGCAGTGATATTAAAAAACTAGAGGACTTAGAAAATAAATGTGATCTAAAATGTAATATTACCAAGAGCAAAATTATGCATATAGGATCCAAAAACCCAAAGGTGAATTATAGTCTCAATGGTACATTACAGACGGTAACTAAAAAGAAACGGGACTTGGGAATTATTATTTCAGATTATTTAAAATTTGATAGACAATGCAGCAGTGAAGCTGGTAAGGCCAATTGAATACTTAGTTGCATTGGGAAAGGTATTAGCAGCAGAAATAGCAAGGTTCTTATGGCACTCATCTGGATTACTGTGTACAGCTCTGGAAATCATATCTGCAGAAGGATATCAATAAACTAGCAAAAGAGGGATACTAAAATGGTACATGATCTTAAATATAAAAAGTACAAAGAAAGACTCTATTATTTAACCCCTTAATGACCACAGCACTTTTCCATTTTCTGTCCGTTTGGGACCAAGGCTATTTTTACATTTTTGCGGTGTTTGTGTTTAGCTGTAATTTCCCTCTTACTCATTTACTGTACCCACACATATTATATACCGTTTTTCTCGCCATTAAATTAACTTTCTAAAAATACCATTATTTTCATCATATCTTATAATTTACTATAAAAAAAATTATAAAATATGAGGAAAAAATGGAAAAAAACACACTTTTTTTAACTTTGACCCCCAAAATCTGTTACACATCTACAACCACCAAAAAAAAAACATGCTAAATAGTTTCTAAATTTTGTCCTGAGTTTAGAAATACCTAATATTTACATGTTCTTTGCTTTTTTTGAAAGCTATAGGGCCATAAATACAAGTAGCATTTTGCTATTTCCAAACTACTTTTTTTCAAAATTAGCGCTAGTTACATTGGAACACTAATATCTTTCAGGAATCCCTGAATATCTATTGACATGTATATATTTTTTTTTAGAAGACATCCCAAAGTATTAATCTAGGCCAATTTTGGTATATTTCATGCCACCATTTCACCGCCAAATGCGATCAAATACAAAATATCGTTCACTTTTTCACAAATTTTTTCACAAACTTTCGGTTTCTCACTGAAATTATTTACAAACAGATTGTGCAATTATGGCACAAATGGTTGTAAATGCTTCTCTGGGATCCCCTTTGTTCAGAAATAGCAGACATATATGGCTTTGGCATTGCTTTTTGGTAATTAGAAGGCCGCTAAATGCCGCTGCGCACCACACGTGTATTATGCCCAGCAGTGCAGGGGTTAATTAGGGAGCTTGTAGGGAGCTTGTATGGTTAATTTTAGCTTTAGTGTAGTGTAGTAGACAACCCAAAGTAATGATCTAGGCCCATTTTGGTATATTTCATGCCACCATTTCACCGCCAAATGCGATCAAATAAAAAAAAAACGTTAAATTTTTCACAATTTTAGGATTCTCACTGAAATCATTTACAAACAGCTTGTGCAATTATGGCACAAATGGTTGTAAATGCTTCTCTGGGATCCCCTTTGTTCAGAAATAGCAGATATATATGACTTTGGTGTTGCTTTCTGGTAATTAGAAGGCCGCAAAATGCTGCTGCGCATCACACGTGTATTATGGCTAGCAGTGAAGGGGTTAATTAGGAAGTTTGTAGGGAGCTTGCAGGGTTAATTTTAGCTTTAGTGTAGAGATCAGCCTCCCACCTGACACATCAGACCCCCTGATCCCTCCCAAACAGCTCCCTTCCCTCCCCCACCCCACAATTGTCCCCGCCATCTTAAGTACTGGCAGAAAGTCTGCCAGTACTAAAATAAAAGCTTTTTGGGGGGTATAGGTTTTTTTTTTTTTTTAAAATAATAATTATTCTGCTGTATAGGACCCCCCTTAGCCTCCAACCTCCCTGATCCCCCCCAAAACAGCTTTGTAACCTTCCCTATCTGCCTTATTGGGGCCATCTTGGGTACTGGCAGCTGTCTGCCAGTACCCAGCTTATACAAAAAAGTGCTTTTTTTTCTTAAGTTTTTTTTTTTCTGTAGTGTAGCTTCCCCAAACCCCCCCCCACCACCACCACAAACCCCAACCACCTCATTGATTGTTTTTTTTCTACAGTTTTTTTAAACTGATTGCACCTTTTTCTGTAGTGTAGCGGTTCCCACCCGCTCCCTCCCCGTGCACGCGCCCGCCCCCGCCCTCCCGTGCACGCGCGCGCGTCCGTGCGCGCCCCCGGGCATCCCCGCCCACGATCCCGCCCCCCTCCACATCTCCAGGGCCATCGATGGCCGCCACCCGCCTCCCGGTAATGCTCCCACCCACCAACGAAGGAAGCCACCGATCTCCGGTGCAGAGAGGGCCACAGAGTGGCTCTCTCTGCACCGGATGGCTTCAAAAGGTTATTGCAGGATGCCTCCATATCGAGGCATCACTGCAATAACCGGAAAGCAGCTGGAAGCAAACAGGATCGCTTCCAGCTGCTTTCCACACCGAGGACGTGCAGGGTACGTCCTCAGGCATTAACTGCCTTTTTTTTGAGGACGTACCCTGCACGTCCTCGGTCGTTAAGGGGTTAAACATGTATAGTTTAGAGGAGAGAAGCAGAACAGGTGACATGATAGCAACCTTCAACTATATGAAGGGACTTAAGAAAGTTGAAGCTAAAAGCACTTTACACAAAAAAACAAGGGCTCACAATCTTAAATTAGAGGGTGGCAGATTCAGAAGAAATATGAGAAAGCAGTTTTTTACACAAAGGGTGGTGGATTTATGGAATAAACTTCCATTAGAGTTACAAGGACTGTAAAAGAATTAAAAAATGCCTGGGACACACATAAGGCTATCCTATCCTGCAAAAAGTAACATATAATATGGTCAGACTTGATGGGCCTTTTTGGTTCTTATCTACCGTCAAATTCTGCAGATCGTGCAATATCCACATCTCATTTACTTACATAAATACAATACGCCACCGCTTTTAGTATTGGTATTTATTTTGTACCCTGTAATAAACTAACAATTCTGAAAGGGAATTGTTTTATGTTCTGTGCAGATGTTAAATGTAAGATATATTCATTCACATTTGCGTTTCTTTTTGCCTTTAGAACAAACACTGCTGTTTATGTTTATTGCCTATTTTTTTTCTTTACTGTACATTTTTATTTTGAATTCATATTTCATCTGAGGTTCATCCTCTCACCTGCTCATGTGAGACATAGCACTATTTAATGACTCTTCTTAAACCTGTCATCAGTTAGACTGCAGATACTTGCAATAGGCTGTTCCTCTCTGTTTTACTCTGTGGAACACATAGATTAATCACACAACTATCTCAACAGTTTTGCTGGATGGGAACTTGTTCATAAATTATCATGAGTTCCCCTGATGAGGTGAGACACCTGTATTTATTCCAAAGCAAATTACCTTACTCTTAAACCCAAAAGGATTAGGCCTAGTCTTTATTTGTTTTACTTTTGTTTAATGGGTTTATCATTTTCCTTGCCAAAAATAATCGTAAAATGTATAAGCTATTTTCCCCCCAAGGAGAATGAAAGCACTTTAGAGCACATATATGGATTTTATGGATTAGCAGCAGCTGATAAATAATAGTTATTGCCTAGTTATCTTAATAATCTTAGAAATACAAAAGCTGATGTGGGTCTACTCGGATTAGAACCTGTAACCTCAGCGTGTGAACAAATACAATGGACCATCGCAATTTTGAGTGATGTAATGGTTATGGTTGGTTGACGGTTGGTACAATCATGTTGTGTTCGGCCATGGCTCATTCTTTTGGGTTGTTAGTTGTAAGAAATTTCTTGAAACAAAAGAATAATTTTAGTTGTGAGTTTCAAGACTAACAAATTTCTTTTGGAGTATAATTATTTCACTTTTGTTGGCCAGTTCTATTTCTAAAGATGTGGAATGGCAATGGGTGTGGTTTACCCCTTCCTCTACCAAACTCTTTATGCTGTTGTTTGAGATGTTCTTTGTAAATTCCAACTATTTACAACATATCTGAGCCATTTTGTGAGGACCTTTGTTTGGAGGGGATCTGAAATGTTCATGAGAAATAGAGAAGATTTTGAACAAAGAAAAAGTAAAATATGGTGGCTAATTGATTCAAAATTGATTCAATTAATGTCATGTGCAAGTAACAATTTCATAACGTTTTAAGTATTTTTATAATTCACATTTTGTAAACATGCATTTAATTCCTATTAAAACTGTAATTTATTATCTATTTTGGACCTTTTTATGAGGCCCAAAAATATTTTATTTACAGTCATGTGTGCTGAGCATGTGCAAAAAAAAGCAAACAAGAGAACTATTGTGCAAATAAGGTGCAAAAGAACTTAACTTGAGAAGGTCAAAACTTGAATTAGAAAAGGCCACAAATTTATTGAAAAGTATTTTCTGATAGATTGGAATTCCGTTGTCAGATTGTTGTCTTGCATAGTATAGGGTATATTACAAGTAAGGCCCCACAACTTCATGGGAAGAGCTTGTGATAAATGGATTACTACAATTTGAGAATGTAATTGGCTTTTTAAATTAAAAATTCTACAAAAAGTCATGTAATGCATCTTGCTTGGGAATTGTGATGGACTGGAATTGGGTTACTCAGCCATTGATTGGTCATGTGTTAAGTTAAATGGACATGTTACTATGAATATTTTTCCTCATAATGTGATCCCAATTTTCCATACACTTAAAGGGACATGAAACACAAAGGGACCGACTTAACAAATTGCGGGCAGACATGATTCACTGTAGCGACTCATGTTCGCCCGACATCGCTAAATGCCATCAGCATTTGCTGTCGGCATTTAACATTGCACAAGCATTTCTGGTGAAATGCTTGTGCAATGCCATCCCCTGCACATTCGTGGCCTAGCAGTGGGTGTCGGAGAAGTTAAGGAGCAGCGGTCTTACGATTGCTGATGCTTAACTTCTGATTCCGGTGAGCTGGAAACTTCGGGGGTAGATTGCAGCATCCGCTACTTAATAAATCTACCCTAAAATGTTGATTTCATGATTCAAATAGAACATGCAATTTCAAACTAGATATGTGCAATTCGTTTTGGATTGATTCGGAAATTCGAAAAATTCAGCAAATTTGGAGATTCGGATCGAACCGAATTTCCGAATTAAAATACTGCCGAATTTACCGAATAAATACGAATTAGTTCGGATTTATTCGGTAAATTCGGATGGCCATGGATTACACTAGTATTGTACAGTATATTAGGTTATATCACTCTGCTATGGGTTACACCTAATATACAGTACATAATACTAGTCTCATCCCACCTAACACTTACCGAAATTCCGAATTTCCGAACCGAAGCGAATCAGACGAATTTCTTCGAATCCGAATGAATCCGAAACAAATCTGAAATGAATCGATTAAAAATTTTCCGAATTAGAATCGATCCGAACCAAAATTCGAAAAATTCCGAATCGATCCGAACCGAACCGAATTTTTTCGCCATGCACATATCTATTTCAAACCAACTTTATCATTTACTTCTATTAAAGGGATATAATACTCATATGCTAAATCACTTGAAACTGATGCAGTATAACTGTAAAAATCTGACAGGAAAATATCACCTGAGCATCTCTATGTAAAAAAGGAAGATATTTTACCTCACAATTTCCTCAGCTCAGCAGAGTAAGTTCTGTGTAAAAAGTTATACTCAGCTGCTGCCCAGCTGCAGGTAAAAAAAAAACCCTGAAGAAATGAACAGCAGCCAATCAGCATCAGCAGTGCTGAGTTCATGAACTCTTTTACTGTGATCTCATGAGATTTCACTTAACTCTCATGAGATTTCATAGTAAACTTCCTTAAACTGAATAGGGAAATAAGATGAGTGTGCACGTAAGCTCACTCCCTTGCCTGCTTAAAGTCCTTTACAATGGGGTGTGAATACTTATGACATTTTGTGGTAAAATATCTTTCTTTTTTACATAGAGATGTTCAGGTGATATTTTCTAGTCAGCGTTTTACAGCTATGCTGCATCACTTTCAAGTGTTTCAACATTTGTGTATCATGGCCCTTTAATTATTTTTCTTTGATCTGTTGGTATCTTTTGTTGAAAAGCAGGGATGTAAGCTCAGGAGTGTGCACTTGTCAGAATGTTATCCATTTGCAAGAGCACTAGATGGCAGCACTATTTCCTGCCATTTAGGGCTCCAGACACCTACCTAGGTATCTCTTTAACAAAGAATAACATGGGAACTAAGCAAATTTGATAATTATTATTATTATCGGTTATTTGTAGAGCGCCAACAGATTCCTAATAGAAGTAAATTGGAAACTTTTTTAAAATTGCATACTCTGGGGCCGATTTATCAAGTGTCTGGCGGACATCGATAAATGTCAACAGCGTTTATCATTGCACAAGCAGTTATGGTGAATTGCTTGTGCAATGCCGCCCCCTGCATATTCGTGGCCAATCGGCAGCTAGCAGGGGTGTCAATCAACCCAATCGTATTTGATCGGGCAGATTAATGTCCGCCGTCTCAGCAGAGGCGGACGAATTAAGGTGCAGCAGTCTTAAGACCGCTGCTTCTTAGCTCCTGTTTCTTGCAAGCCTAAAGTCTCACGCGGAAACAGGGGTATACTGCCCCATTTGGGCCGTGATAAATCTTCCCCTCTGTCTGAATCACAAAATACATTTTTGGTGCTTCATGTCCCTTTAATACTTTGTCGCTGGTATAACAAGTGATTGATAGCTCATTAAAAGACAAGAAATTATACAGAGTGCACTTTAATTGAGCAGTACTAGGAGTATGCTATTAATTGTGGAGACCTCGTCTTGTAGTAGTGCTATGGTTTATAGCGCAAAGAGAATTTTTCCTCAATTCCATTCTACAAATACTAGAGACGTCTGTTTTGCAATGCATTGTTGTCAGGAGCTCTACTGATAAAAACAGTCTTTGAATCTACGCCAGCTACCTCTGTGTGAATTCTAAAAAGAGGCGTTGACATTTGTACGATGATAACCGGCAGAACATCCAGGGCATATGCCCAAGTCAATCAGCACATAATGTATTTGTGGGAAGAGTTTCTTGTGATAACACACAGCAGGGTCTGCACTTTATTTATGATGCCAATAATGTTGCCTTTCAACAGCAATGTATATATGAATAATTCATTTCTATATCAGACTCATTTAAGGGCAAAGCATGTGTGTTGTATCAGTGTGATTTATGGTGTTTGCATGTGGCGGATGGAAACACTAGTACTTTCTTGACCTTGCACTGTGGTGCACTTTGACTGCAGTACATATTTTGTTTGATTTCTAAAAAAAATAAAAAAGAATCCACTTGAGCTTTGAAGGCTTATTTTAAGGAGATATCTTCAAGGCTTTTCATGGTATTGTCTGTCTTGTATACTGAAGTGGGGGACAATGAAAGATTCACAGTTCTGCAGAGTGATAACCAGGGGAGCCCCACATTTTTGTTTCTGATTTGCTGTTGCATGTTATGTTTGAATAAAAATGGAGAAATAAAAATAAAATAAAAATAAGATTTAATTTAGCCATTGACTTCAAAATTTAAAGCTTTTGTTAAAGGGACATAGTGATCAAATGTGTATGTTTTCCATCTAAAATAAAAATGTTTCCAAATTGATTGCAGTGCATTTTTCTTTTTAATCATGCCCTTACTGTTTCAATTACCTTTTTTACAGCCCCCGTATCGTGTTCTAAGACCTACCATGGATGCCAAAAAACCTCTGACAGTAGCAAACAGTATATATATATATATTTTTTGTTTTTTTGTTTACATACATAACTATTATAAAGTTTAATAAAATAATTGATAAATTATGCACAATAAGACATTACCAAACTTAAATAATAATAAAATACATTGTACATTATTATACTCGTGCTCTCTCCCTCAAATGAACAGGATTATGCTGTTTTAGCTTAAAGTGATGGTAAAGTTTATTTGATTAAAACACAGTATATAAAATAATTTATAAAAACAGTGGCACTTAATTAAATAAAATATATTAGGGCCCCACATGGCCTCCAGCTAGTGGGGCATGCAACGATCGGATGAAGCCGGATTTGTCAATTCTCAACTAAATCAAGTATTAGATACGGGCGTAGGAACCGAGCGATGTTTACCATTTCTAAATGTTTACCACCTTTAAATATTTTAATAAATTTAAGTGTGTTTTAATTGAATAAACTGTACAATCACTTTTAACTACAAGGGACTAATGAACAATAAAAACTATCTTGTAAACACCCAGTTTAAATACATTTTAAATTACAATTTTACATTTATTTCTTTAAAAATATCTTAGCCTGTTGGGGGCACTCACTGGCTTCTCCGTTCGTTGTTGCTGCGACTGACGATGATGTGTATTGCATCAGTAACTTCTGTCATACAAGCCAATGCTGAATCTCTGAGAAGGTGTATTGTTTGAATACTGGTACACGCACCCTCACAGCATATGTGCATATGCATCTGAAAAACAGTAATAATTTGTACTAGAATCTTTTTTGCTAATGGAATTATATTGCAAAAATGCTTCTCTATAACATTGAAATGCAGACATGAACATTTCAATTTTGACCTTTCCAACCCTTTAAAAGGACATGAAGACAAAATAAAACATGCAATGCAGTGGAAATGCTGTGATCTTCTAGAAAAGCTTATTAATTGATTAATTTAGAGTAAAATTCAAGTTCACTTTAAAGTTACTTTCTGTGACCTGCAGCCAATCAGTATTCTATAATTGAATAAAATTAACATTATTCTTCCTTTGTTTTTTAAGAAAGTTGTTGCACGCGCCAGAGACCCAGAAATATCTTTAGCAGCAAATAGCATATTGTATCATATAAATAGAACTATATAAAATACTAACCTCTTGTCCACAGATAAAAAGTTCTTATAGAAAAATGTGTTTTATAGATAAATGTGTTTTTTTTTAATTTCATTAACATATTAATAATACAAGAAATAATGTGTAGAAAAACATCCGGCTAGATTACAAGTTTTGTCGGTAAAGACTAGCGTTGCTAACGCTCCTTTTTTTTTTCAGCGCTCACTTTAAACAACGCTGGTATTACAAGTTTTCTGAATGGCTGCGTTAGCAAAATTTAGCTCCACTTCTCACTGTAATACCAGCGTTGCTTACGGTAGCGGTAAGCTGGAAAAACGTGCTTGTGCACGATTTCCCCATAGGAAACAATGGGGCAGAATCGTCTGAAAAAAAACTAACACCTGCAAAAAAGCAGCGTTCAGCTCCTCCTAACGCAGCCCCATTGTTTCCTATGGGGAAACACTTTCTAAGTCTACACCTAACACCCTAACATGAACCCCGAGTCTAAACACCCCTAACCTTACACTTATTAACCCCTAATCTGCTGCCCCCGCTATCGTTGACACCTACATTATATTATTAACCCCTAATCTGCCGCTCCGGACACCGCCGCCACCTACATTATCCCTATGAACCCCTAATCTGCTGCCCTCAACATCGCCGACACCTATATTATATTTATTAACCCCTAATCTGCCGCCCACAATGTCGCCACCACCTACATACAATTATTAACCCCTAATCTGCCGACCGGACATCGCCGCCACTATAATAAATGTATTAACCCCTAAACCGCCGCACTCCCGCATCGCAAACACTATAATACATTTTATTAACCCCTAATCTGCCCTCCCTAACATCGCCGCCACGTACCTACAATTATTAAACCCTAATCTGCCGCCCCCAACGTCGCCGCTACTATAATAAAGTTATTAACCCCTAAACCTAAGTCTAACCCTAACACCCCCCTAATCTATAAATAAATTAATTAAATAAATTACCTACAATTATCTAAACTAAAATACAATTAAATAAACTAAACTATATTACAAAAAAAACAAACACTAAATTACAAAAAATAAAAAAAATGTACAAGAATTTTAAGCTAATTACACCTGATCTAAGCCCCCTAATAAAATAAAAAAGCCCCCCAAAATAATAAAATTCCCTACCCTATACTAAATTACAAAATTAATCAGCTCTTTTACCAGCCCTTAAAAGGGCTTTTTGCTGGGCATTGCCCCAAAGTAATCAGCTCTTTTACCTATAAAAAAAATACAAGACCCCCCCAACATTACAAACCACCACCCACACACCCCTACTCTAAAACCCACCCGATCCCCCCTTAAAAAAAAACTAACACTACCCCATTGAAGATCACCCTACTTTGAGCCGTGTTCACCCAGCCGGGCACCGATGGGGCAGAAGAGGACATCCAGACCAGCAGACATCTTCATCCAATCGGGGCAGAAGAGGTACTCCATCCAGAAGAAGTCTTCATCCAAGCGGCATCTTCTATCTTCATCCATCCTGCGTGGAGCGGGTCCATCTTCAAGACATCCGACACAGAGCATCCTCTTCTTCCCGACGACTAACGATGAATGAAGGTTCCTTTAAATGACATCATCCAAGATGGCGTCCCTCGAATTCCGATTGGCTGATAGGATTCTATCAGCCAATCGGAATTAAGGTAGGAAAAATCTGATTGGTTGATTTAATCAGCCAATCAGATTGACGTTCAATCCGATTGGCTGATTGGATCAGCCAATAGAATTGACCTCGCATTCTATTGGCTGATCCAATCAGCCAATCGGATTAAACTTCAATCCGATTGGCTGATTAAATCAACCAATCAGATTTTTCCTACCTTAATTCTGATTGGCTGATAGAATCCTATCAGCCAATCGGAATTCGAGGGACGCCATCTTGGATGAAGTCATTTAAAGGAACCTTCATTCGTCGTTAATCGTCAGGAAGAAGAGGATGCTCCGCGTCGGATGTCTTGAAGATGGACCCGCTCCGCGCCGGATGGATGAAGATAGAAGATGCCGCTTGGATTAAGACTTCTGCTTGATGGAGGACCTCTTCTGCCCCGATCGGATGAAGATGTCTGCCGGTCCAGATGTCCTTTTCTGCCCCATCGGTGCCCAGCTGGGTGAACATGGCTCAAGGTAGGGTGATCTTCAATGGGGTAGTGTTAGGTTTTTTTAAGGGGGGATCGGGTGGGTTTTAGAGTAGGGGTGTGTGGGTGGTGGGTTGTAATGTTGGGGGGGTCTTGTATTTTTTTTACAGGCAAAAGAGCTGATTACATTGGGGCAATGCCCCGCAAAAAGCCCTTTTAAGGGCTGGTAAAAGAGCTGATTACTTTTGTAATTTAGTATAGGGTAGGGAATTTTATTATTTTGGGGGGCTTTTTTATTTTATTAGGGGGATTAGATTAGGTGTAATTAGATTAAAATTCTTGTAATATTTTTTTATTTTTTGTAATTTAGTGTTTGTTTTTTTTGTACTATAGTTTAGTTTATTTAATTGTATTTTAGTTTAGATAATTGTAGGTAATTTATTTAATTAATTTATTGATAGTGTAGTGTTAGGTGTATTTGTAATTTAGGTTAGGATTTATTTTACAGGTTATTTTGTAATTATTTTAACTAGGTAGCTATTAAATAGTTTTTAACTATTTAATAGCTATTGTACCTAGTTAAAATAAATACAAAGTTGCCTGTAAAATAAATATGAATCCTAAAATAGCTACAATGTAACTATTAATTATATTGTAGCTATATTAGGGTTTATTTTATAGGTAAGTATTTAGTTTTAAATAGGATTAATTTATTTAATTATAGTAATTTTATTTTGTTTTATTTAAATTATATTTAAGTTAGGGGGGTGTTAGGGTTAGACTTAGGTTTAGGGGTTAATAAATGTATTATAGTAGCGGCGTCGTTGGGGGCGGGAGATTAGGGGTTAATAATTGTAGGTAGGTGGCGGAGATGTTAGGGAGGGCAGATTAGGGGTTAATAAAATTTATTATAGTGTTTGCGAGGTGGGAGTGCGGCGGTTTAGGGGTTAATACATTTATTATAGTGGTGGCGATGTCCAGTCGGCAGATTAGGGGTTAATAATTGTAGGTAGGTGGCGGCGACGTTGGGGGGGTCAGATTAGGGGTTAATAAATATAATATAGGTGTCAGCTATGTTAGGGACAGCAGATTAGGGGTTCATAGGTATAATGTAGGTGGCGGCGATGTCCGGTCGGCAGATTAGGGGTTAAATAATTTTATTATAGTGTTTGCGATGTGGGGGGGCCTTGGTTTAGGGGTTCATAGGTAGTTTATGGGTGTTAGTGTACTTTTTAGCACTGTAGTTAAGAGCTTTATGTTCCGGTGTTAGCCCATAAAACTCTTAACTACTGACTTTAAAATGCGGTAGGAGTCTTGGAGCGGTACACCTGTACCTGCCATACTCGTAATACCAGCGGGCGTTAAAAAGCAGCGTTAGGAACCTTTAACGCTGCTTTTTAAAGCTAACGCCAAACTCGGAATCTAGCCGATCTTGTTTTTATAATTTAGTTACTTGTCTTTTGCAATTTATATTTTTAAACATCTTTTTCAGAAGATAACAAGCTAATAGATTTGCTGATAAAGACCTATTGGACAAGAACAGATCTCATTGTAGTTATATGTTTATATATGGGATGTAAACCACCTTGAGATTTGCAAGAAACTGATTATTTTCCACACTTTTCATATAATTTAATAATGAGAATTGTAGGTTTGTAGGTATGCTGGGGTGGGGGGATAGTGCCCCCCTGCTCCACCTGACGATACTACTGTTGGCAGGCTCAGTAAGAAATTGCTTTAATATTACACTATGTTAATCTGTGTGTGATCTGCTGCTGTGCAGTTGCAGTACACATGAACAGTGGTGGCTCCAGCAACAGATGGAGGGGAAAAAGGCAAAAGGCTTATCCTGATTAAAGGGATAGTCTACACCAGAATTTGTATTGTTTTAAAAGATAGGTAATCCAAAAATCCGTTACCATGGGGGGCGGAGCCAGCTGTTAGAGAGAGCAGACACGTTTAATGGAAGCTAATGCTTAAACATACCTTCTTTACTCAATTATCTATGTTTACTGTAAGGATAATCACTGTTTTCTACCTTACTTTATGGTATTAGTTCCAGCACCTTTGATTGAGACTGATCGATGGAAGCTCTGACATAAAGCTCCTGTATGAAGCTGCCCTGAATGCCTTAAAATCTGAGCCGCCATTATCTGTGCACTTGTCCTGCAGACTGATTTGAGATATTTATGCACAACTCCTCATCGAGTATAGATTGAAGCCTAACCGTTGCTCAATGGCTATTAAATTTAAAGAGCCATTTAGCTTATATGTGACAGGGCATAACACCAAGCCTCACTCTCACACCTATATAGCCTGTACATATACAGATGCTACCGGCGGACGAGGTAGCAATACATCTTTGAAGAGTGTAGGGAGATATATTAGTAAAAAGGCATTTGATTAAACTTTAGAGACTCCTGTAGAGCTTCCTTCATCTATGATCAGTAAGTCCCAAAATTTTATATGTATTATACAAACTTTATGTACATGTTTATAATGTTACTATGGTTAAAACTGGGTCATGAATGAGTGCTAACTTATCCCATAGACTCACCTTACCCTTCAGCAGTCATAGACCACCCCATATTTCAGGCTACAAGACAAAAATTAGATCTATACTACATATAATACTCATAATTATACAGTAATATATCCAGCTCCGGTCAGATATTTCAAATCAGAGCGGCTTTTGCCCGCTGTACTCCTCCTATACCCCCTTCACTATAAAAAAAAAAAAAATGAGGATACTATGACAAAGGTGCACCAATAGTCCAGACTATTACATATAACATTTCAGTTTACTATAATGTCTGTGAAGGTCTATGCTAGTTAGAGACAGATGTATTATTTTTCTTCTCTCTTCCTGCTATACGACAGTAATATGTCTTGTTTTTGTACGTATGTCAAGCCTTTAGTTTATTTCTTGTACATTCTGCAATCCTCAATAAAAAATTATTAAAAAAAAAAAAAAAGATAGGTAATCCCTTTATTACCCATTCCCCAGCTTTGCATAACCAACACAATTATATTAATACACTTTTTTAGCTCTGTGATAATCTTGTATCTAAGCCTTTGTAAACTGCCCCCTTATTTCAGTTCCTTTCACAGACTTGCATTTTAGCCAATCAGTGCTGATTCCTAGGTAACTCCACGTGCATGAGCACAGTGTTAGCTATATATCACACATGAACTAACACCCTCTAGTGGTGAAACACTGTCAAAATGCATTCAGATTAGAGGTGGCCTTCAAGGTCTAAGAAAATAGTATATGAACCTCCTAGGTTTAGCTTTCAACTAAGAATACCAAGAGAACAAAGCAAAATTGGTGATAAAAGTAAATTAGACAGTTGTTTAAAATGACATGCCCTATCTGAATCATGAAAGTTTATTTTGGACTAGACTGTCCGTTTAAGTCAGGGAATGTGGGCAGATTCAGCACCAGTGGCAATGGGGTCTGTGTTTTTCATGGGCAGAGTTGAGTGGTCTGTGGGCATATCTGGGTGATGAGGGTGTGACTAGGCAATTGGGGTGTGGCTAGGTGTGAAGAGACAAAGGTTGGGAGGGGCTATTATGCAACAAATGTTATGCAAAATATTCCCTGTAACTAATATTGACAAAGTATGTAAGCCTCTAGCTAAATTTGTTTAGTTTAACAAAAATATAAGCATCTAATTAAATGTTAAATAATTTTACCCTCTTCTTTCTCATTTTTTGGGGGAACTACAGATTTGTATTTACTCAGAGAAGTCTGTATCTATAAAACTAAACACAACTGATAACATAGCTGTTGCTGCTGCTAGGTGATTGCTATTACAGTAGCAATTTCATAACAGGTATATGAATGGGGACACTCCTCTTTCAAATAAGGAGTTTTATAACTTTAGAGTTGCTAGTAGGGAGGGCTACATTTATTGGTTATTGTATTAAAAAAGAAAAGTGAATATGCATCTTGACATTTACCCTACCATTTAAATGTTTTGACATAATATATTTTTATTATTTTATGTATTATTATTATTAGTAGTAGTAACGTGTCAACAGTCTGCCTTTCCTGTCTTCCTTTTATTAACTGCTTCCTAGAGAGCTTACAATCTATGTAGTAATTAGAAACAAAAGGTGGGAAAGATGTAACATTTTATAACAATGATATTATTTTTAAATATCTACTGCAATGGTATTTGATAAACTGCATCATTTGTTTGCAAAACGGTTCATCATTTGTTTAGAATGAATACATTTGGTGCACATATTTTCTAATTGTTATGAATGTGCCTAAACATTTGCCCATCCCATGTCACTGTGAGCCATGACAACCACCTGACTATAACGGAAAAATAAGTTCTGTTTAGAAAGATGGAAATTTCTGGGGCAAGCTATATGTGTCCTCACTCATTGTGAATCACCTGATACTAAAATGTCAATAAGGGACTTATTATCAGGTGATTTCTGTTGTCACAGTAATCAACTACTAGCTAGATAGGATATTAACCCTTGAAAAGGTCCCATAAACATCACACGAAGGCAACTGTGTATAGGATGATGTGACGGCTTCCTCTGCATATGGGAAGTGCTGCAAATCGGGAGTTGTTCAATCCAAGGCATAAGAGAAATAGGGGCCGATTTATCAGTGTCTTTGCATTTAACATTGCACAAGCAGTTCTGGTGAACTACTTGTGCAATGCCGCCCCCTTCAGATTTGCGGCCAATTGAGGGGTGTCAATAAAACCAATCGTACACGATCGGGCAAATTGATGTCCTCAGCCGTAGAGGCAGCGGACGAGTTAAGACCGCTGCTTTTTAACTGCGGTTTCCGGCTTGTTAAATCGGTCGTCCCACAGTGTGGTTCTCCATTTGTATCTTTCTATAACACCCCACATTTACCTCCAATATTCCCAGCATGACGCCTCTCCCTATCTTCAAGCTGTCTGCAGCTGGCTCAATCTTACGCTGTGTGCATCTAATGTACATGTTTTTTACTCTGTGTGTAATTTTAGGTTTGGGATCATTATCCTCATTGTTTACGAGAACTATATATTTTCCATATGAAGAATTTTTGACACTTCTGTTTAAACAAAGAAAATGTTTTTGTATGAAAATATTTAATATATATAATCATTTAAAAAAATAAGTGTTTCAGTATTTTTGATGACGATTTTGAGTTTTAGCATTTTACCGTGATCAATAAAAACAAACAGTTATATAAGAATCTGCTTCATATTGCAAGAGCAGGATAAGTTAAAGAAGCTGTGTTTGTGGAATTTTACCGGGATATGGAATGTGTTTGTTTCTTTTGGGGGGGTTTTTGTAAGAAAATATTTTCATTCTCTAAAATAAAAATACAGATGTGTCTAAGGACATGACAGCTGGAAGCGTATATAGGAAAAAAATCTTTTTTTTCAGTTGTGTGTTTAAAGGAACTGTCTACTTGAATTTTTTTATTGTTTAAAAAGATAGATAATCCCATTCCCCAGTTTTGCATACTCAACATTATATTAATATACGTTTTACCGCTGTGATTACCTTGTATCCAAGCCTCTGCAGACTGCCCCCTTATTTCAGTTCTTTTGACAGACTTATTTTTAGCCAATCAGTGCTGACTCCATGGGAGTGAGCATGTTTATCTATATGACACACGTAGCACTGTCTGCGTATGAAAAGCTAATAAAATGCACTGAGATAAGAGGCGGCCTTCAAGGGCTTGGAAATTAGCATATTAGCCTACCTAGATTTAGCTTTCAACAAAGAATACCAACAGAACAAAGCAAGTTTGATGATAAAAGTAAACTGGAAAGTTGTTTAAAATTGCATGCCCTATCTGAATCATGAAAGTTTAATTTTGACTAGACTGTCCCTTTAATTATGTTTAATTGCACTGGGACATTATGTTGATAGGGTAATCTGTGCGGAGAATCAGTTTCTCTTTTTGTAAAAACAGTGGCATCTGTATTGCACATGTGTGTAACTTCATCCAGAAGACTATGGCCCCTATTTATGAAAGTCTGGCGGACCTGATCCGACAGTGCGGCTCAGGTCTGCCAGACCTCGCTGAATACGGCGAGCAATATGCTCACCGTATTCAGCATTGCACCAGCAGCTCACGAGAGCTGCTGGTGCAACGTCTACCCCTGCTGACTTGCGGCCAATCGGCCACCAGCAGGGGGTGTCAATCAACCCGATCGTACTCAATCGGGTTGATTTCCGGTGATGTCTGTCCGCCTGCTCAGAGCAGGCGGACAGGTTATGGAGCAGTGGTCTTTGTGACCGCTGCTTCATAACTGCTGTTTCTGGCGAGTCTGCAGGCTCGCCAGAAACACGGGGCATCAAGCTCCATACGGAGCTTGATAAATATGCCCCTATGCATGCACATTCTGCTCTAGTATGCTCCTCTTATATGTGAGGTTTTATAATGCAGGGGAGTTTTGCACGAGCACAGCCTTTTTCACTAGAGAAGTGGGGTTTTTTGTTTGTTTTTTGCTTTGTCAGATCTTGCAATTGTTCCATTTATTGTGGGATTGCAATGGTTTGGAGGTTTTGTATTAATTTTGCCATGTTCCCTAATTATTATTTATAAAATATTTTACCAGGAAGGATACATTGTGATTTCTGTCGTTTTCAAGTATGTCCTGGGTCCACAAAACATTGCATTAATACAACAGGGTACAATAAAATACAAAAACAATAATAATACATAACATATGCAAAATTTAACATAGAACAGGTAGGAAATATATAATCAACAATGACAGGTGCATTCTTTTTTGAGATATGCAGAGAGGGATCTCTTAAAGGATTTTAGGCTTGGGAAGGGTTTTAAAGTGTGCGGGAGGCAGACTAAATAATGTGCTGGTACTGGGTCGGAGGTTATGGGAGGTGGGAATAGCCGGGGAGAGCATTCTGCTCAGGTAGGGTGGGAGCTTCCCAGAAAAACTCTTAAAGACAAGGCAAGAAAGATGGAGGGTGCGTCTGGATTCCAGCGACAGCCAGTTTAGTTCTTTTAGCATGTCACAATGGTGGGTCCTGTAGTTACATTGTAGCACAAATCGGCAGAACGAGGTATACAGTGTATTAAGTTTATTAAGGTGAGTTTGTGGTGCAGGTGCCTATACTACATCTCCATAATCCATGATTGGCATCAGCATTTGCTGTACAATCTTTTCCTTTACTGCTGGTGCAATGCCGCCCCCTGCAGATTTGATTTCTGTCCACCGCCTCAGAGGCGGACAAGTTATGGAGCAGTGGTCTTTAGATCGCTGCTTCATAACTTCTGTTTCTGGGAAGCCTGAAGGCTCGCCGAAAACACGGCATCAATTACTTAGGTATGTATATTATGTTTTGTTAACTGATTGTATTTTTGTCAATAATGTTTTCATTTTATATGAAGGTGCTTCAATTTTTCTTTACTAGGAGGTTTAGCTAGTGTGGAGATTGGAATAATCTCATTAGTGTTTGGTGCACTGGTGGATATTCTTGTCACCTGGACCATGCTAGTTGCTTCTCCTCCTCTGCTCCAGATGGAACACTTTGTCTGATTTTACTGAGTTTTCCCTAGGTGAGGTCACTCCTGGTGCCGTACAGATTTCCAGTAGCATCACATACACCTTTTCATAATTTGACAGATATACAGAATACATATTTCTGAAATTTAAATGACATCTTTTATTTTTTAATGCTACAGCAATCTGAGGACTATGTTAATGTAATGCACCTAAATCAAAACTATTCAGGGTAGTTTATGCCAAGGAAAGGTACAACCAACTAAAGTGCAAATTATTATTTTGCTAAACCTGTGTGTAGCATTAGATTTATTAGTCAAGTATAATATAACTTATTGAGAATAATTGTCACATATATATCATCCAATAGCCAGCAAATCTGTCCAGTTACTATTCTGTTATATGCAGTTAATTCACTGAGAGGGCCATGAATAATTGCTGGTGGTTCTAATCTATAAATATCATGGGCGCGATCCGATAAAGATCGTAGTTTGCGGCACAAGCGAGGGAACCCCGCCGCCCGTAGTTTCAGCTCGCAACTCGAGCTATCCTATATACGGCGCCGTCAGAGGCTAAAGTGCCAGAAGTCTGACAAACCTGCGATGTCAAGAAATCTGCGTAAGCACAAATTTCTGGAGTCGCCAGTGACTTACGGCACTTTAGAAACTGCCGGCGCCTACAAAACCTGACTAAAGTTATTAAATCTCCCGTACTGTCTAACACGCCTCCCAAACATAGCCCGACACGTCTAACCCTCTATCCGCT
Organism: Bombina bombina; assembly: GCF_027579735.1. NCBI lineage: Eukaryota > Metazoa > Chordata > Amphibia > Anura > Bombinatoridae > Bombina > Bombina bombina. The sequence continues at coordinate 90,598,544 of NC_069500.1, read as the reverse complement.
ATCCCCCCTCACTATCCTAACAATAAAAAATGTATTAACCCCTAAACCGCCGCTCCCGGACCCGCCGCACCTAATAAAGTTATTAACCCCTAAACCGCCGCTCCCGGACCCCGCCGCCAGCTATATTAAATCTATAACCCCCTAATGTGAGCCCCTACCCCGCCGCCATCTACCTTACCTACCCCCTAAAGTGAGCCCCTTACACAGCCGCCATCTATTTTAAAAATATTAACCCCTAATTTAATCCATCCATCTACCTTACCTACTCCCTAAAGTGAGCCCCTACCCCGCCGCCATCTATTTTAAAAATATTAACCCCTAATTTAATCCCCCTACACCACCGCCAGCTATATTAACTATATTAACCCTAATTATATTAGGGTTAATATAGTTAATATCGTTATTATATTATATATATATTAAGTATAATAACCCTATCTAACTCTAACATCCCTAACTAAATTCTTATTAAAATAAATCTAATTAATATTAATATTATTAATTAAAATATTCCTATTTAAATCTAAATACTTACCTATAAAATAAACCCTAAGATAGCTACAATGTAATTAATTATTACATTGTAGCTATTTTAGGGTTTATATTTATTTAACAGGTAACTTGGTATTTATTTTACCTAGGTACAATAGCTATTAAATAGTTAATAACTATTTAATAGCTACCTAGTTAAAATAATTACCAATTTACCTGTAAAATAAATCCTAACCTAAGTTACAAATACACCTACACTATCAATAAATTAAATAAACTACAAATATCTAAACTAAAATACAATTAAATAAACTAAACTAAATTACAAAAAAACCCACTAAATTACAAAAAATAAAAAAAATATTACAAGATTTTTTTTAGCTAATTACACCTATTCTAAGCCCCCTAATAAAGTAATAAAGCCCCCCAAAATAAAAAAATTTCCCTACCCTATTCTAAATTTAAAAAGTTCACAGCTCTTTTACCTTACCAGCCCTTAAAAGGGCCTTTTGCGGTACATGCCCCAAAGAAAACAGCTCTTTTGCCTGTAAAAAAAAACACAATACCACCCCCCAACATTACAACCCACCACCCACATACCCCTATTCTAAACCCACCCAAACCCCCCTTAAAAAAACCTAACACTACCCCCCTGAAGATCTCCCTACCTTGTCTTCACCCAGCCGGGCAGAACTCTTCATCCGATCCGGGCGATGTCCAATCAAGCGGAAGAGAAGTCTTCTTCCATCCGGGCGATGTCTTCAATCAAGCGGCAGTGAAGTCTTCTTCAATCCGGCGATGTCTTAAAGCAAAGTGGCATCTTCAATCTTCTTTCTTTGCTCCTCCGCCGCGGAGCATCCATCCGGCACGAAGACTGAATGAGGAATGAGGTACCTTTAAATGACGTCATCCAAGATGGCGTCCGTCGAATTCCGATTGGCTGATAGGATTCTATCAGCCAATCGGAATTAAGGTAGAAAAATCTGATTGGCTGATTGAATCAGCCAATCAGATTCAAGTTCAATCCGATTGGCTGAACCAATACAATACAAGACCCCCCCAACATTACAACCCACCACCCACACACCCCTACTCTAAAACCCACCCGATCCCCCCTTAAAAAAACCTAACACTACCCCATTGAAGATCACCCTACCTTGAGCCATGTTCACCCAGCTGGGCACCGATGGGGCAGAAAAGGACATCTGGACTGGCAGACATCTTCATCCGATCGGGGCAGAAGAGGTCCTCCATCAAGCAGAAGTCTTAATCCAAGCGGCATCTTCTATCTTCATCCATCCGTCGCGGAGCGGGTCCATCTTCAAGACATCCGACGCGGAGCATCCTCTTCTTCCTGACGATTAACGACGAATGAAGGTTCCTTTAAATTACTTCATCCAAGATGGCGTCCCTCGAATTCCGATTGGCTGATAGGATTCTATCAGCCAATCAGAATTAAGGTAGGAAAAATCCGATTGGTTGATTTAATCGGCCAATCGGATTGAAGTTTAATCCGATTGGCTGATTGGATCAGCCAATAGAATGCAAGGTCAATTCTATTGGCTGATCCAATCAGCCAATCGGATTGAACTTGAATCTGATTGGCTGATTCAATCAGCCAATCAGATTTTTCTACCTTAATTCCGATTGGCTGATAGAATCCTATCAGCCAATCGGAATTCGATGGACGCCATCTTGGATGACGTCATTTAAAGGTACCTCATTCCTCGTTCAGTCTTCGTGCCGGATGGATGCTCCGCGGCGGAGGAGCGATGAATGAAGATGCCGCTTTGCTTGAAGACATCGCCGGATGGAAGAAGACTTCTCTGCCGCTTGATTGGACATCGCCCGGATCGGATGAAGAGTTCTGCCCGGCTGGGTGAAGAGAAGGTAGGGAGATCTTCAGGGGGGTAGTGTTAGGTTTTAAGGGGGGTTTGGGTGGGTTTAGAATAGGGGTATGTGGGTGGTGGGTTGTAATGTTGGGGAGTGGTATTGTGTTTTTTTTTACAGGCAAAAGAGCTGTTTTCTTTGGGGCATGCCCCGCAAAAGGCCCTTTTAAGGGCTGATAAGGTAAAAGAGCTGTGAACTTTTTTAATTTAGAATAGGGTAGGGAATTTTTTTTATTTTGGGGGGCTTTATTATTTTATTAGGGGGCTTAAAATAGGTGTAATTAGCTTAAAAATCTTGTAATATTTTTTTTATTTTTTGTAATTTAGTGTTTGTTTGTTTTTGTAATTTAGTTTAGTTTATTTAATTGTATTTTAGTTTAGATATTTGTAGTTTATTTAATTTATTGATAGTGTAGGTGTATTTGTAACTTACGTTAGGATTTATTTTACAAGTAAATTGGTAATTATTTTTACTAGGCAGCTATTAAATAGTTATTAACTATTTAATAGCTATTGTACCTAGCTAAAATAAATACCAAGTTGACTGTAAAATAAATATAAACCCTAAAATAGCTACAATGTAATAATTAATTACATTGTAGCTATCTTAGGGTTTATTTTATAGGTAAGTATTTAGATTTAAATAGGAATATTTTAATTAATAATATATAATAATATAATATATTAATATTTAATTAGATTTATTTTAATAAGAATTTAGTTAGGGATGTTAGAGTTAGATAGGGTTATTATACTTAATATATATATATATAATATAATAACGATATTAACTATATTATCCTTAATATAATTAGGGTTAATATAGTTAATATAGCTGGCGGCGGTGTAGGGGGATTAAATTAGGGGTTAATATTTTTAAAATAGATGGCGGCGGTGTAAGGGGCTCACTTTAGGGGGTAGGTAAGGTAGATGGCCGCGGGGTAGGGGCTCACTTTAGGGGGTAGGTAAGGTAGATGGAGGCGGGGTAGGTGCTCACTTTAGGGGGTAGGTAAGGTAGATGGCGGCGGGGTAGGTGCTCACTTTAGGGGGTAGGTAAGGTAGATGGCGGCGGGGTAGGTGCTCACTTTAGGGGGTATGTAAGGTAGATGGTGGCGGGGTAGGTGCTCACTTTAGGGGGTAGGTAAGGTAGATGGCAGCGGTGTAAGGGGCTTACATTAGGGGGTAGATAAGGTAGATGGCGGCGGTGTAAGGGGCTTACATTGGTGGTATGTAATGTAGATGGCGGCGGTGTAGGGGCTCACATTAGGGGGTATATAATGTAGCTGGTGACGGTGTAGGGGGATCACATTAGGGGGTTATACTTTTAATGTAGGTGGCGGCAGGGTCTGTGTGCGGCGGTTTAGGGGCTAAATACTTTATTAGGGATTGCGGCGGGGGATCGCGGTTGACAGGTAGATAGACATTGCGCATGCGTTAGGTGTTAGGTTTTATTTAGCAGGTAGTTTAGGGAGTTACGGGGCTCCAATAGACAGTGTAAAGCTTACTACGGCTACATTTTGTGGCGAGGTGAAAATGGAGTAAGATTTCTCCATTTTCCCCACGTAAGTCCTTACGCTGTATATTGGATACCAAACTGCGCTGGTTTGGTACACCTGTCTATGGCCCAAAAAACTATGGGCGAAGGCAGAAATATACAAGCGTAACTTCTAGGTTACGCCGTATATGTGATACCAAACCAGGGCAAATTTCGGCGTCGCCGGCTTTTGCGGGCGACGCTGCATATCGGATCGGGCCCCATGTGTACTACTTATTTGTACCATATATATATATATATATATATATATATATATAAAATTCACCCTCCTTTTCTAGTTTTCTTGCTGTGCATGGACATGTTTAAAAAGTTTCAAAATCAGGGGCAAATTCAGGGTTGCTACAGTATGATGGTGGTACATAATACATCATAACAATGAGAATAACATTGGGATTCAGAAAAATTTCTCAGTGGAGAGTTTACCAGTCATTTTTGCTCAACCTCAGATATTTTATTCTCAACCCTAATTACAGTATCACCGTGATCTGATCGCTGTGGTGTCCTAGTGCACCCAGGTTCAAAATGATCACACTAGATATAAAAAAAAAGAAAAGATTATTTGGTTATTTTAAAAGAAAGCCCCCTTAATGCTTTTTCTTCTATAAACCTTACATTATCTGTCAATTATTGGATTCTGGAATGCCAAACAACGTCAAACACAATACATATGCAAAGGATTCTGGTCTTGACTATTCAAATAAACATGGAAATTCATGTTTCAGTTTTCATTGTTGAACATTACAGGATTGCTGCACCTTAATCCTCTTTGGGTTTTCAGAAGAAACATCTGGAATGGCGTTTTGAGTGGTACATGAAACCCAATCTAACCTTCAACTCATCTCACCCTCTTGCCAGTAGTATGACCCTACATCACAGCCAACTAATAAAACCACATTCCTTTAGTGATTTGTACCTTTCCACAGCTGAAATGAACAGCACGGCTTTACGTCTCATCTGCATTTTTTATAAAAGAAAATGGGGAAAAAAATAGTTCAGGAAACTGTAGCAGTTTTGATACAAAAAAGTATTACAGTGAAATTGCTTACATAATATTCAAAATCAAAAAATGTCATTGCAACGCCAAGAATGTTTTTGTTCTGTTCAATGTTAATTCCGTATGATCTATGTGTGTTTTTATTTGTTGTAAAATAATAGCATCATTCTGCATAGCAATGTCAGTTACTTCAGGGAAATATAAATATTTCATATTTTTGGAATTCTTGTTATTAAAGAAGGGATTTTCATATTTCAAAATAATAAATATAGCTTGTCAGTATATGGCCGGGTTACTTATAATACAATATATTTAATAATTATTCTTTAAAACAAACCCCCAATAAAATGCATATACAAAACAATTAAAATTAATATAAATTTCTACATTCTTTTTATTAGTTAAATTTCTAAAGACATTGAATTATATTTATAGAAAACCAGATTATGAATCAAAATATGCAAGGTTAAACTGTTACAATATTCCTTACAAATCATAAAAATATACCTTTACAATTTACCTTATTCACAATCGGCTAGATTTAGAGTTCTGCGGCCAAAGGGGTGCGTTAGCTACGCATGCTTTTTTTTCCCCGCACCTTTTAAATACCGCTGGTATTTAGAGTTCACAGAAGGGCTGCGTTAGGCTCCAAAAAAGGGAGCGTAGAGCATATTTAACGCCACTGCAACTCTCGATACCAGCGGTGCTTACGGACGCGACCAGCTTCAAAAACGTGCTCGTGCACGATTCCCCCATAGGAAACAATGGGACAGTTTGAGCTGAAAAAAAACCTAACACCTGCAAAAAAGCAGCGTTCAGCTCCTAACGCAGCCCCATTGTTTCCTATGGGGAAACACTTCCTAAGTCTGCACCTAACACCCTAACATGAACCCCGAGTCTAAACACCCCTAGCCTTACACTTATTAACCCCTAATCTGCCGCTCCCGCTATCGCTGACCCCTGCATATTATTATTAACCCCTAATCTGCCGTTCCGTACACCGCCGCAACCTATGTTATCCCTATGAACCCCTAATATGCTGCCTCTAACACCGCCGACCCCTATATTATATTTATTAACCCCTAATCTGCCGTCCCCGCTATCGCTGACCCCTGCATATTATTATTAACCCCTAATCTGCCGCTCCGTACACCGCCGCAACCTACGTTATCCCTATGTACCCCTAATCTGCTGCCCCTAACACAGCCGACCCCTATATTATATTTATTAACCCCTAATCTGCCGCCCCCAACGTCACCTCCACCTACCTACAATTATTAACCCCTAATCTGCTGACCGGACCACACCGCTACTATAATAAATGTATTAACCCCTAAAGCTAAGTCTAACCCTAACCCTAACACCCCCCTAACTTAAATATAATTTAAATTTAACGAAATAAATTAACTCTTATTAAATAAACTATTCCTATTTAAAGCTAAATACTTCCCTGTAAAATAAATCCTAATATAGCTACAATATAAATTATAATTATATTGTAGCTATTTTAGGATTAATATTTATTTTACAGGCAACTTTGTAATTATTTTAACCAGGTACAATAGCTATTAAATAGTTAATAACTATTTAATAGTTACCTAGTTAAAATAATTACAAAATTACCTGTAAAATAAATCCTAACCTAAATTACAATTAAACCTAACACTACACTATCAATAAATAAATTAAATAAAATACCTACAATTATCTACAATTAAACCTAACACTACACTATCAATAAATAAATTAAATAAAATACCTACAATTACCTACAATTAAACCTAACACTACACTATCAATAAATTAATTAAATACAATACCTACAAATAAATACAATGAAATAAACTAACTAAAGTACAAAAAATAAAAAAGAACTAAGTTACAAAAAATAAAAAAATATTTACAAACATTAGAAAAATATTACAACAATTTTAAACTAATTACACCTACTTTAAGCCCCCTAATAAAATAACAAAGACCCCCAAAATAAAAAAAAATGCCCTACCCTATTCTAAATTTAAAAAGTTCAAAGCTCTTTTACCTTACCAGCCCTGAAAAGGGCCCTTTGCGGGGCATGCCCCAAAGAATTCAGCTCTTTTGCCTGTAAAAAAAAACATACAATATCCCCCCCCAACATTACAACCCACCACCCACATACCCCTAATCTAACCCAAACCCCCCTTAAATAAACCTAACACTAAGCCCCTGAAGATCTCCCTACCTTGTCTTCACCACACCGGGTCCCGATCTGTCCAGAAGAGCCTCCGAAATCTTCATCCAAGCCCAAGCGGGGGCTGAAGAGTGACTTCCATCCTCAGGCTGAAGTATGGATCCAAGCGGCAAATGAAGAAGTCCATCTTTGGGAAGAAATCTTCATCCTATCCGGGCAGAAGAGGACATCCGGACCGGCAAACATCTTCATCCAAGCCGCATCTTCTATGTTGTTCCATCGGATGACGAGCGGCTGATCTTGAAGACCTCCGGCGCGGATCCATCCTCTTCGTTCGACGTCCAACTGAAGAATGAAGGTTCCTTTAAGGGATGTCATCCAAGATGGCGTCCCTCGAATTCCGATTGGCTGATAGGATTCTATCAGCCAATCGGAATTAAGGTAGGAAAATCAGCCAATCAGATTGAGCTCGCATTCTATTGGCTGATCGGAACAGCCAATAGAATGCAAGCTCAATCTGATTGGCTGATTGGATCAGCCAATCGGATTGAACTTGAATCTGATTGGCTGATTCCATCAGCCAATCAGAATTTTCCTACCTTAATTCCGATTGGCTGATAGAATCCTATCAGCCAATCGGAATTCGAGGGACGCCATCTTGGATGAAGTCCCTTAAAGGAACCTTCATTCTTCAGTTGGACGTCGAATGATGAAGATGGATCCGCGCCGGAGGTCTTCAAGATCAGCCGCTCGTCATCCGATGGAACAACATAGAAGATGCGGCTTGGATGAAGATGTTTGCCGGTCTGTATGTCCTCTTCTGCCAGGATAGGAGGAAGATTTCTTCCCGAAGATGGACTTCTTCATTTGCCGCTTGGATCCAGACTTCAGCTGGAAGATGGACGTCACTCTTCAGCCCCCGCTTGGGCTTGGATGAAGATTTCGGAGGCTCTTCTGGACAGATTGGGACCCGGTGTGGTGAAGACAAGGTAGGGAGATCTTCAGGGGCTTAGTGTTAGGTTTATTTAAGGGGGGTTTGGGTTAGATTAGGGGTATGTGGGTGGTGGGTTGTAATGTTGGGGGGGGGTATTGTATGTTTTTTTTTACAGGCAAAAGAGCTGAATTCTTTGGGGCATGCCCCGCAAATGGCCCTTTTCAGGGCTGGTAAGGTAAAAGAGCTTTGAACTTTTTTAATTTAGAATAGGGTAGGGCATTTTTTTTATTTTGGGGGGCTTTGTTATTTTATTAGGGGGCTTAGAGTAGGTGTAATTATTTTAAAATTGTTGTAATATTTTTCTAATGTTTGTAAATATTTTTTTATTTTTTGTACTTTAGTTAGTTTATTTAATTGTATTTATTTGTAGGTATTGTATTTAATTAATGTATTGATAGTGTAGTGTTAGGTTTAATTGTAGATAATTGTAGGTATTGTATTTAATTAATTTATTGATAGTGTAGTGTTAGGTTTAATTGTAACTTAGGTTAGGATTTATTTTACAGGTAATTTTGTAATTATTTTAACTAGGTAGCTATTAAATAGTAAATAACTATTTAATAGCTATTGTACCTGGTTAAAATAAATACAAAGTTGCCTGTAAAATAAATATAAATCCTAAAATAGCTACAATATAATTATTCGTTATATTGTAGCTATATTAGGGTTTATTTTACAGGTAAGTATTTAGCTTTAAATAGGAATAATTTATTTAATAAGAGTTAATTTATTTCGTTAGATTTAAATTATATTTAAGTTAGGGGGATGTTAGGGTTAGGGTTAGACTTAGCTTTAGGGGTTAATACATTTATTATAGTAGCGGTGTGGTCCGGTCGGCAGATTAGGGGTTAATAATTGTAGGTAGGTGGAGGCGACGTTGGGGGCGGCAGATTAGGGGTTAATAAATATAATATAGGGGTTGGCTGTGTTAGGGGCAGCAGATTAGGGGTACATAGGTATAATGTAGGTTGCAGCGGTGTACAGAGCGGCAGATTAGGGGTTAATAATAATATGCAGGGGTCAGCGATAGCGGGGCAGCAGATTAGGGGTTAATAAATATAATATAGGGGTCGGCGGTATTAGGGGCAGCAGATTAGGGGTACATAGGGATAACGTAGGTGGCGGCGGTGTATGGAGCGGCAGATTAGGTGTTAAAAAAATGTAATAGAGTGGCGGCGATGTGGGGGGACCTCGGCTTAGGGGTACATAGGTAGTTTATGGGTGTTAGTGTACTTTAGAGCCCAGTAGTTAAGAGCTTTATAAACCGGCGTTAGCCCAGAAAGCTCTTAACTACTGACTTTTTTCTGCGGCTGGAGTTTTGACGTTAGATTTCTAATGCTCACTTCAGCCACGACTCTAAATACCAGCGTTAGAAAGATCCCATTGAAAAGATAGGATACGCAAATGGCGTAGGGGGATCTGCGGTATGGAAAAGTCGCGGCTGCAAAGTGAGCGTTAGACCCTTTAATGACTGACTCTAAATACCAGCGGTAGCCCAAAACCAGCGTTAGGAGCCTCTAACGCTGGTTTTGACGGCTACCGCCAAACTCTAAATCTAGCCGAATAATCACATTAAAATACCATAATAAAATACCAGAGTCTTCTGTTATTAACCAATAACTCTAGTTCAATGCTCAATATGGATTACCAACTCACTATGCTTAATTAATAACTACCAGGGATATAATCACAATAACCAGTTTATGTACAGTTCTGAAAGAGTTCACTATAATAACTGACTTATAAATCTGGAGTATAAAACCCTGTCTAGTAAATAAATTATTTAGCAATAATGACTATTTAAGACTATACAGGACTATGAAACACAAGCTTAAAATACTAATTGTGCCCTTTTAAAACTACTAACTGCAATTTAGTTATAGTTACCAAATACCTTTGATTTAAATATTATATTTATATATATATATATATATATATATATATATATATATATATTTATCAAACGCGTATACGTTACCAAAAATAACCAACTCAATATTTCAGCTTCCAGAGCTTCTTGTTTTACCTCATATGAATAAGGGTATTGCATTATGGATAATAAAAGGTAGCCCAGTTTTGCTTATAGTGACTGTGTTCCAAAGCAGTAAAATTATCAGTCAAAAGTTCAGCAAATAGTCAGTCAGCCAGCCTTTTCTATCCTCTTGCATTGAGGTTATATCATGTGATAATCCCCTCCCTTTATTATTCTTATCATCACTGAAACAATATGATAGTCCATTCAGATCTTGTCTCTGATTCGCCCTTGTGGAGCTTGTCTCTGATTCGCCCCTGGATCTGAACATCTCATAGGTTATTTTGGGAAACGCCTCCCTGAGTAGCCATTTATCTTTTGGCTGTCATACTATCCCTGATCTATAGGTGGCAGCAGACACCCAGAAATGCAGTTTTTTTTCTTATCACTGCTAACAGTAAATACAGTTCCTATATATTTTTATTTAATATACTATAATTTCTTGTATTAATAAGTCATATGTTAAATATACATGGACCATATTTTGCCATTTTTTCCTGATTATTTTCATATGAAACATGAGCATTATTTCTAGCATCATATTAAAAAAAAAAAAAAAATAACTGCCAACATCTCTCTTCACAGCATCATAGCATTCAACATCCTGGTATTGTATTGTATCTTAACCCCTTAATGACCGGACCATTTTTCAATTTTCTTACCCTTAATGACAATGGCTATTTTTACATTTCTGCAGTGTTTGTGTTTAGCTGTAATTTTCCTCTTACTCATTTACTGTACCCACACATATTATATACCGTTTTTCTTGCCATTAAATGGACTTTCTAAAGATACCATTATTTTTACCATATCTTATAATTTACTATAAAAAAAATATAAAATATGAGGAAAAATTTGAAAAAAACACACTTTTTCTAACTTTGACCCCCAAAATCTGTTACACATCTACAACCACCAAAATACACCCATTCTAAATAGTTTCTAAATTTTGTCCCGAGTTTAGAAATACCCAATGTTTACATGTTCTTTGCTTTTTTTGCAAGTTATAGGGCCATAAATACAAGTAGCACTTTGCTATTTCCAAGCCACTTTTTTTCAAAATTAGCGCTAGTTACATTGGAACACTGATATCTTTCAGGAATTCCTGAATATCCCTTGATATGTATATATTTATATTTAGAAGACATCCCAAAGCATTGATCTAGGCCAATTTTGGTATATTTCATGCCACCATTTCACCGCCAAATGCGATCAAATAAAAAAAATTGTTGACTTTTTCACAATTTTTTTCACAAACTTTAGGTTTCTCGCTGAATTTATTTACAAACAACTTGTGCAATTATGGCATAAATGGTTGTAAATACTTCTCTGGGATCCCCTTTGTTCAGAAATAGCAGACCTATATGGCTTTGGTGTTGCTTTTTGGTAATTAGAAGGCCGCTAAATGCCGCTGTACACCACACGTGTATTATGCCCAGCAGTGAAGGGGTTAATTAGGGAGCTTGTAGGGAGCTTTTAGGTTTAATTTTAGCTTTAGTGTAGTAGAAAACCCAAATTATTGATCTAGGCCCATTTTGGTATATTTCATGCCACCATTTCACCGCCAAATACGATCAAATAAAAAAAAACTTAAATTTTTCACAATTTTAGGTTTCTCACTGAAATTATTTACAAACAGCTTGTGCAATTATGGCACAAATGGTTGTAAATGCTTCTCTGGGATCCCCTTTGTTCAGAAATAGCAGACATATATGGCTTTGGTGTTGCTTTTTGGTAATAATAAGGCCGTTAAATACTGCTCTGCACCACACTTGTAATATGCCCAGCAGTTAAGGGGTTAATTAGGTAGCTTGTAGGGTTAATTTTTAGCTTTAGTGTAGAGATCAGCCTCCCACCTGACACATCCCACCCCCTGATCCCCCCCTGACCCCCCTCAAACAGCTCTCTTCCCTCCCCCACCTCACAATTGTCACCGCCATCTTAAGTACTGGCAGAAAGTCTGCCAGTACTGAAATAAAAATAATTTATTTATTTATTTATTTATTTATTTTCTTTCATACAGTCTGCAGTGCTGGATCCCCCCTTACCCCACAACCTCCCTGATCCCCCCCCATACATCTCTCTAACCCTCCCCCTCTATCTATTTGCCGCCATCATGGGTACTGGCAGCTGTCTGCCAGTACCCAATTTTCCCCCCAAAATAGTTTTTTTTTACTTTTTTAAATGAAATATTTCTTTTCTGTAGTGTAGCTGGCCCCTCTAACTAATCTACATCCCTCCCCCTCACAGATCCCTTACTAAAGAAAGGAGATCCTCCTGCATCTACATCAATCCTTTTTTTTTTTTTTTTAGTTGCTGTATATTTTGCGTGCGCGCACACGCGTGCGCACCCACCTCCCAGCCCCCCGGCCGCAACCGCAACCCCGGCAGCAATCGCCGACAATGAAAGTGCGATTAGGCAATCTGCAACTAAGGTACATATTGCCAAAAGCTGCTCCCACCCACCAACGAATTTGTTAACATCCATGGCCGATGCAGATGGGGCCACAGAGTGGCCCTTTCTGCATCGGTATGTAAAATGGGGGATTGCAGTGATGCCTCAATATTGAGGCATCACTACAATCCCTTGTAAGCAGCTGGAAGCGATCATGATCGCTTCCACACTTCAGACAACAGAGGACGTACCAGGTACATCAACTGTCGTTAAGGGAAGTTTTTTCTATGATGTATCTGGTACGTCCTTTGTCATTAAGGGGTTAAATGAATACAGTATATTTCATGTTTCTAATAATTTTGAATGCATGAAAAACCAGATGTAGGTCTGTAATGAAAGAAATAATGTTGTTAATAATGTCAAACATTTATACATCTATTTGCAGTTATTCATTTAATTTATTACAAATTGAAATGCATTTCTCAGATCCATGGAGTTAACAGCTACAATGCAATATATGTTTCTGCTTAGCTAATCTTCATCTAGACGTAATGTCTAGAATTTGTGGATTCAACATGGCAGGGGCAATCAACTATTGCATACACTTAAGCCATGTCTGTTTATTTACAGGGGTCTGATAAGTTTATTACCCATAAATTACAAGAAAAAGGTAGATGTATGGTGCGCTAGGTCAAAGGATATCAAACACCTAATGTCTAAACTGCACAGTGATAAAGTAGAAAAAAGGGGGGGGAGGGCGCTCACAGCTAAAGATATCACCACTAAAAAATTATACTTTAAAATATTTATTTAGAACATCTGTACAAAATATCAATCTTAAAGGGATGTCTCCCTGTACATGGTAATGGGTTAATAAAATATTATGTAATACAAATTAACCAGGTTATGACGATCAAAATGTTATTGATTCACTGTATATAAGAAAGCTCAAGTCACAAAGCGTATGTTTAACTATAAGATGTTTAAATGTAGCTACTCGCTGTAAAAGATACCTAAAACATATATGTTAAAAAAGAGAAACAATGTCTCCTCTAATTGTGAATAAGAACTGTATCAGTATGTTGCTCCGTTAAAAAAGTAATTAAAGTTCCTGTGGACAATATTGTCATGCAGTGTCTGAAGATCAAATCGAAAAAATACAGTCACCAATATCCACAGTCAGTATTGAAAATGCCCATATACATATAATACTGGCGTTTTTCACATAGGTGCAGTATAATTTACTCTTTTCCTCTTGTTAGAGATTATATGCTCCAAAGGTTGTACAGTACATAACCTTTATTTTCTGTCATCGAGGTACATACACTCCTAGCTCAGTATTTTCCTTGAGCAAGTCAGGTTGGAGAGTTTTCCGGTGTCTGACATCACCAAAAGACGTTCCGGTTATGCAGAGAGCCGATCCATCCACTGCTCTCAGCTGTATGATGGAAATCCTCACAATGTACTTTCATGATGAGCCCTGCACTTAGTGCTTGTGCACACAGGGAGAGGGGAAACTGTATTGGGTATACACTTATTCCTCCAAACACAGATCCGAAAGATAGCGAACAGTAAAAGTTCTTGAAACAATAAATAACCCGGGTTATATAAAAACAATTGATGAGGATGTAGATATAAAAAGCAATGTATCACAATATTTACACTGCCACACAGTCGACGCGTTTTGCCCTTCTATGGGCCATTCGGTGCCAGAAACCGAACTGTGTGGCAGTGTAAATATTGTGATACAAAGGTAGAGATAGGGGGTCTGTTGTAGTTACAGTCTCACAAATAAATGAATCATTTGGTCTAGCTATATATGTATTAAAAAAAAAAAAATATATATATATATATATATATTATTTAATAACATTCACAGATACCCTGACAAGCTATAGTGTCTCAACTATTGTTTTTTTGTATAGTGTGAGAATATAATAAGTAGCATAAATAAATATGTATAGCACGTGTGAGTGATTTCACATACGTCTAAAAATCACTAGTATGACCCTATAAGAGCAGAGCATCTTTAATACATTAGTATTGAGCCAACAATGTGCTAAACTCCTAGTGGACATATTGCAAATTCTTCCATGGTTTAGACAAAAACATTAATCATGAGGAGTAGGAGTAGCATTGCCATACGGCAGCTTAAAAAGGGACAGTCTACTCCAGAATTTTTATTGTCTAAAAAAATAGATAATCCATTTAATACCCATTCCCCAGTTTTGCATAACTAACACAGTTATATTAATATACTTTTTACCTCTGTGATTACTTTGTATCTAAGCCTCTACAGACTGCCCACTTATTTCAGTCCTTTTGACAGACTTGCATTTTAGCCAATCAGTGCTGACTCATAAATAAAACTGTCAAAAGAGGCAGCCTTCAAGGACTTAGAAATTAGCAAATGAGATTACCTAGGTTTAGCTGTCAACAAAAAATATCCAGAGAACAAAGCAAATTTGATGATAAAAGTAAATTGGAAAAGTATTTAAAATGGCATGCCCTATCTGAATCATGAAAGTTTAATTTTTACTGGACTGTCCCTTAAATGGAGGACACGTATGGAAAATATATATGTCACGGGTTGTTTAAAGAAATGTTTTGTATATTGTTCCATTATAAGAACCCTGACAGATGCATTTTTCATATGTGTCGTCCTTTAATGCGGCAACCCTAAGTAGGAGCCACATAAAAAGGCTCAATATGGCTCCCATGAGCTGGAAAAAAATAATTGAGAGATCATAAAAAGAGCTACCAAACCCCTGGAGGATTTATATAGAACATCTGGAGCTAAGTTTTGCAGTTGTACAGAAGAGCACAGGTTAAAATGGAGACCACCGATCTGTGCCAGAAACCGAATAGGGTGGAATGTGAGATGCTTGTTTGATTCATCCTATTGATAGCAGCACCGCATTTGTGTAGAAGACATGTTTGTTTCTTGCTTAATTTGACAGACCCAGATTGAAAAAGAACCATTTAAAATTGAATACATAAATAATTATGATACTCTAATTGAAATATGACTTATGTTTTCGTTTAATTTCAATCTTGAAAAAATTGAGTAATAATTTAGAACAGATATTGTAACATAAAAATCTTCCATTAAGGCAGAAACAAACTTGAATTTTATAGTATCCTAACGTATGTGCCATCATTTTGTAATCCAAGGATCCTGCATCTTGTGGCATTGTCACATTTTTTTAGCTCAGCCCTACTACGCATACTGAGCTAGATTATAAACAGGGAAATCATAGACGTTCTTCTAGACTTTCTGAAGACACCTTACCTCGCTCCCACTCACAACGACACTCTCACCTTGTGACTCCACCCATAGGTCTCCTTGACTACGTCTAAACCTCTCTGTATTCAGTCCAGAAATGTTGAAAGGTCATCATCAGAGATACAAATGGGTGCATACTATGAAATAATTGGCAGATCTGTATAAATGATACTATGGGCTCCATTTATTAAGCTGCGGATGCTGCTTTGGAGCCCCATTGTTTCAGGTCAGCCTGAAACAGAAGTTAAGACCGCTGCTCCTTAACTTCTCCACCACATTTTAGGTGGTGGACTGAAACCATCCTGATCCGATCTGGATGATTGACGGCCCCTGCTAGCGGCCGATTGGCCGTCAGTGAGCAGGGGGCAGCATTGCACAAGCATTTCACCAGAAATGCTTGTCCAATGATAAATGCATTTAGCGAGGTTGAGCGGACATGATTCGTTACAGCGAATCGTGCCTGCTCGCCTTTTAATAAATCAACCCCTATGTATGAATTTTAAATATGGGTAAAGTCATTTTTGCTCCATCTAGATTGTGGTAAAAAATGACTAGTGTTTTACAGACACAACCAGGGTTTGCATAAAGCAATAAAATACAAAGAATGACTTTAACAGTACAGTTAATGCAATTTAAATATATTGCTCTACCAGAAAGATAAAAAGGAATCTGAACCTAGGAATGCTTTCTCTTATCTAAGCAGTTAATTCATATTAGAATCTGATTTCTATTAGAGACTCAGTGAGGCTTTCAGTGCAACAAAATCCTTTTAAATGGGCCACAAATCACTTCCTATATAAAAGTTTACTTTACAGGTGACATCCACATGTAGAGTACAGGCCAAAAATGACACTTTGTCTGCCAGAACACGTAAAGGCAGTTTTTAATATTAGAGACATCTGCTCTTATTCAATATGACTATTAAAATTTTTCCAGACTTTATATTGTGTCCAATTGTTCAGATGTAATATGATAAATAAAATGTTTATGAACTTTGTTAATGTGACAGCAAACACATTTTATAAACATAGTCTCTCTCTCTGGGGTATATTTATTAAAGTGCAGACGGACATGATACGATGTAGCGTATCATGTCCACCGCACATCGATAAATGCAGACAGCATATGCTGTCGGCTTTTATCATTGCACCAGCAGTGCCCCCTGCAGATTTGCGGCCAATCGGTCACTAGCAGGGGGTGTCATAAATCTTTTGCAAATATATTTACATGTCCCTAAATTCCTTTTTTGTTGTCTTTCATATCTCTGTCTTTATTTATACCACTTTATGTATATAGTGTATATTTATTATTTTTCTGAGCAGGAATAATTGTGAATATAACATGTAATCAGGCTATTTTATGTATTTATTTGCAATCAATGGATATTTTAATGGATATTTAATGGATATTTTAAGAGCTGGGCCAGTTTTCTCTCTGTACACCTCCTGATTGCAATCTAGTTTTAAAAACCACCCCTATACAGGTGTTATAAAATGGGCTGATGACATTTCTTACTGAAAAAGAAATTCAAGAGAAGGAAAAAATACACTGAAAATAGCATGACAGTAAAGCAGTGATTTTAATTTCTGCTGTATCTGAATCATGACAGTTTAATGTTAGGTGGGCTATCCCTTTGAGCTATCAGCTTAAAGGCACACTGAACCCAATTTTTTTTCTTTCGTGATTCAGATAGAGCATGTACTTTTAAGCAACTTTCTAATTTACTCCTATTATCAATTTTTCTTTGTTCTCTTGCTATCTTTATTTTGCATCTAAGTTATTTTTTTGGTTCAGCACTTGTTTATTGGTCGGTTAAATCAATCCACCAATCAGCAAGAACAACCCAGGTTGTTCACCAAAACTGAGACAGCATCTAAACTTACATTCTTGCTTTTCAATTAAAGATACCAAGAGAATGAAGAAAATTTGATAATAGGAGTAAATTAGAAAGTTTCTTAAAATTGCATGCTCTATCTGAATCACGAAAAAGAATAAAATTGGGTTCAGTGTCCCTTTAAGATTATGGGGTCTATTTAAGAAGCAGCGGCTGCTGCCTCCGACCCACTCTGCTTCAGTTCTCCTAAGACCACTGCTCCTTAACTCGTCCACCACCTCTGAGATGGCGGACAGCAATTCACCTGATTGAAAACGATCGGGCTGATTGACACCCCCTGCTAGCGGTCGATTGGCCGCAAATCTGCAAAGGGTTGGTATTGCATCAGCAGTTCACAAGAACTGCTGGTGCAATGATAAATGCTGACAGCGTATGCTGTCGGCATTTATTGATGTGCGGCAGACATGATCCGCTATATCGGATCATGTCCGTCCACACATTAATAAATGGACCCCTATATATCAAACATTAATTTGAATTTTAAAATCATTGTCTAAAATATTACACTGTGTGTCCTAATGTCAGCATCAATGTTTATCTTTAATACTAATTTCACATATACATACTTTCAAAGTATAATAACCAATGTAACAAATGGCACGTACAAGTTCTGATGAGTGATCAATGACACAAGTATCGAGCAATTTGATTCGTTAGTGATAGTTTAAAATGTATATTTGAATCAGATTGGCTGATGTCAAAAATCATGTGATTATGCATATTCCAATCAAAAGTGGTTAAAAAATTCACTAGTGTGTGGGTTGTTTAGGAGTTTGCGTCATAATTGGTGCGAAAAGTGTTGCGTTAAATTTGGTGCGAAGTGGAGAGTGAGACTTGTATTAAATGGTGCAAATAGATTTTTCCAAAAAAATAAAAAGGAAGTTAGCTATATTATGTTGTGTATTTATTTCATTTTTATCTCTATATCTATTAGTGTGTCAGGGAGCCAGGAATCAGACTGAGATGAGAAGTGCAAAAATAATCACACCTTTATTAATAGCAAAAAAAAAAAAAAAAGTCCACAAGTCAAATAACAAGCCAGGAATCAAAACCAGAGTTGGTAGTCAAACAAGCCGAGTCAGGAGCCAAAGCGAGTTGTCAGACGAGCCGGAATCAGGAACAAGGAGAACAGCAGAGTCAGGAACAAGCCAGGGATCAGGAACCAGGAAGGACGTCAGACAGCCAGGTAATACACAGGAGCTCTCACAAACAGGTCTGAGACAACGCAAGGGCAAAGCATACTGAACAGAGGCCCTTTAAATAATAAGTGATGACATTACAATTCTGAGACTGCATCCTGTCTCACATGGATGATGTAAACCAGTCTGGCCATAAAAGGAAGTGCAGGAAGTGAGCAGCATCCCCCACAATGCACCATAGTCAGGAAGAGAGGTGAGTAAAATGGCTGCCAGCAGCACATGGCAAACAAGTCAGGGAAAAAACCTGACATAGTGCAACAAATTTAGGGCAAAACTTTGCAACAAATTTGGAGAAATAATATTGTCCCCTTGCTTTGTAATGAGAGACAAATTTGTAGCATAATCCATAAGTAGTAATGTATTTTTAATTTTTATTCCTATATCTACTAGTGCACCAAATGTGGAGCAATAATATTGTTTGCTTTAGAAAGGGTATACAATTTTAATAGAGTTTCTAATTTACTTTTATTATGTAATATACTTAATTCTCTTGCAACATCGAACATAAGCTTTCTGTGTTTTCAGACTCTCATTGAGTTGTATGGCATCCGCGACCTCAAGGGTGGCGAATTGAAAACTAGGTACGCTGCATTGGAATACACGCGAGCGTACCTGTTAAATGTTTGATAAATTGGGAAAGGGGTCAAATAAATTTAAGTCTGAATTTAAAACACCTGTAATGATGTAAGCGATCGGTGTCGGATTAAGATTGCGGGATCGTATATTACGTCACAAATTTCAACATTTGCCGATCTTGATGCTTTGATAATTACAGCGGATCAATCTCACGACAAATATGATGCAGGATTCAAGCGTATTTCCAGTTGACACTTTGATAAATATACCCCTATATGCTATTTAAAACCTAGACATGAATTTGTGGGTGTTAGTATAGATTACTAAGAAAATAACCAGAAAAGGTTTGTGATCAATAGTTATGGGTGTTACTGTTATGCGTGTGAGTTATGTCTTCTAACACACATTTCCACCTTTCTTATTCCTGTTCCCCCAATATCGCAACTAATAATAAAAGTATTAACCCCTAAACCGACAATCCCCCACAATGCAATATGCCTAATTGAACTATTAACCCCTAATCCGTCATTCACCCACATTGCGATCTACCTAATAAAAGTATTAACCCCTAAATCCGCCAACCCCAACATCGCAAACTACCTAATAAATGTATTAACCCCTTATCTGCCATTAAAACACATCGCAAAGTACCTATTAAAACTAATAACCCCTAACCCACCATTAACCCACATCGCAAAGTACCTGTTAAAATGATTAACTACTTATCCGCCGTTACCCACATCGCATCAAACCTTATAAATCTAATAAACCCTAATTCGCCAACCCCAAACAATGCAATAATCCTAATAAAACCATCAACCCCTAATAGGCCAAACCCCCACAACACAAATACCCTAATTAATCTATTAACCCCTAATTCGCCAAACCTACACAACGCAAATAATTACTAAGCCCCCTAACCTAACACCCACTAAATTAACCCCAAATTACATAAAATAATAAAATACAAAATTATAATTAAAATAAAAAATCCTAACAGTACTTAGAAAAATAAACCTAATATAAAATAAAAATAAATTAATCTAAAATTACCAAAAATAAAAAAGTCTAACATTACAGAAAATAATAAACAACTTTTTCCAAAATAAAAAAATTAAACCTAATCCCTATGAAAATAAAAAGCCCCCCCCAAATAAAAAACATCCCCTAATCTAATACTAAACTACCAATAGCCCTTAAAAGGGCATTTTGTAGGGCATTGCCCTAAGTTAAACAGCTCTTTTACCTTAAAAAATACTATAAATAAAAAATAAATAAATAAAAGTTATATAAATAAAAGTCCCCCCTCTAAAAATAAAACCCACCACCCAACAAACTCCCCAAAATAAAAAAAACTTCCACTAAAAAATCCTAAACTACCTATTGCTCCTAAAGGGGCATTTGTATGGGCATTGCCCTTAAAAGGGCATTCAGCTCTTTTAAGAGTACCCAATAAATCCCTAATCTAACCCCCCTAATAATAAAAAAAATCCTAACTCTAACCCCCAAATAGGTACTCACCATTTCTGAAGTCCGATCTAGAAGGTCCTGTTCCAGGCCGTGAAGTCTTCTTCCAAGTGGCCGACATCTTCTTCCTAGTGGGGACCATTTCCTTCTTCATCCAGAAATAAGGAAATAAATCATGACGCTTAACTGCCTTGAAATAGGCATTCGTACATTCACTCAGGAGCTTGAGAAAGACCCAGTACGGGTTGAAAAGCGTTGCTCCTATTCCAAGAAGTTGTTTGTTCCTCGAAGTCTCCCGTAAATAATAGGCTCAGCTACCCTCCATTGGCAGAAGCAGTCCACGCGGAAATCAGGCTGAAATTGCACCGCCACACTGAAACGCCACGCTGAGAATCTGTTGCTGTTGCCAGAAAGGTCCCCACAGAGAGGAGAAACAACACACACCTTGATACCATTCCCGGTGTAAGTAAAAGTAAACACCTTTTTCTGGTATCTTTTTCGCTGTTTTGATCTGGATCTTTATGTGTTCCAGCTTCTTCATTTGAAATCTGATCTCTGAGTTCTTCGATCAATACCATCGACTCATCTCTATACGAAATCCACTTGGAAACCTTTATTTCCATATATGTTTTCTATTTCCTTGTAATGATTGTTACATATGTTGCATATGATGCTAAATCTTTCTCATCTTTTTATTTTTATTTTTTAATGCAGCTATTGTAGCCTTGATTTTAACTATTTGTAAATTGTTTGTTGCAGTTACTCTAGTCTATTGCACCCTATGTATACTACACTTTTTATTGCGCCTGATCAACGCATTTATTTTATGTCATAAATCTATGTATATTCATTTACTTATTTTATTCAATTCATATAAATCACATATTCAAGCTTGGATCCCTTTAGTTGGTCAATATTGGCTTATGTATATTGAAATGCTCTCTTATATCACTATTTTAAGCTTTTGTTAGCGCTTATGTTTTAAGGTTATCTAGCTTTGGCTAAATAATTATTATAACCCATCACATATTTATCTTAGAGGCCAGGGAGTCATCTTTTTTTCATAGGCCTAATAGTGTTTTCCAGTGCAGTAACCAATATTTCCTTCACTCACTTCTTCATCCAGAACCAAGACGGTGTGGAGCGGAGATGAGCCTGGAGCAGGACCGGCGACCGCAGAGCCATGGAGCGTGGAGGATCCTCTTTGTACGATTGCCGCCGTACACTGAATAGTGAATTCAAGGTACGCGTTTAAATATGGCATCCCTTGCATTCCTATTGGCTGATTTGATTCTTCAAATTCAAATCAGCCAATAGGATAAGAGCTACTGAAATCCTATTGGCTGATTTGAACAGCCAATAGGATTTCAGTAGCTCTCATCCTATTGAAGAATCAAATTAGCCAATAGGAATGCAAGGTACACCATATTTAAATGTGCACCTTGAATTCACTATTTTGTGTACGGCGGGGATCGTACAAATAGGATCCTCCATGCTCCATGGCTTTGCGGTCGCCATTCCTGCTCTGCACTCATCTCTGCTCCTCGCCGGCTTGGTCCTGGATGAAGAAGGAAGTGGTCCCCATTTGGAAGAAGATGTCGGCCGCTTGGAAGAAAACTTCACTGCCTGGAACAGGGCCTTCTCTGCCGGACTTCAGGAACGGTGAGTACCTATTTGGGGGGTTAGATTTAGGATTTTTTTTTTTTTTTTTTTTTGGGGGGGGGGGGGTTAGATTAAGGATTTATTGGGCACTCTTAAAAGAGCTGAATGCCCTTTTAGGGCAATACCCATACAAATGACCCTTTAGGGGAAATGGGTAGTTTAGGATTTTTTAGTGTTATTTTTTTTATTTTGGGGGGTTTGGTGGGGGGGGGTTACTGTTAGTATTTTTTAAGGTAAACAAGCTGTTTAACTTAGGGCAATGCCCTACAAAAGGCACTTTTAAGGGCTATTGGTAGTTTAGTATTAGATTAGGGGGTGTTTTTATTATGGGAGGGCTTTTTTATTTTCATAGGGATTAGGTTTAATTTTTTTATTTTGGATAATTCTGTAATGTTAGACTTGTGCCTGGGAGAACTACTTATAACATTTTCATGAATGTAATTGTACTGACCGTGCTCATGTGCTTTACATATTTACTGTCGATAGTTACAATATTACTCATAATTATTTATTCGATGTAATGTAGCAGAAGAATGCTGGAATTGTTATATTTAAGACATTGCACTTAGTGAACTTAAAGTCATTAGTGTTGGTGGCTTATGTCCCAGGAGTTTCAAAGAATAAAAGGTGGTTTTCAGTAAACAGCTATTTTTGTAGCTGGCTTGCCACAACTTTTATCCCACAGGACTCGAAAACAGTAAAATGTATTCCATTTTGCAGAAATGGCTAAGTCAGATCAAATCTGCAGTAACTATGTGCTTGATCTAAAAAACATGCAGATTTTCTAAAAAAAAAGTATGGCAAGGGAACTAAGCATCCAAGAATAGAAACCGCTTAATGACAGCAGATCTTCCAGTTTGAGAAAACTGTCATAATATATGTTTGTGCTGAGTGTAAGAAACCTTACAATTATCTACTGACAGAGTTGTCAAGTTATACTGTGAGATACACTGTTAAAGGTACATAAGAAAATGCTCTAATGCATTTTATTATTGCACCGTTGCTTGATTATAAATATGTATTTAACCCCTGCAAATGTATTAAACCCATAGTTAAATTCAACATCAGAACAACAATGCATTATTGGAATCTAGCTGAACACATCTGTTGAGCCAATGAGGAGAGGCTCATGCGTGTAGCCAATAGGGAATGGCTGCTCCTGAGCCTTCAGGGATAGCAAAAGAACCAAGTAAATTGTTAATACTTGGGGGCCGATTTATCATCAGACTGTCCGACATGATCCACTCAGTGGATCATGTCCAAAAGACATTGATGAATGCCGACAGCATACGCTGTCAGCATTTATCATTGCACAAGCAGTTCTTGTTAACTGCTTGTGCAATGCCGCCCCCTGCAGATTCACGGCCAATCGACCGCTGCAGGGTGTGTCAATCAGCCCGATCGTATTGAATGGGGCGAATTGATGTCCGCAGCCTCAGATCAAGCGGACAAGTTATGGAGCAGCGATCTTAAGACCGCTGCTTCATAACTGCTGTTTCCGGCGAGCCTGAAGGCTCGCGGGGAAAAGGGGGCATCAAGCGCCATTCGGAGCTTCATAATTCGTCCCGTTGAAGTAAATTGTAAAGTCTTTTTAAAATGCACTCTCTGGGCTACATTATAAGTGGCGCCCTAACATTAGCGCAAATATTAACATATTGTGCCTGTGTTAACTTAACGTTAAATGCGACTGCATGAAAACAAACAAAATATTCGCTCGTCGGGTTTGCGCGAATGAGGACCTTGAGTAAAGGGTTAGGGCTAAAAGTAAAGGTGCATTAAAAGACTACATAAATACAGTCATGCAAAAAAGAAAGTACGTCTTCTTTTGAATTATATGGTTTACGTATTAGGACATAATAACAATCATCTGCTCCTTAAGTAAATAGGTAAATACAACCTTAGATGAACAACAACACATGAAATATTTAACAAAAATAAAGCCAAAATGGAGAAGCCATGTGGGAAAACTAAGTACACCTTACAATTCAATAACATGTAGAACCATCTTTAGCAGCAATAACTTGAAGTAATCATTTTCTGTATGACATTATCAGTCTCTCCCATTGTTGTGGAGGAATTTTGGCCCACTCTTCTTTACAACGTTGCTTTATTTAATTGAGGTTTGCGGTTTGTTTATGCACAGCTCTCTTAAAATCCCACCAGAGCATTTCAATTGGGTTGACATCTGGACTTTGACTGGGCCATTGCAACACCTTGATTCTTTTCTTTTTTAGCCATTCCGTTGTAGATTTGCTGGTGTGCTTGGGATCATTGTCCTGTTGCATGACCCAATTTCGGCCAAGTTTTAGCTGTCGGACAAATGGGCTCAAATTTGACTTTAGAATACTTTGGTATACAGAGGAGTTCATGGTCGACTCAATAACTGCAAGGTGCCCAGGTCCTGTGGCTGCACAACAAGCCCAAATCATCATACCTCCACCATCATGCTTGACAGTTGGTATGAGGTGTTTGTGCTAATATGCTGTGTTTGGTTTTCGCCAAACATGGCACTGTGCATTATGGCCAAACGTCTCCACTTTGGTCTTGCTTGCCCAAAGGACATTGTTCCAGAAGTCTTGGGGTTTGTTCAGATGCAACTTAGCAAACCTAAGCCATGCTGCCATGTTCTTTTTAGAGAGAAGATGCTTTCTCCTAGCAACCATTCCATACAAACCATACTTGTTCAGTCTTTTTCTAATTTTAGTGTCATTAACTTTAGCATTTACCATGCTAACTGAGGCCTGTAGAGTCTGAGATGTAACTCTGTTTTTTTGCAATTTCTCTGAGCATTGCACAGTCTGACCTTGGGGTGAATTTTCTGGGACGTCCACTCCTGGGAAGATTGGCAACGGTCTTGAATGTTTTCCACTTGTGAATAATCTTTTTCACTGTAGAATTATGGACTTTAAATTGTTTGTAAATGGCCTTATGTACATTATGTACATTGCTTATTGTATTATTCCTCTTTTGAAATTATGTATAGGCAAACTTAATTGAAACCAATATCACTGCTATAGAACCTCTCTACTAAGCAAACAACATATAAAGTGTGTTTCATGAATAAATATATGCTGTTTTATTTTTTAAATATATATATAAAAGAATATATTTTGTATAAATGGTAGTAATTATTTAGATTGTATGTAGTAGTGTAATATGTGATGTTTCAATCCTTAGGGGAGAGAAATGTGTGTATAGCTTTTGACCTATCAGATTACAGTGATGTGTATAAAGCTTGTGAATATGTGAGAGGAAAGACATCAGTCTATGGGGCCTATTTACCAACAGCCGTATTGTGCCTAATGCACCTGTTTCCATGTGAGCCTTCAGGCTCCCCGGAAACAGGAGTTAAGTAGCAGCGGTCTTAAGACCACTGCTCCTCCTCTGAGGCTGTGGTCTGCAATCTGATTGACACCTCCTGCTAGCGGCCAATTGGCCGCGAATCTGCAGGGGGCGACATTGCACAAGCAGTTCACCAGAACTGCTTGTGCAATGTTAAATGCCGACAGCATGTTCTGTCGGCATTCAGCGATGTCTGGCGGACATGATCGCTACAGCGGATCATGTCCGCCAGCCATTGATAAATGCTTAAGACTGGTATGGTCTTTCCTCCTTTATTCTACCCATGTGTTGGGAATTGCTCTAATAAAAGTCTGGATTCATTCACCTCCATGCCCATCTCTTTGTGTTTCTATAAATGGCGTTATAACCCTTCCCGGATTGATGAGCAGCGACAATTGCTTCTCTAAGATCATTGCTGATGTCTTTCCTCCTTGGCATTGTATTAACACACACCTGAATGCTGTAGACCAGCAAACTGCTAAAACTTTTTTTTTTATAGATGTGGTCACACTTGCTGATGATCAATTAATCAATGGCATTTGATTAGCACCACCTGGCTATTCCTATGGAAGCAGTAAGGATGTACTTAGTTTTTCACACATGGCTTCTCCATTTAGGCTTTAATTGTGTTAAGTAAATCATGTCACAGTGTAATATGTCATGTGTTGTTGTTCATCTGAGGTTGTATGTATCTAATTTTAAGACCAGCAAATGGACTAGATGATTGTTATTGTGTCTAGATATGTAAAACCATAGAATTCAAAGAGGGTGTACTTTTTTTTCTGCATGACTGTACATTAAAATAAAGTGTTACACTCATATATACGCTATCTAATAAATAAAAAAAGATTATAAGGGTTAAATGGTATATGGTATATGACAAATTATTTTAATGTAAATCACTATAATGTATATATACATACAAATACATAGCTTCCATCTTGTGGAACTCTCTGCCTAGCTCTACAAGACTCTCCCCTAGTTTTGAAAGCTTCAATCGCTCCCTAAAGACTCTACTGTTCAGGGATGCATACAACCTACACAAACCTTTCCTAATACCAGTTCCTCTCCTCCATTACTATCCACCATGAACCCCCTTAGCATGTAAGCCTAAGAGCCCAACTGTTTGCAGATCACCTTCATAAGAGCTGACTACAACAGCGTGACTCTCGGCAGGGCCCTCTACCCATTTGATCCCTATAAATGTTACCTTGTATACCTTTGAATATCCTGTTGTACACACTAAGAGGCCTTTTTATCAAGCCGTAAACCGCAAATATGCTGGAATTCCGCAGCGTAATTGTGGAGAGCCTAATTCCCCTTATTTATCAAAACCTACAGACTGGCAAAAGTAGAATTTTGTGATGTAACATACGATCCACCGGTCAAAGTCCGACACAGATCGATGCTCACGTCATTACAGATGTTCCGAATGCAAATTCGGCAATATCTGACTTCTTTTTTAAGTTAACATATTTCTACCAGGTATGCTCTGCACTATTCCGGCCCAGCGTACCTGGTTTTCAATCCGCCGCCCTGGAGGCGGCAGATGCCATAGGAATCAATGGGAGTCTGAAAGCAGCGAAAGCTCATGTTCGCTGCTGCTCGATATCCCATTGATTCCTAAGGGAGAATAAAGTTACGTTTACACCTAACACCCTAACATGTACCCCGAGTCTAAACTCCCCTAATCTGCCGCCCCCTAGACCGCCGCCACCTACATAATACTTATTAACCCCTAAGTCACCACCCCCAACACTGCCGCCACCTACATTATGTTATTAACCCCTAATCTGCCGCCCCCTACGTCGCCACCACTATATTAAATGTATTAACCCCTAAACCTAAGTCTAACCCTAACACCCCCTAACTTAAATCTAATTTAAATAAATATAAATAAAATTACTTTCATTAACTACATTATTCCTATTTAAAACTAAATACCTATAAAATAAAACCTAAGCTAGCTACAATATAACTAATAGTTACATTGTAGCTATCTTATGGTTTATTTTTATTTTACAGGCAATTTTGTATTTATTTTAACTAGGTAGAATAGTTATTAAATAGTTATTAACTATTTAATAACTACCTAGCTAAAATAAATACAAAAGTACCCTGTAAAATAAAACCTAACCTAAGTTACAATTACACCTAACACTACACTACAATTAAATACAATTAAATAAATTACATACAATTAACTAAAATATATACAATTATCTAAAGTACAAAAAAACCCCCACTAAATTACAGAAAATAATAAACAAATTACAGAAATTTAAACTAATTACACCTAATCTAATAGCCCTATCAAAATAAAAAAGCCCACCCCAAATAAAAAACCCTAGCCTAAACTAAACTACCAATAGCCCTTAAAAGGGCCTTTTGCGGGGCATTGCCCCAAAGTAATCAGCTCTTTTACCTGTAAAAAAAAATACAAACAACCCCCCAACAGTAAAACCCACCACCCACACAACCAACCCCCCAAAAAAATACTAACTAAAAAAACCTAAGCTCCCCATTGCCCTGAAAGGGGCATTTAGATGGGCATTGCCCTTAAAAGAACAGTTAGCTCTTTTGCAGGCCCAAAGCCCTAACCTAAAAATAAAACCCACCTAATACACCCTTAAAAAACCAAACACTAACCCCCGGAAGATCGACTTACCAGAAGATGTCTTCATCCAAGCCGGGCAGAAGTGGTCCTTCAGACGGGAAGAAGTCTTCATCCAAGCCGGGCAGAAGTGGTCCTCCAGACGGCAGAAGTCTTCATCCAGATGGCATCTTATATCTTCATCCATCCGGCGCGGAGCGGGTCCATCTTCAAGATATCTGACGCGGAGCATCCTTTTTGGCCGACGACTACCCGACGAATGAAGGTTCCTTTAAGTGACGTCATCCAAGATGGCGTCCCTTAGATTCCGATTGGCTGATAGAATTCTATCAGCCAATCGGAATTAAGGTAGAAAAAATCCTATTGGCTGATGCAATCAGCCAATAGGATTGAACTTCAATCCTATTGGCTGATTGGAACAGCCAATAGGATTGAGCTCGAAGTTCAATCCTATTGGCTGATTGCATCAGCCAATAGGATTTTTTCTACCTTAATTCCAATTGGCTGATAGAATTCTATCAGCCAATCGGAATCTAAGGGACGCCATCTTGGATGACGTCACTTAAAGGAACCTTCATTCGTCGGGTAGTCGTCAGCCAAAGAAGATGCTCCGCGTCAGATGTATTGAAGATGGACCCGTTCCGCGCCGGATGGATGAAGATAGAAGATGCCGTCTGGATGAAGACTTCTGCCGTCTGGAGGACCACTTCTGCCCGGCTTGGATGAAGACGTCTCCCGGTAAGTCAATCTTCAGGGGGTTAGTGTTAGGTTTTTTGAAGGGTGTATTGGGTGGGTTTTATTTTTAGGTTAGGGCTTTGGGCCTGCAAAAGAGCTAACTGCCCTTTTAAGGGCAATGCCCATCCAAATACCCTTTTCAGGGCAATGAGGAGCTGAGGTTTTTTTAGTTAGTATTTTTTTTGGAGGGTTGGTTGTGTGGGTGGTTGGTCTTACTGTTGGGAGGGTTGTTTGTATTTTTTTTACAGGTAAAAGAGCTGATTACTTTGGGGCAATGCCCTGCAAAAGGCCCTTTTAAGGGCTATTGGTAGTTTAGTTTAGGCTAGGGGTTTTTTATTTTGGGGGGGATTTTTTTATTTTGATAGGGCTATTAGATTAGGTGTAATTAGTTTAAATTTCTGTAATTTGTTTATTATTTTCTGTAATTTAATGGGGTTTTTTTTGTATTTTAGATAATTGTATATAATTTAGTTAATTGTATGTAATTTATTTAATTGTATATAATTGTAGTGTAGTGTTAGGTGTAATTGTAACTTAGGTTAGGTTTTATTTTACAGGTAGTTTTGTTTTTATTTTAGCTAGGTAGTTATTAAATAGTTAATAGTTAATAGTTAATAACTATTCTACCTAGTTAAAATAAATTCAAACTTGCATGTAAAAGAAAAATAAACCCTAAGATAGATACAATGTAACTATTAGTTATATTGTAGCTAGCTTAGGGTTTATTTTATAGGTAAGTATTAAGTTTTAAATAGGAATAATTTAGTTAATGATAGTAATTTTATTTATATTTATTTACATTAGATTTAAGTTAGGGGGTGTTAGGGTTCGACTTAGGTTTAGGGGTTAATAAATTTAATATAATGGCGACGACATTGGGGACGGCAGATTAGGGGTTAATAAGTGTTATGTATGTGGCGGTGGTGTAGGGGGCGGCAGATTAGGGGTTAATAAATATAATGTAGGTGGCGGTGGGCTCTGGGAGCGGTGGTTTAGGGGTTAATAAGTTTATTAGAGTGGCGGTGGGCTCCGGGAGCGGCGGTTTAGGGGTTAATAACTTTAGTTGCAGCGGGGTCCGGGAGGGGCGGTATAGGGTAAAACATTTTTAGTATATTGTGGGTGTTTGGTGACAGTATACCAATAAAGCTGGGGAAAAGCCGAAGATCAGCGAGATCGATGACTGTTAGTTAACAACAGTCCGCTGCTCATCGTCCCGTACTTGGTGCGTGGCTTTTTGACAGCTTTTTTGGTGACTTTGGAGAATGTATTCAGGTCCACGGCAGCGATGTTAGGTGATCTTAGGCGAGCGTATTGGTGCCGGCGAATGCAAGTAAGTTGACGGGTTGATAAATAGGGGCCTCAGTGTCAACTCTAGGGCGCGCAAATGTAGATAAGGGGAATGTAGTTATCCTATATATATAACCCACTATCTATAATAAGTATAATGATATATATATGTATGCATACAACCAATGGCTGTAAGACAAATAATGCTGTATAGAACCAAGAAGAAACTGGAAGCAGCCGCTGTATAAAACTTAGCCTTTATTAGGTCAACAAGTAAAAGTTCATGGAGGTACAAGGTACACTGAGAAAAAAAAAACAGTATACGCGTTTCGGCTGGCGCCGTACTCACTACTAGTAGTGAGTACAACGCCAGCCGAAACGCGTATACTGTTTTTTTTCTCAGTGTACCTTGTACCTCCATGAACTTTTACTTGTTGACCGAATAAAGGCTAAGTTTTATACAGCGGCTGCTTCCAGTTTCTTCTTGGTTCTATTTCGTCTGTCCCCTTGAAGCAGCGCTACTTCCACAGTGATTTCCGTTATTGTTTGGCTGTGTTGGGACCTCTCTGGATACAGCAGGGATTGCATTGGCTGACGAGTGACAAGCCTGCAACTGACAAGCCTCCATTTCTGCCAGCAGTCCATTGGATCACAGGGTGAGAGTGGAACATCCGGTTCTCGCGGTGTGAGCGGAGAAGCCGGAGCAGCACACGGATGCAGCGTTCCATACGGACCACCTGTGTTTAAAGTGTGGTTTTCTTTGCTGAGCAGTGCAACGGAGAGGGAGCTGATTGACTGCACACCCGGACCGGCACATTTGCTAAACTCAGGCCAGAGTTGTAGCTTTGGATAAGTACCAAATATAGAGGCATTTGCCCTTCCATACGGTCTATTATGTATGTGCATTTGTGAACGCTCCAAGTCAGTTGCGGTATCCATTGTTCTAATTGAGACTTACTTCACCTCATTTGTTGTGTTTGTTCCCAACTGCCTATTTTCTCATATATATATGTTTCATAGCTATCACTTATTTAACCCCTTCTACACCTGGCATCTTTTCTGGTTTTGCATAAATAATGCTGTATACCAATGTTATATATAATTAGGTAAATAGATATGAATAAGAACAATAAGTCCTGTTGACTCTTATCTGTTCAAGATGTCAGTCCTTAGATGGATCCCAAGGTAAGAGTGTCCTTTTGATGTTGATGTTTCATATGAATCATTCAGATGATATATCATATATAGTGGTAACACCCAATGTGGAGTCAGCTCCTTGCCAGGTAAATGATCTGGATACAAACTTTCTCTGTGAATGAAATCACAAGGCAAAGGCGCCTCCTAGTGTGATACACTTGGTACAGAATGGATAATTTTGATGACAAATGAATACTCACAAATGGAGCAGCACCCAATTGTGCTCAGTCAGGCAGACTGGGAACTTGCAGTGTCCCAGCTCACTGTCACAGCGTTAGTGCTGGTCTCTCCAATGTCCTCAGTGGATAGAATAAGCTAAGACTCTCAAATATGGTTAAAAATTCCACAATTTATTGGTGCTTAAAAAACAGAAGTCAACCAAATGACTCTGATATTTAAAATCACAGAATGCTACGCGTTTCTCACACCTCTGTCTGTTTCGTCAGGCTTCTGTTCACTAAAAGAGAGTTCTGGCTCAAATACAACAAACAACCAATCCCTATCCTCTATTGGCTGGGAGGTCTATTTTTTTATGTAAACCATTAAATTGTGGAATTTTTAACCATATTTGAGGGCAATTGGGGCACATTTTTAAAATTGATCGGAACACTAATTTCTACCTCGAGCTTGTGGTAGCAATAACCAGCCACTTGTAATGGCAGGTTATTTATCGCTCGCAAGTCAACAGGTGAATTTGCCCGTTTACGGGCACGTGAAAAATTAACGCTCCACTTGTAATCTAGATCTTACTGTTCTCTGCATGGTGAAAAAAAAAATATTTCATAATAAACTTTCTTAAGCTTAAAGTGAAACAAAGTGACTGAGCCTGCACATGCCAGATCTACACTCCTTTATGTCCCTTTAAGGTCAGATTTCTGAAGTCTTTCTAGACCCTTTGGTTTCTGGTTATCATTTTTTTTAATGAAGAGAGATACATAAATAAGGAATTGGAGAGGTTTGTCTCACTGGGCATACAGCCCTAAAATAATGTATTGGGAAAAGAGGGGCATCACATAACAATGATCTCATATTGTTTTCTCAGCCATTACCGTTACATTTGGCAGAACACTGTCATATTTTACTCAGACACTATGCCATATATACAACGAACAAATCCTGGCTATAAATCTATTACTATTTTTATCCTTGAAGATAATTTATATAATTGTTGTCTGCAAACTGTGAATTACATCTTAATAACCAATCAAAAGATTAAAACATTGTCCGGCAGATTTATTAAGTGATGTCAAATTAATCCTTGATAATTTCACTACTAAAAAAAACTAGATAGAATTTCAGAGGTTTTCTTCTAATATTTTCAGATTTCTCTACACACAGCTATGATTTTTCCTACATTAAGTTGGCGTTGAATGAAGATTAGTTTTGGTTGTAGTTTTGTATTTTTATAGACTAACAAATCAATCTCACAAAATATTATGGCAATATTAGGTATATGAGGCTCAAACACAGATGATATATAGAGAAAAAAGTATGGCTTATATAATAATCTTTTCTTTTATATGTCTAAGGTATATGCTTTTAAGGTCTTCTGATCCAATCCATTTGTACAAAACTTGAGAGCTGTGCAGGGTTCTAGATTTGAAGAAAAGACACCTATATTAAAATATAATACTAATAAAAAATGTGTTGTTTTTGTGATTTCTTCCACACCTGGGATACTTTTGGAGCATTATTTTGCAATGTATGTGCCTCTCCTTCACAATTAGAACCCTGCATAAATTAGATAAACTGCTCTCATGTAAAAATTTGAGGGAACTCACAGTATTGCTGAGACCTCATAGATAATCTCACTGACACTGGAGCATAGAGCTTTAGATCATTGGACCCAATGTTTAAAGGAATACTGAACCCAAATATTTTTTTTTAATGATTCAGATAGAGCATGGAATTTTAATTAACTTTCAAATGTACTCCTATTATACATTTTTCTTCTTTGTCTTGCTATCTTTATTCAAAAAGCAGGAATATACAGTTTAGGAGCCGGCCTATTTTTGGTTCAGAACCTGGGTTACGCTTGCTTATTGGTGGCTAAATGTAGCCACCTATAAGCAAGCGCTATCCAGGGTGCTGAGCCTAAAATGGGACGGCTCCTAAACTTTCTATTCCTGCTTTTTAAATAAAGATAGCAAGAGAACGAAGCAAAATTGATAATGGGAGTAAATTAGAAAGTTGCTTAAAATTAGATGCTCTATCTGAATAGATAGTTTAGTATCCCTTTAAGTTTCTGGGTCTACAGGTACAGCATTGATTGATGAAAATACATTTAAAGAAATATTTTTGCTTTGATTAGGAAAAAAACTAATTTTGTTTGAAGCATGGCCTCTCATCTGAAAATGTTTGATATTTTGTTTTATTAATATGAAGAATAATACTGAAGTATTGGTTTGTGTTTGAGTTTAGACAGCTTTATTTTGGAGTTGTAAACAATAAGTCCAAACCAGATCAAGCATTGGTAGCAGAATCACAGACACTAAACAATAAATCTCCAAAAATCAGAACCAGTGGGAAAGCAGAGGTACAGAATCACAATGCAAAATCAGGGGCTGGAATGCCATGACTAGGGATGGGTGAATGCTTTGCAACTTTTGAAAAATGAAACGAATTTTAACACATTCGTTCATTTCGATTTTTGAATGTTTATACAACATTCTAACATTCGTTTAATGTAGCAGTATTTAAAATGCTTTCTTTAAATGTAATATTTGATTCGATTTATTCAGTATTCGAATTTGAAATATTCAAATTAATATATTTGTAGTAATATTGCTAATACTCTCTTTAAATGTAATAATCTAATTAAGCAATATTTTTATTAGAAAGATTTGAATTGATATATTTGTATTAATTTACTAAATTCCCTACCACTTGAACTATTGAACTTATGAATAGTATTTGTTAAATCGAATGTTAAATTTGAAATTTCAAATGTGGATATTTGAAATAATTATAAACATTCAAAAATGAAAGTGAAATTTAAAAAGAACATTTGATTACCGAATTGTAATGGATTTTCATTCTTATCAACATTCTATTGTCCAAAACAAATGTACACAGGAATATTCGTTCTACCAAAAAAATTAGACTTTCAGCACAATCGGGCATCCCTAGCAATGACTGAAATCAGATCTGCAAGGTCGAATCCAAGAAGCAGAGTCAGAAATCAAAGCCAAACCTGGTACTAAAACAGAATAAATGTACCCAGTATAAAGTTTGAAACAAATCAGCTCCAGACATATATTGCGTTATAAATATTAAAATCACATGCACTGCGCATTAAAAAATAATGTGAGAAACGTGAGGCTGCAGAGAACAAAGATGAAGCAAATGTAAATAATTATTTGGAAGCGACAAAAAATAGAGCAATAGTGATTGTGCTATGGTCCAGATTGCAAATGGCACAATATTGTTAGCGGGGGCTGCGATGACCAATAACATCCTGCACTAACTTGCGCTCATATTATAAGTTGAAAGTAAACGCGTTCACTCAAGCACAATCGAAATTTGAGTGCGTCAGGTTAGTGAGACCTAGCGTAAAGCGTAAGATTTAAAAAAATATCTACCAAACACAACATATAACATAACACATATAATACATTAAAATAAAGCGTTATACATATATATATATATATATATATATATATATACAATCTGGTTAAAAAACATTTATATCAATATTATAAATAACATTTTTTATAAGGGTTAAAAGGTATATGGTATATGACAAGGTGTTTGAATGAAAAAGGCTATATTATATACTGTATCTATATCTATCTATCTATCTATCTATATATATATATATATATATATATATATATATATAGCTCTGGAAAAAAATTAAGAGACTGTTTTTGGAATGTGTTTGAGTAAAATTAATGTTTTTTTTTCTTTCTATTAACTACTCAGATGCACTCACTGTTTATCATCAACTTACAGGGTGCTAACAAGGCAGCGTGTATATGGTCAGTAACATCATAATAGTAATAATTCTATGACTCTGCTAGGTTTTTATAAGGAGAAGAAATACAAGTTAAGTTTTATTACTGTTTGGATATCCAGTGAGCGATTATTTATGGAATACATATATATGTATATCACATATTACATACAGAGACGCATGTATATTATTGCTATTGCTTATTACTCAGTTCCTTTTGGGGGAGATCAAAAACTGTTTGAAAGACAAAAGAGATTAAATAGATTTGCTACTGCAGTTAAAAAAAATCACTTGACTGCAGCTTATTCATTGGTATGTACAGTATAAAGTTGTTGTGAACCTTTCATTGACTTTTATCTATTTAGATTCTTCGATAAACTGTTGCGAATCTTGATGTTTTAATACTGTTGTCTGAAGGTGACCTGGAGGCTTAGTGGTTTAGGCTATATACTGATTACAGCAACATAATTTACTGCATTTAAGATAAGAAATCTTTTATTTATTTCAGCTCATGAATAAGAAAGGTCACTAACCAGTAAAACAAAGCTAAGAGCAGTTTGTTTTTGCTATTTACTACTCTATATTAAAAACAAATGAAGATAAATCCACCATGTGGTTTTTATATTTCTTTCCACGACCGCATTTAGACATATGGTTCTATTTCTCTGTTTCTATTTTGATTGTAGTATCTAAGGTATGAATCCAGAAATGCTGATCACGCGTTTATATATGGTTAAATAGCCTAAATTCATTGTAGTCCTTTATCATCATGTAAATACTTCATGGAGGCCTTTCAGTGAACTAGGAAGCTTTTCAACCAATGGAAAACGAACACTTAGATAAATGGGAGTGGCTAGATATAGCTTCCCATTCTTGTTTTTTCCCCCTTTTATATAAAATCCTGCTCTAACTTTTGTTTCTGATTAAAGGAGGTTTTTTGAAAAAAATATTTTCAGCCTTTGTTGGCAGATGTTTTTGAGCAACAAATAACAAAGCTGGATTAAGTGGAAAAACTGAAAGATGATTTTAGAAACTAAACAAAAAAGGATGAAGAGTTCAGATAAAATCTGCTCTTTATGAATGTAGGATTATTTTTTTAAAACGGATACAGGATTTTCTATAGTAGAACCATATTAATTGTCATGCTTGGTGGCATTTTTTGGAAATTAGTGAGTGGTAATTTATTATTAATGGTGTGACTGCTGTTTAATTGTTGGTTCTGATATATATTTGATTGAACCCACCGTGATAAAACATAGAAGCTTCATCTTGCATCTTGGTGACTTTAGACAGGGGAGTGAAATGGAACTAGCCAACTAGCTTTTGATGAATCAGGCCAGGTGATTGATTGTTTCTGTTTCAGTTTGGGCTGGAAGAAATAAATACATACACATGTGCAACTAGGTCAAGAAGCCCCCCCCCCCAAAAAAAAAAAGTGAATTTGATACATATATTTTTTTATTCTTCTTTTTTTTACATTTAACACAGAAAAAAATGTGAATCAGATTACATGTCTGCAAAAGGAGGTACCCTGTGCCCACAGTCTGTGAGATGGTCTGAACCCCTATTACTGTATATAGTGACACTGTTTAACCCACCAGTACTGTATATAGTGAGACAGTGACACAGTCTGTAATCTGCCGGTGAGATGGCTGGCCTAACCCTACCCGTCCCAGTACTTTATAAAGTGACCACAGTAGTCTGTGGCATGGTCCAGCCCCCCGTACTGTATATAGTGGTACTGTATAGTGACTAGGGTTGCACAGATACCACTTTTTTATGACTGAGTACAAGTACTGATACATGTTTTCAAATACTCACCGATACCAATTACCGATACTTTTTTTTTTTAATGTCATGTGACAGTTTACCAAGCACAATACAGACGAATTATTTAAGATTCCTTCTTTATAATTATAAAGGGGTGTACTTTAAAAGACATTATGAAATAATAAAAAAGTTCACTAAACATGTTTATAAATAAAAAATATTACAATAAAATATTACATTTAAAGGGGTGATGCAATTGGGTTGTAGGGCTGTTATATAACATCAATCTGACATTTGTATGGAGGTTCGACTCTAAGTTGAACAGTCTTTCACTCTCCATGGGGCAGAAAGATATTTTTGGGCCATTTTAGCCAGAGCTGGAAATCTGTTAATTAACTGCCCAGTACTTCAGGGGTTTGTCTGAACGAGGTACAGTGATCTCTCCTACAATAATACAAATAACAGCAATTTGTATTGTCAGAACAGTAGTAAACAATTTTTAGTTTAGTCTCTACTCCAGTTTAAAATGAAATGGGAACATGCAGTTTGAAAAAAACGCCACAAGATCGCATATGGGTAGGAAGTAGAGGAATCGGTTTAAGTATCGGTGCATTTGCACGAGTACAAGTACTCATGTAAATACTTGGTATCGGTACCGATACCGATACTAGTATCGGTATCGGTGCATCTCTAATAGTGACACTGTTTACCCCCCACCCCCCCATGCTGTAGTAGCAAGGTCTGTAATTTGCTGGTTCCACAATCATACACACACACACACATACATACATACACACACAGTCACATACATACATACACACACACACACATAGTCACATATATACACACACACACACACACACATACATGCATAAATACACACACAGTCACATACATACATACACACACACAGTCACATACACACACACACACACATAAACACCAATGGGTAAAACAGAAACACTAACCCCTGTAGTCAGAGACACTAGTGAAGCATCAGGTCACACTCACATGATATCAGTGCAGGCAGTGGCAGGTCAACGTTTTTTATTGGAAAAAAAAAAAAATTGGGGGCCCAGTCACAGAGTTTTTATACAATACCAGAGTTTTTAAACAATATTTTATACATTATTGGATTGATTCATTCTGAAGTGTGTACTTTTTCTAACCTGCACATAACCTGGAACTGCTTCTTGGAGGTTCTATGTGACCACTTCTGCTCATTACATACCTCATATCGTTTGAGGATAGTTCATGTGAGTGTTCTACCTGTATGCTGTGTGTGTTTATCTGTAAAATAAAAACAATATCACACTATATCAGCCATTCTCTCTTCCATGAGCTAATATCTTTGGGAGGAAAAATCACGGAAGAACACCTACTCCAAGAGGTGGATGGCACGACATTGATCTTCATCTATACACACTGGAATTTCACCACCCTCTACTAGTTGCGGCAATTTACCTCATCAGATTGAGGTATAATCTGATAAAGGGAATATTAATCCATCTAATTTCCATATTGGAATCATCAGCTATACAGAGATAATTATCATCGATATTGACTTTTTTATACATTGGTTTTGTTATTATGGGGCATATTAATCAAGCTCCGAATGGAGCTTGATGCCCTGTGTTTCTGGCGAGCCTGCAGGCTCGCCAGAAACAGCAGTTATGAAGCAGCGGTCACAAAGACCGCTGCTCCATAACCTGTCCGCCTGCTCTGAGCAGGCGGACAGACATCGCCGGAAAGAAACACGATCGAGTACGATCGGGTTGATTGACACCCCCATGCTGGCGGCCCATTGGCCGCGAGTCTGCAGGGGGCGGCGTTGCACAAGCAGCTCTTGTGAGCTACTGGTGCAATGCTGAATACGGCGAGCGTATTCAGCATATATATGTCTATATATGTATACATATGTATTTATGTGTTTATATGTGTATATATGTCTGTAAATACATATATACACATATAAATACATAAATATTATGAGAGTAACTTATTTTTTCTAATGTATTTTTTATTTGTTTTGTGCCACTTTTTTACTTTTGCAAAACCAGTTAACCAGTGCTCTAAAATCGCAGTAATATGTCTAGTGTAAATCAAGATTGTGCTCAAGCAATAATGTGTACTTTCAACTCGTAATACGAGCAATAAGCCCGACTAGCGCAAACACTTGCGATAAACCATTTATTGCTAGTGCACAAAGTTTTTTCTATTTTCTTTTGTTTGTAATACTGTTATGCTGGTGAGTAGCTCGCATTGGATTATATCAGTAAACTAACGGCTAGATTTAGAGTTTTGACGGTAAAGACCTGCGTAGCTAACGCTGTTTTTTTTCCAGTGCACCCTTAAGACAACGCTGGTATTTAGAGTTGTCTAAGTGGCTGCGTTAGGCTCAGAAAAGGGAGCGTTGAGCATAATTTAGCTCCACTTCAACCCTCAATACCAGCGTTGCTTACGGTAGCGGTAAGCTGGAAAAACGTGCTTGTGCACGATATCCCCATAGGAAACAATGGGGCTGAGCTGGCTGCAAAAAAACCTAACACCTGCAAAAAAGCAGCGTTCAGCTCCTAGCGCAGCCCCATTGTTTCCTATGGGGAAACACTCTCTAAGTCTGCACCTAACACCCTAACATGAACCCCGAGTCTAAACACCCCTAACCTTACACTTATTAACCCCTAATCTGCCACCCCCGCTATCGCTGACACTTGCATTATACTATTAACCCCTAATCTGCCACTCCGGACACCGCCGCAACCTACATTATCCCTATGAACCCCTAATCTGCTGCCCCTAACACCGCCGACACCTACATTATATTTATTAACCCCTAATCTGCCCCCCCCAAC
Organism: Bombina bombina; assembly: GCF_027579735.1. Classification (NCBI taxonomy): domain Eukaryota; kingdom Metazoa; phylum Chordata; class Amphibia; order Anura; family Bombinatoridae; genus Bombina; species Bombina bombina. The sequence goes on along the minus strand of NC_069500.1, from coordinate 90,558,187 downwards.
ATCGCCGCTACCTTACCTACACTTATTAACCCCTAATCTGCCGACCGGACCTCGCCGCCACTATAATAAATGTATTAACCCCTAAACCGCCGCACTCCCGCCTCGCAAACACTATAATACATTTTATTAACCCCTAATCTGCCCTCCCTAACATCGCCACCACCTACCTACAATTATTAACCCCTATTCTAGTGTTTGCGAGGCGGGAGTGCGGCGGTTTAGGGGTTAATACATTTATTATAGTGACGGCGAGGTCCGGTCGGCAAATTAGGGGTTAATAAGTGTAGGTAAGGTAGCGGCGACGTTGGGGGGGGGCAGATTAGGGGTTAATAAATATAATATAGGTGTTGGCAAAGTTAGGGGCAGCAGATTAGGGGTTCATAGGGATAATGTAGGTGGCGGCGGTGTCCGGTTGACAGATTAGGGGTTAAAAAAATTTATTAGAAGGTTGGCGATGTGGGGGCTCGGTTTAGGGGTACATAGGTAGTTTATGGGTGTTAGTGTACTTTATAGCACAGTAGTTAGGAGCTTTATATTGTGGCCTTAGCCCATAAAGCTCTTAACTACTGACTTTTTTTTGCGGCTGGAGTCTCGTCGGTAGAGGCTCTACCGATCACTTGTTCCAAGACTACAAATACTAGCGTTAGGCAAATCCCATTGAAAAGATAGGATACACAATTGATGTAAGGGGATCTGCGGTAGCCTGGAGTCGCGGAAAGGAAGTGAGCAGTAGACCCTTTCCTGCCTGACTCGAAATACCAGCGGGCGGCCAAAAGCAGCGTTAGGACCTCTTAACGCTGCTTTTGATGGCTAACGCAGAAGTCTAAATCTAGCCGTAAGTTATTCAGGTCACTTTATGTAATTTAACACATTCTTTATTTTACCTTCACTGTAATGGGCAAACAGAGCCAAGACAACAGCACATACAGAAAAATCATCTATATATGTTGTATGGCACTGATTCTTCATCAGAGCATCCAGCAACCGGAGAGGTAAAACACCTACTGCATTTCTTAAATAACCTAATAATAATAATAACATCAATGTGTAAGTCAATAGCTTAAGCCTTGTAGATAGAATAAACTGGATATTATCTAATACAAAAGCCTTTTACCCAGGAGACTAAGGGCCCAATGATTTAAAGCTTCTCTCTCTGGCGAGGTTTAAAGTGCTTCTCTCTGGCGAGGTTTAAAGCTCTTCTCTCTGGCGAGGTTTAAAGCTCTTCTGTCTGGTGAGGTTTAAAGCTCTTCTCTCTGGCGAGGTTTAAAGCACTTCTCTCTGGTGAGGTTTAAAGCTCTTCTCTCTGGCGAGGTTTAAAGCTCTTCTCTCTGGCGAGGTTTAAAGCTTTTCTCTCTGGCAAGGTTTAAAGCTCTTCTCTCTGGCGAGGTTTAAAGCTCTTCTCTCTGACGAGGTTTAAACCTTCTCTCTCTGGTGAGGTTTAAAGCTCTTCTCTCTGGGGAGGTTTAAAGCTCCTCTCTCTGGTGAGGTTTAAAGCTCCTCTCTCTGGTGAGGTTTAAAGCTCTTCTCGCTGGCAAGGTTTAAAGCTCTTCTCTCTGGCAAGGTTTAAAGCTCTTCTCTCTGGCAAGGTTTAAAGTTCTTCTCTCTGGCGAGGTTTAACGCTGCTCTTCTCTCTGACAAGGTTTAAAGCTTTTCTCTCTGGGGAGGTTTAAAGCTCTTCTCTCTGGGGAGGTTTAAAGCTCCTCTCTCTGGCGAGGTTTAAAGCTCTTCTCTCTGGCGAGGTTTAATGCTCTTCTCTCTGGTGAGGTTTAATGTTCTTCTCTCTGTCGAGGTTTAAAGCTCTTCTCTCTGGCGAGGTTTAATGCTCTTCTCTCTGGCGAGGTGTAAAGCTTTTCTCTCTGGCAAGGTTCAATGCTCCTCTCTCTAGCGAGGTTTAAAGCTCTTCTCTCTAGCGAGGTTTAATACTCTTCTCGCTGGCGAGGTTTAATGCTCTTCTCTCTGGCGAGGTTTAAAGCTCTTCTCTTTGGTGAGGTTTAAAGCTCTTCTCTCTGGCAAGGTTTAAAGCTCTTCTCTCTGGCGAGGTTTAATGCTCTTCTCTCTGGCGAGGTTTAAAGCTTTTCTCTCTGGCAAGGTTCAATGCTCTTCTTTCTAGCGAGGTTTAAAGCTCTTCTCTCTAGCAAGGTTTAATACTCTTCTTGCTGGCGAGGTTTAAACCTCTTCTCTCTAGCGAGATTTAATGCTCTTCTCTTTGGTGAGGTTTAAAGCTCTTCTCTCTGGCGAGGTTTAAAGCTCTTCTCTCATGCGAGGTTTAAAGCTCTTCTCTCTGGCAAGGTTTAAAGATCTTCACTCTCTGGGGAGGTTTAAAGCTCTTCTCTCTGGCGAGGTTTAAAGCTTCTCTCTCTGGTGAGGTTTAAAGCTCTTCTCTCTGGCGAGGTTTAATGCTTTTCTCTCTAGCGAGGTTTAAAGCTTTTCTCTCTGGCAAGGTTCAATGCTCTTCTCTCTAGCAAGGTTTAAAGCTCTTCTCTCTAGCGAGGTTTAATACTTGTCATGCTGGCGAGGTTTAAACCTCTTCTCTCTAGCAAGGTTTAATGCTCTTCTCTTTGGTGAGGTTTAAATCTCTTCTCTCTGGTGAGGTTTAAAGCTCTTCTCTCTGGCAAGGTTTAAAACTCTTCTCTCTGGTGAGGTTTAAAGCACTTCTCTCTGGCGAGGTTTAAAGCTCTTCTCTCTGGCGAGGTTTAAAGCTCTTCTCTCTGGCGAGGTTTAAAGCTTTTCTCTCTGGCGAGGTTTAAAGCTCTTCTCTCTGGCAAGGTTTAAAGCTTCTCTCTCTCTGGTGAGGTTTAAAGCTCTTCTCTCTGGGGAGGTTTAAAGCACTTCTCTCTGGTGAGGTTTAAAGCTCTTCTCTCTGGTGAGGTTTAATGTTGTTCTCTCTGGCGAGGTTTAAAGCTCCTCTCTCTGGCAAGGTTTAATGCTCTTCTCTCTGGCAAGGTTTAAAGCTTTTCTCTCTGGCAAGGTTCAATGCTCTTCTCTCTAGTCGAGGTTTAAAGCTCTTCTCTCTAGTGAGGTTTAATGCTCTTCTCTCTGGCGACGTTTAAAGCTCTTCTCTTTGGTGAGGTTTAAAGCTCTTCTCTCTGGCGAGGTTTAAAGCTCTTCTCTCTCTGGCGAGGTTTAAAGCTCTTCTCTCTGGCAAGGTTTAAAGCTCTTCTCTCTGGCGAGGTTTAAAGCTCTTCTCTCTGGCGAGGTTTAAAGCTCTTCTCTCTGGCGAGGTTTAAAGCTCTTCTCTCTGGCGAGGTTTAAAGATCTTCACTCTCTGGGGAGGTTTAAAGCTCTTCTCTCTGGCGAGGTTTAAAGCTTCTCTCTCTGGTGAGGTTTAAAGCTCTTCTCTCTGGCAAGGTTTAAAGCTCTTCTCTCTGGCGAGGTTTAAAGCTTCTCTCTGGCGAGGTTTAATGCTCTTCTCTTTGGTGAGGTCTAAAGCTCTTCTCTCTGGTGAGGTTTAAAGCTCTTCTCTCTGGCGAGGTTTAAAGCTCTTCTCTCTGTCGAGGTTTAAAGCTCTTCTCTCTGGTGAGGGTTAAAGCTTTTCTCTCTGGCGAGGTTTAAAGCTCTTCTCTCTGGCGAGGTTTAAAGCTTCTCTCTCTGGCGAGGTTTAAAGCTCTTCTCTCTGGCGAGGTGATCTAAGACATTATCAGTACTGCAAGGTCCCTCAATGTATTTTATAAAGGCAAATTTTAGCTTGAGAGATGTTTATCTGTCTGGTTAGAGTTCTGGATATGAAGGAGCTATATATATAATACTCAAAAAAGCCCCCATAAAATTATAGGAGGTTTCTCTCCATGTCGGAGAAATTTTGATCATCAGGCCCTAATGGAAGCAGTGCTATTATCAGCTCCCATTACTCCTCCCATGGTGAGGATTTACAGGGTACCTTACAGCTCTGTGCCGATCTCAACTTCTCTTCATTAGATAAAGGGAGGAAACCAACTGAGGCTCATTGGGCGCATATGTAACATACCATAATTGGGTGCATATGTAACATGCCATAACTGGGTGCATATGTAACATACCATAATTGGGTGCATATGTAACATACCATAACTGGGTGCATATGTAACATACCATAACTGGATGCATATGTAACATACCATAACTGGGCGCATATGTAACATACCATAACTGGGTACATATGTAACATACCATAACTGGGTGCATATGTAACATACCATAACTGGGTGCATATGTAACATACCATAACTTGGCGTGTAACATACCATAACTGGGCACATATGTAACATACCATAACTGGGCACATCTGTAACATGACATAATTTGGCGCATATGTAACATATTATAACTGGGTGCATATGTAACATACCATAATTGGATGCATATGTAACATACCATAACTGGGTGCATCTGTAACATGACATAATTGGGCGCATATGTAACATACCATAACTGGGCTCATATGTAACATACCATAACTGGGCGCATCTGTAACATGACATAATTGGTTGCATATGTAACATACCATAACTGGGTGCATCTGTAACATGACATAATTGGGCACATATGTAACATACCGTAACTGGGTGCATCTGTAACATGACATAATTGGGCGCATATGTAACATACCGTAACTGGGTTCATCTGTAACATGACATAATTGGGCGCATATGTAACATACCGTAACTGGGTGCATCTGTAACATGACATAATTGGGTGCATATGTAACATACCATAACTGGGTGCATCTGTAACATGACGTAATTGGGTGCATATGTAACATACCATAATTGGGCGCATATGTAACATACCATAACTTGGTGCATATGTTACATACCATAACTGGGTGCATATGTAATATACCATCCATAGCTGGATGCGTCTGTAACATACCATAACTGGGTGCATATGTAACATGACATAATTGGGTGCATATGTAACATACCATAACTTGGTGTATATGTTACATACCATAACTGGGTGCATATGTAATATACCATAGCTGGGTGCATCTGTAACATACCATAACTGGGTGCATATGTAACATGACATAATTGGGCGCATATGTAACATACCATAACTGGGTGCATCTGTAACATGACGTAATTGGGCGCATATGTAACATACCATAATTGGGTGCATATGTAACATGACATAATTGGGCGCATAGGTAACATACCATAACTGGGTGCATATGTAACATACCATAATTGGGTGCATATGTAACATACCATAATTGGGTGCATATGTAACATACCATAACTGGGTGCATCTGTAACATGATGTAATTGGGCGCATATGTAACATACCATAATTGGGTGCATATGTAACATGACATAATTGGGTGCATATGTAACATACCATAACTGGGTGCATATGTAACATACCATAATTGGGTGCATATGTAACATACCATAATTGGGTGCATATGTAACATACCATAACTGGGTGCATATGTAACATACCATAACTGGGTGCATATGTAACATGACATAATTGGGTGCATATGTAACATACCATAATTGGGTGCATATGTAACATACCATAATTGGGTGCATATGTAACATACCATAATTGGGTGCATATGTAACATACCATAATTGGGTGCATATGTAACATACCATAACTGGGACGGTGCATCTGTAACATGACGTAATTGGGCGCATGCGTAACATGCCATAATCTAACCTCAGTCTACAATGTTCACTTCTGTAGTGCCTTCTTAGTCCTACAGTGAATCCCCTCTTTCTGATGCTAACAACATGCAAGGCCTCACAATGCAGTGTTTCTAATTCAATGCAGACAGCACCAGAGTACTCATACACAAAGTAATGTATCAACACTGTGTCATCACTTCATAAAATCAAAGCATAAACTTTATTCAAAATACATACGGTCCCAAGGATTAATAACACAGGTCCTCAGAACTGTATCCATCTTTTAATTGTAGTGTTACTTTTTATATCAGAGTACAATGTGATTTACAGGTTGCTGGTATTTGTAGCATTTGTTCTTTATATACATATACGACTTGACCTGTTTAAATGCATATTGTAGCAAATGATGTGTTCATTTTGTGGATCTATTTGAATCTAGTTGGTGATATTCCTTATTCTCAATTAAAGGGACAGCAGCAAAATGTGTAATTTTGTGCAGCAAATAAAATTGCAATACAATTTTCTTATTTATTTTGCCTCAATTTGATATAATTTAAAAAGAAGCATTTTCCAATTCAGAGAACTGACACATGATAACCTCCACAAGCCTAACCCTGTCACATATCTGTCCCTAACTGGCTTTAGTAAAGATTATAAGAACTACAAAACAATTAATAGTTTGCTAACAATTATTGTGGCTAACCCTGGTTACTGATTGGGCCCTGCAAATAAGACAAGTAGTAGTTAAAGTTTGGCTATTGAAAAACTATTGCAGCAAACAAGATGTTAATGTATTCCACACATTTTCAAACAGCAGAAAAATCTTGTAATTACAGGATGTTTACTGCTCTTAATGCATAGGGAAGGATAGCACAGAAATGTGAAAAATATTTTGTATTACACTATTGTTTAAATTCATAATTAATTTAGACATGGAACATTATTGATAATTAGCATTTAATGCTATACATTAAGCTCATAACAAGGATGATACTGTACTTTCCACTTTCATAGTAAGAGACATTGACTCATAAAGGAACCACCTAGATTCTTGGGTAAGTCTACTGTTTCCTGTAGGAACCATTATTGTACTCTTCAGACATTCTGGTGATGTGAATTACAGTATTATCCTCAGACGTCTGTCTCCGTTTGTGCTATTGGATCTTACTGAACTAACAGTGTTTGTTCTTTTAACAAATGTTCTAGTGGCGATAATATAACCATTGCTTTACCATGCAATAAGCTGTCCTGAACAGAACTAGTCAAACTCATCTCTTAGAGATGAAAATACAAATTACCAACATGCTAAAGAAAAATGTAGCTACACAAGCCCAGGGCTTTTTTAATGGGTGCACCACCCGATTTTACTGACCACCCGGCAAAATGTTTAGCCAACATTAAGCTATAATTAGATAATATTAACATTTTTCAATATTTATTGCATAAATTATCATTAATTTATGTTTAATTATGCAATTCATTTTGGCTTTGGATATCAGAAAATGTTATACATTTACACTGACCTCACCAGGCAAACTTTAGATTACTTTAAAAGTAAAGTATTTAATTACATAATTTTATTTTTAGATTACAGTTTTTAAAAATTAAAAATGTCCCATTTTAAAGCATGAAACCCAAACTGGGCTCATAGGCTTACATGCTAAGGGGGTTAGAGAGGATGACAAAAGGAGGAGAGGAACTAAGATAAGTAATGTTAGTGTATATTGTATGCATCCATGAATAGTAGAGTCTTTAAGGAGTAGTTGAAACTTTGAAAAGTAGGAGAGAGTCTTGTGAAACGAGGCAGAGAGTTCCAAAATAGGGGCCAATCTGAGGAGACAGAACTATGAGGTGGTAATAAGAGATGAGGAGAGCAGGAGGTCATGAGCAGAGCAAAGGAGATGGGAGGGAGAGTATCTGAAGATGCGGTCGGAGATACAGGGGGAGCAGTGTTATTGAGGGCCTTGAATGCCAGAGTCAGGATTTTGTGTTTTATTCTGGAGGGAAAAGGAAGCCAGTGAAGGGATTGGCATAGAGGTGCAGCAGATCCATCACCTCCTTTTCTTGACCTGACCAATCTAGCTGCCAGTATAATTCCACCCTTACGTCGGTCATTGACACTCTGGCCCCTCCAACCTTAGCTCAGAAACCACACTCTCATCCTCAGCCCTGGCATACTCCTCTGACATGATACCTACGCAGATGCTCCCGTACTGCTGAGCGACATTGGAGGAAATCTCGGAGTTCAGCTGACTTTCTTCACTACAAGTTCAGCCTGAACTCCTCCAATTCTGCCCTTAATCTTTATAAGCAACAATATTTTTCTAATCTCATCTCTACTCTTTCCTCTAACCCTAAACGTCTGTTCTCCATGTTTAACACTCTTCTCCGCCCACCACCACCTCCTAACACAACCTCTCTTTCAGCTCAAGATTTTGCCAGCCACTTCAACAACAAAATTACCTCCATCAGAAGTGAAATCAGCTCTCCACATACTTCCAATCTCCCACCCCCTCAAAAGCTCACGATCACCCAAAACCCAAATATCCAAAAATGCAGCTCTTTTGCCCCTGTTAATGAGGATGAAGTTTCTGCCCTTATACTGTCCTCCCACCTCACTACCTGTCCCCTTGACCCCATCCCCTCACAGCTACTCCCCTCCCTCTCTTCTACCCTCACCCCCATACACACATTTTCAACCTCTCCCTCAGCACTGGTATATTTCCCTCATCTCTAAAACATGCACTGGTCACACCTATCCTCAAAAAACCTTCCCTCGATCCAACCTCCCCTTCCAATTACCGCCCTGTTTCTCTACTCCCTCTTGCCTCAAAGCTCCTCGAAAAGCTAGTTTACACACGTCTATCCCATTTCCTTACACTAAACTCTCTTCTTGACCCACTGCAATCTGGATTTCGTTCCCATCACTCTACAGAGACAGCAATTGTCAAGGTTACCAATGACCTACTTACAGCAAAATCCAAAGGCCACTTCTCTCTGCTTATCCTCCTTGACCTGTCTGCAGCCTTTGACACTGTTGACCACCCTCTTCTGCTCCAAACCCTCCAATCCTTTGGCATCTGTGACACAGCTCTCTCGTGGTTCTCTTCCTATCTGACTAACCGTACATTTAGTGTAGCATTCTCCGGAGCATCCTCTGCCCAGTTACCAATTTCTGTTGGGGTACCTCAAGGCTCTGTCTTTGGTCCCCTTCTCTTTTCAATCTACACGTCGTCACTAGGTTCCTTAATAAAGTCCTATGGGTTTCAATACCATTTGTATGCCGATGACACCCAAATCTACCTCTCTGCACCAGACCTATCTCCTTCCTTACTAACCTGTGTCACTAACTGTCTTTCTCACATCTCATCTTGGATGTCCTCTCACTACCTTAAGCTAAATCTCTCCAAAACTGAACTCCTTATTTTTCCCCCTTCTTCCAATGTCTCCACCCCCAAAATTTCTATAACTGTTGATAATTCCATCATTACCCCTACCCGCACGCCCAATGTCTTGGGGTCACACTTGACTCAGATCTTTCCTTCATTCTTCACATTCAGTCCTTGGCTAAAGCCTGCCGCTTCCACCTTAAAAACATTGCTAAAATTATAGATTTCCTTACACAAGATACAACCAAGATTTTAATCCACTCTCTCATCCTTTCCCACCTCAACTACTGCAACTCCGTCCTCTCTGGTCTACCTAGCTGCCGCATAGCTCCTTTACAATCCATTATGAATGCCTCTGCCAGGCTCATCTTCCTTACTCGTCGCTCTTCATCTGCTGCACCTCTCTGCCAATCCCTTCAGTGGCTTCCTCTTGCCTAGGATTAAACATAAAATCCTCACCCTGACATATAAAGCTCTCAACTGCACTGTTCCCCCCTACATCTCAGAACTTGTCTCTAGATACTCTCCCTCCCGTCCTCTTCGATCAGCTCAGGATCTCCTCCTATCCTCCTCTCTTGTTACTTCCTCACATTCCCGTTTACAGGACTTCTCCAGACTCGCCCCCATCTTGTGGAATTCCCTGCCTTGCTCCATAAGACTCTCCCCTAGTTTTAACAGCTTCAAGCACTCCCTAAAAACTCTACTATTCAGGGATGCATACAACCAACACTAACCTTTCCTAACTCCATTGCTTTCCCCTTGAACCCCTTAGAATGTAAGCCTATGGGCCCAGCTGTTTACAGATTGCTTCATAAGAGCTGACTACAACAGTGAAACTCTCGGCAGGGCCCTCTACCCACTTGACCCCTACAAAAGCTATCCTGTACACCGACTATGTTTACAGCGCTGCGGAATCTGTTGGCGCTCTACAAATACCTGATAATAATAATAATAAGCAGATGAGGAGTGACGTGTAAGGAAGATCAGCCTGGCAGAGGCATTCATTATGGATTGTATAGGAGTTAAACGCAGCTAGGAAGACCAGAGAGGATGGAGTTGCAATAGTCAAGGTGGGAAATAATGAGAGAGTGGATTAAAATCTTAGTTGTGTCTTGTGTGAGGAAGTGGCAAATTGTGGAGATGTTTTAAGGTGGATACAGCAGGAATCTATGTAGGGAGTGAAAGAAAGATCTGAGTCAGGTGTGACCCCAAGACATTAGGCATGCAGGGTTGGAGTAATGATGTTATTATCAACAGGTATAGGAAGTTGGGGTCTCATTGCTGTCTCTTTATACTATATGAGTTTGCCTATTGTTTGGCTAATTGCACAACCCAAGCCCTATTGATTCTTATGGCATTCATGACTAGAAAGAGGAGAAACGCGCTCGCCGGAAACAGGTACTGCTTTCTCCGTGCTCGGCGGAAACAGAAATTAAGAAGCAGCGGTCGTAAAATATATGATTGGGATCTAAAAGATACGGTCTAAAAAGATACGATTGGAATGATTGACACCCCCTGCTAGTGGCCGCAAATGTACAGGTGGCGGCATTGCACAAGCATTTCACCAGAAATGCTTGTGCAATGTTAAATGCTGACAGCGTATGCATGAATCATGTCCGCTGGACCCATAATAAATCTACACCTATATATCTACTTAGCTGAAAATATATATAATGTTTCTTATTTATTTTAGTTGAGTTAAACAAGATATTGCATGGATCTTATTTGTCATAAAGTTAGTATAATATAGTCTGTTTAATAGATTAAGTGCATTATTTTTTACACATTATTATCTATTTAAAATGACATGAATACCTTTTTAGAAACGTTTATACATTTATAACGGCAGCTTACAAAATAGGTCAAGCTTAGTAAATCTTTCTGCATATCTCAGTTTTAAACAAAATAAAGGTACAATTTATGCTTTATGAAATAAATTCCATAAGCTTCAGAAACATTACTGACCTAAAACACATGTTCAAAAAAAAAAAGAAGAAAGAAATGAAAAGCAAATATGCAAAGCCTTAAATCTCTCAAATTCACAGATTCCAAATTGCTTTCATTATTAAACAATTTTCATATTTATATTTTGCAAGTGCAAAGAAACCTTTTTCAGAATAAATAACATACCCTAAATGGGAAAATTATATACTACATCACTTCATAGCATATAGAAAAACATTTGGGAGATAACCAATGTAATCTCATCTCTGTGGAACAGATGTTCTGGCATCTGCTTGCTGTCTCGGCATGACCTTTAAAGTATAAATGGAGTCGTACGTGTTAAATACATGTACAATATTTGGTAATAGAGAAATATTGTACAAATAACACATGTTTTCTTGCATTCTTTTGCCATCGTTTTGTAGTGGAATTGGCAGAAATACAAACACACACAGCACCATGTCATGCAATTTTTGCTAATGTATTCAGGGTCTTTTTTGGGGCGTTTTCACTGTTTTATACATAAATCTGAGATAGACCACTTACAAATTTTTCATTGTCTATTAGGTTGGATTTAGATGATGGAAAGTCACTTTTAGGCAAATTGACTAATACCTATACTTGTGAGCAGCACTTTTAATGAAAATTACTGTAGATCAATCAAAAGCTTCTTTTAATGCTTTGATCCTTACCAAAGACACCACTGCATTTAACTACTAATCGGGTAGATTACGAGTTTTGCGTTAGGTGAAAAAGCAGCGTTAACAGGTCCTAACACTGCTTTTTCACTACCGCTGGTATTACGAGTCTTGCAGGTTTAGGGGCACCGCACACTTTTTTGGCCTTACCGCAAAATGACTTACGTAAACTTCGTAATGTCTTTTTTCTATGGGACTTCCATAGCGCCGGTATTACGAGTCTGTCCTGGGAGGCCAAAAAGTGAGCAGTACACCCTCTACCACCAAGATTCCTAACGCATTTGAAAGTCAGTAGTTATGAGTTTTATGTTACAACACTGTAGCATAAAACTCATAACTAAAGTACTAAAAAGTATACTAATACTGTACCCATAAATTCTGGGAAGGATACATATGCTTAATTACCCGATATGGAAAGATAGTCTTACTATGTAATTTGAATCAATAAGTTCTGTTTATTTTGAACAAAATATAGATACAAACAGTTAGATCTAAAAGTTTGAAATAAAAATATAGTCTAAATCACTGTTAGTTAAAACAAATATTTAAAACAGATAGTTAAAACAAATAGGTTGGCCAACCTAAAAACATGAGTCGGATGAATCAATATAATATGCTATAATCTCATAGATGTATTGAATAAGCAAGTTAATATATTTATATATGTCTGGATATATTTGAGCCTAGGTAAAGATTTCAGATATTATTTGTGGATCTGATGTGGTGCAATTTATGATACAATAATGTATTCACAAAGAATATTTGCAATGTTTAGTGATATTTATTTCAGTGTAAAAATAAAAACATACAAACAATTTTCATCAATAGTATCAGCCTTAAAGGTATAAATGATTACATAAAATAATTTAGTAAAATACTGAAAGGATGAAAGTCTTTTTGTAGAGAACCTGGAAATTGCAGTATACTGCTTAAGCTGGTAAGTGTTAAAAGAGTGGAAGTCTTTATTGCGGCAATTGTATGCTCGACAATGAACTGCTTATTAATCTTCGCTGTTATGTCCTTCGTAAATGTTTATGTGTGGGTGTGTCACTAGGCAAGTTTTTGGAGTCGGCAAAAGTAAAGTTATAGAGTACTGCTTTGTGATTGGCGTGATCCGCTTTTTGCATGAACTTTCTTAATGTACTCACAGTTACAGGTGTCTTTAGCGTTTTTTTCTGTTCGTCTATCTCTGTTGTTTTTGATTTTCGTGTTGTCCGTTTTTTTTTGAGTGCCTTTTGTCCACACTGTGTGTTCGTGGTGGAGTGAATGCTGGAATAGTTGCAATGGTGTGTGGTTACTGTTACCACTCCTAAATCTTCCAAATAGCAGGGAGTTAGCTCCGTACTCTCTTTGCTTCAGAGTACTTCCCTTTGCAGGTGTCAGAAGGTTCCTTCTTGCTGGCTGTTATTAAGTGTGCTTCTGTTGTTTCTTGGCGGTCCGAAAAAAAGGACTAAGTAGTTTGCGGTTTATTTGTGGAAACGCTTAATGTTCCTTTCAAGCGTTATGTTTGTAGATCAGATCAGATGTTGGCTTTGCGGTCCACTACAAAAGTGAACTTGTGGAAATCTTCAAGGTAGCAACGAGTCAGCAGTAGTTTGCGGTTTATTTGTGGAAACGCTTAATGTTCCTTTCAAGCGTTATGTTTGTAGATCAGATCAGATGTTGGCTTTGCGGTCCACTACAAAAGTGAACTTGTGGAAAACTTCAAGGTAGCAAGGAGTTAGCAACGCGTTTCAGCTGTTTAAAACAGCCTTTTTCAAGCATGTCCTTGCCATTGTGTGTGTAGGGTTTTTATACCCCATGTTGTGATTCTATTGGGTTCCATCTGTTTCATACGGTGCATCCTATTGGTTGTTGTGTGGATACTTTTGATTGGTTCCTGATGTATCTTATTCCTCATTTAGTTGCCACATTTGTTTTTGACAAGAGTGGAACGATGTATCTCTTATGTTTTGTGATAAGTTTAACTTGATATTTTGGATGATCGTAATCAGTATTGTTTTCAATTATTCCAATATAAATATAAACATTTTTGACAAACATATGTACATTACTATAGTTTTATCCGAAAATCTTTCCTTATGGGGTTGGTGAGTCAGTGTACAATTTTAATAAAACGTAGTAAAATTATATACGGGGTTGGATGTTTTTGCTTATGCATTTTAGATGTTTTCTTTCAAAAGGGTGTTTGTTCGTTAGTTCAAAAAAGGTTAAATAATCCGATTTCAGGATAGTGTTTACGGTTAGATATGGGATGAAATATATTTTATTTAGGATTATTTTGTTTGATCTTTCACAATTGTTTGTTGAAAGATACATCCTCATTTAATTTGGCATATTTGTAATATTTCTAATTGTGAACTTCCTCTATATATGTTCTTGTATGATCTTTTCTAGTCTCAAAATCGAAGGTTTGTGTATCTTTATTCAGTCTTTCACTGTCGTTTATTGAAAGATGCATTTTAAATTACATCGTCATTAATCACTGACGTTTTTTGAAAAGTACATTTTCATTCTATAATCTGGTGTTTAACCGATATAGCCCACCTATTGTCGTTATTGCTGCACTTAGTTCTTACTTGGTCTTTTATGCTCTTTTGTTGAAAAACAAGTGCTTTCCCATTTTTATTGTTTTATTCTTGGTACAGTGATAGATAATGCATAATTGTCAATAGTGTTAAACTGTGAAATATCTCCTTAGATTTTTCTTCTAGTTTTTAGGTTTTTGTTCTCTTTTAACGTTTGTTGCAAGTGTGTGCAGCTTGGTTTTGTTACAAGAAAATATAACGAGGTTTTGTTTCAGTTAAATAATCCGATTTCAGGATAGTGTTTACGTTTAGATATGGGATGAAATATATTTTTTATTTAGGATTATTTTGTTTGATCTTTCACAATCGTTTGTTGAAAGATGCATCCTCATTTAATTTGGCATATTTGTAATATTTCTAATTGTGAACTTCCTCTATATATGTTCTTGTATGATCTTTTCTAGTCTCAAAATCAAAGTTTGTGTATTTGTATTCAGTCTTTCACTGTCTTTTATTGAAATTGCATTTTAAATTACATCGTCGTTAATCACTGTCATTTTTTGAAAAGTACATTTTCATTCTATAATCTGGTGTTTAAGCTGTATAATTGAAAAATTTAAAGTTGCTGTTATTACAAGTTCTGAAGTGTTTGGGCACTGGAAGGTCCTTGTTTCTATCCAGTCCCGATTTTTCTATTGATAATATGTTTTCCCTTATCCTTTCTTTTATCATCCTTTCTGAGTTTTTGAGATTACTTCTTTTAGACTCAATAGCTTTTACCCCTACAGCGCATAGTTTATTAACCCATCTCACCACTGTACTAACACCCATAAACTACCTATTAACCCCTAAACCGAGGCCCTCACGCATCGCAAACACTATAATAAAAATTTTAACCCCTAATCTGCCACTCCGGACATCGCCACCACTGTAATAAACATATTAACCCCTAAACCGCCACACTCCCGCCTCGCAAACACTAGTTAAATATTATTAACCCCTAATCTGCAGCCCCTAACATCGCCGCCACCTACATTATACTTATTAACCCCTAATCTTCCGCTCCGGACATTGCCGCAACCTACATTATTTTTATTAACCCCTAATCTGCCGTCCCCAACGTCGCTGCCACTATATTAAATTTATTAACCCCTAAACCTAAGTCTAACCCTAATACCCCCTAACAAATATAATTAAAATAAATCTAAATAAAACCTACTATTAATAACTAAATCATTCCTATTTAAAATTAAATACTTAACTATAAAATATACCCTAAGCTAGCTACAATATAACTAATAGTTACATTGTATCTAGTTTAGGGTTTATTTTTATTTTACCTTTAAATTTGCCTGTAAAGTAAAACCTAACCTAACTTACAATAACACCTAACACTACACGATAATTAACTGCGGATGTCAATGGCGATATAGAACACCTGTGCTTAGTAGAAGCACAGGTGTTCTATATCGCCATTGACATCCGCAGTTAATTATGTCTATCTCTGAATGTCTTCTGATTGTTTGTCAGCTGCTAATCTAAGATTGATTGAAGAATTACTTACATCTTAGATGTTGCCAATTTTTACAATTAGACTTGTGCATTTTGCATTTGCTTTTTTGTTTTGATCCAGGTGTGTTGCCGTAATTGGCCATTTGCACATGCTTAGTAGTGCTAATGGGATGCAGATCCGACACACCTGTGTTCACTCATTTGCACTTTGTGGGGTATATAGGAGGGTAAGTTTGATGTGTGTTGTATATGTATTTTTCTGTCTGAGGAAGGGGCTAAATACCCCGAAACGTCACAATTAAAAGATAAAACTTTGGATTTAATACCGGAGAGTGCCTGTCTATTTTTAAAGTGTATGGTGAGTACACCCCTCACATTTTTGAAAATATTTTATTATATCTTTTCATGTGAAATGTTGTCATACATCTGTTTCCCAAAGACAACCTCTGGATATGACACTGAGCACGAGGAACCTAGGGAGGGAAAATGGCAAATTGGGTCCAATTTGGACATTTCCACTTAGGGGACGGTTTAATGGCTGTGTGTTGAGTTATTTTGAAGGGACAGCAAATTTACACTGTTATAAGGCTGTACACTTACTACTTTACATTGTAGCAAAGTGTCATTTATTCAGTGCTGTCACATGAAAAGATATAATAAAATATTTACAGAAATGTGAGGGGTGTACTCACTTTTGTGGGATACTGTATGTATGTATATATATATATATATATATATAAACATATCACTCTTTAGACATGTATATGTATGTATCTCTATGTTAAAGCCCTTTGCTTGCTTTTTTCTAACACCTGAAACCTAATATCTTTAAACCCTTATGTTTTTTATTTGCAATATTTTATTTAAATTATTTTTATTAGATAGTGTTATGAGTGTAACTGTAACTTTGTAATGTATTTTTGATGTGATTTGTGAAAATAAAATTATTTCGCGAAACAGTTATCCTGAGCTCTGAGGAATTGTTAACCCAATGTGCGTTAACTTCAATTGCTCAAGCAATGGCATTTACTTTTAACTTGTAATACGAGCAAAAAACCTGACAGCGCAAAAGTCACGATAAACCCCTTTTTAGCTTGTGTGCATCATTTAGCTTGCCACTTGTAATCTAGCACAATATGTATAATATTGCTATACAGTGCTCACAGTACATGCAAGCTCCTGTGCCTACCTCAGTATGCTCTCATGGAAAGAAATTGCATCCAACAAAGACCAAGGGGTTGATCTATCAACCCGTCAATCGGCCCCAATGCATCTGACTCCGTGCGAGCCGTTCAGGCTCGCCGGAAACAGGAGTTCAGAAGCAGCGCTCTTAAGACCGTTGCTCCTTAACTCAGCAGCAGAATTTCATTTTTAAAGTGTGCCCCCTGCTCACTGCTAACGTTGCCCTACACAGCAAAGTTTAGTTTCAATAGGAGACATCGCGTCACTAGCAGGGACTGAGCCTTTATAAAGATAATTTCACCAGCACAGCCCTTGCAAGGGTCAGTATGAAACTCCACGTCTGATCTGGTTAGGAATACATAATTTTCCCCATAGTTATTCAACTTAAAACGTAGACTGAAAATGGATGTGTTTTAGTCAAAGGGACATTAAACACTTTGAGATAGTAATATAAAATGATTAATCACAGAAGTTCAAAACAGAACAAACTACTTACTACAGGGAAGGGGGAGCAACCCTAAGTGTCCACCCCTATCCTGTGTAGTTCAGTATACCTTTGCCCAGTACCAACCTTGCAGGATTCAAATATTATAAATCAAAACAATAACAGTGATATTCAGCTTAACTAACATATATTGTTGTATAGCCAGAGTTGAATGACTCATTCAAATTTATCCTCTGTATCTGGTGTGGGATACTTAATAACACAGGTAAACAATAACCAGGAAAATAAATATATTTCTGGTGCCAGTCTAACCACATATATAATAAAATGATTAATCATATATATAAAAAAAACTACAATATACTTTCATTATTTATTTTGTCCCCTTTTCCTGTAATTCCATTCTGAAATTGTGAGCATTTCAGTTCTTGTTAGAAATGGAAGTGTAGAACACTGTTATATTCCACACAGTAATTGGCTGCACACACTAGTGACCTATTTATAACTGTCCCTAATTAGCCACAGCAGAGAAAGTAACCTAAGTTACAACAGGGCAGCTCCCATTGTTTTATAGACAATTAGGCCCCTACTTATCAAGCTGTCGACTTTCTAGAATTCGACGGCATCAATACGCTCGCCTAAGTTCACCTAACATCGCAGCCGCGGACCTGAATACGTTCGCCAAAATTATCAAGAAAGCTGTCAAAAAGCCGCGCACCAAGTACGGAGCGATGAGCAGCAGACTGTTGTTAACTAACTGCTCTTCGGCTTATTCGCAGCTTTCTTGGTACCCTGTCACTAAGCACCCATACCACCGCTCCCGGACCCCCCCCGCAACTAAATAAAGTTATTAACCCCTAAACCGCCGCTCCCGGAGCCCACCGCAACTCTAATAAATGTATTAACCCCTAAACCACCACTCCCGGAGCCCACCGCAACTCTAATAAAGTGTTTAACCCCTAAACCGCCGCTCCCGGAGCCCACCGCCACCTACATTATATGTATTAACCCCTAATCCGCCACTCCCGGCCCCTGCCGCAACTAAATAAAATGTTTAATCCCTAAACCGCCGCTCCCGGACCCCGCTGCAACTAAATAAATGTTTAACCCCTAAACCGCAGCTCACGGACCCCACCGCCACCTACATTAAATTTATTAACCCCTAATCTGCCGCCCCTACACCGCCGCCACCTACATTAAATGTATTAACCCCTAATCTCCCGACCCCAACGTCGCTGCCACTATATTACATTTATTAACTCCTGAACCTAAGTCTAACCCTAACCCTAACACCCCCTAATTTAAATATAATTTAAATTAATCTAAATAAATATTCCTATCATTAAATAAATTATTCCTATTTAAAACTAATTACTTACCTATAAAATAAACCCCAAGATAGCTACAATATAACTAATAGTTACATTGTAGCTATTTTAGGATTTATTTTTATTTTACAGGCAACTTTGTATTTATTTTAACTAGGTACAATAGTTATTAAATAGTTATTAACTATTTAATAGCTACCTAGTTAAAATAAATACAAATATACCTGTAAAATAAAACCTAACCTAAGTTACAATTACACCTAACACCAAATTAACTAAAGTACAAACCCCCCCCCCACTAAAATACAGAAAATAATAAAATACTTACAAGAATTTTAAACTAATTACACCTAATCTAATCCCCCTAATAAAATAAAAAAGCCCCCCAAAATAAAAAAAATCCCTACCCTATACTAAATTACAAATAGCCCTTAAAGGGACAGTCTAGTATAAATTAAACTTTCATTATTCAGATAGGACTTTTCATTTTAATCAACTTTCCAATTTACTTTTATTATCAAATTTGCTTTTTTCTCTTGGTATTCTTAGTTTAAACTAAACATAGGTAGGAATTGTATGCTAATTTCTAAGCCTTTGAGGGCGACCTCTTATCACATGCTTTTTAAATCTCTTTTCAACACAGAGACAGAAAGTACACGTGGGCCATATAGATAACACTGTGTTCAGGCACAGAGGGTTATTTAAGATCTAGCACAAAACAATGCTAAATTTAACACAATAGATAATAAGTCACAGTCATGTGATCAGGGGGCTGGAAGAAGGTTCCTACATACAAGGTAATCACAGAGTTAAAAAGTATATTAATATAACTGTGTTGGTTTTGCAAAACTGGGGAATGGGTAATAAAGGGATTATCTATCTTTTAAAACAATAACAGTTCTATGGTAGACTGTCTCTTTAAAAGGGCCTTTTGCGGGGCATTGCCCCAAAGTAATCAGCTATATTACATGTAAAAAAAAGTACAATACCCCCCCAACATTACAACCAACTACCCACACACCCAACCCTACTCTAAAACCCACCCAATCCCCCCTTAATAAAACCTAACACTACCCCCTTGAAGATCACTCTACCTCAAGATGTCTTCACCCAGCCGGGCAGAAGTGGTCCTCCAGAGGGGCAAAAGTCTTCATCCGATCCGGGCAGAAGAGGACCTCCAGATGGGCAGAAGTCTTCATCCAGGCGGCATCTTCTATCTTCATCCATCCGGAGCGGAGTGGGTCCATCTTGAAGACATCCGACGTGGAGCATCCATCCAGACCAACGACTACCCGACGAATGAATATTCCTTTAAATGACGTCATCCAAGATGATTGGAACAGCCAATAGAATGCGAGCTCAATCCTATTGGCTGATTGCATCAGCCAATAGGATTTTTCCTACCTTAATTCAGATTGGCTGATAGAATTCTATCAGCCAATCGGAATTCAAGGGACGCCATCTTGGATGACGTCATTTAAAGGAATATTCATTTGTCGGGTAGTCGTCGGTCTGGATGGATGGATGCTCCACGTCGGATGTCTTCAAGATGGAGCCGCTCCTCGCCAGATGGATGAAGATAGAAGATGCCGTCTGGTTGAAGACTTCTGGCCGTCTGGAGGTCCTCTTCTGCCCGCATCGGATGAAGACTTCGGACCATCTGGAGGACCACTTCTGCCCGGTTGGGTGAAGATGTCTCAAGGTAGGGTGATCTTCAAGGGGGTAGTGTTAGGTTTTATTAAGGGGGTATTGGGTGGGTTTTAGAGTAGGGTTCGGTGTGTGGGTGGTGGGTTTTAATGTTGGGGGGGTATTGTATTTTTTTTTACAGGTAATAGAGCTGATTACTTTGGGGCAATGCCCTGCAAAAAGCCCTTTTAAGGGCTATTTGTAATTTAGTATATGGTAGGGATTTTTATTATTTTGGGGGGCTTTTTTATTTTGTTAGGGGGATTATATTAGGTGTAATTAGTTTAAACCTCTTGTAATTATTTTATTATTTTCTGTAATGTAGTGTTTGTTTTTGTACTTTAGTTAAAGTGAAGGTGAAGTTTAGCTTTTTTGTAAGCTGTATTATGTTACCCATGTACTATATAGTAAGATCGCTAACTTTATATAATATATACGTATATATATCAAAGTATAAGAAACAGTTTTTATCTACCTTCTTGGCCGGTCTTAGCTCCTCCCTCCATGTATTTCCTGGTTTCTCACTGTATTATGTACAGAGCGGTCCCACCCGCTCTATACGTACTGGAAAAGCGCGTTCACGATTGAGGGGCAACTTGCGCATGCGCACGCCTCGCCGTACATTTGAATTGCGCCTGCGTGACTCTAATCATTTGTGACCTAAAGCGCAGGCGTCAAATTGCTTTGAAGTAGACTGCGTTCTGAAGATTCCAACTTATAAGGATTAATTGCGCATGCGCTAATCAGGAACGAGCACGGCTTGGAAGGGAGAGGAACTTAGAATAGCCAACGCATGCACAGAACTTCTCTAGATGTTGTGACGTCAAATGACGGCCGCCTAACGGCCAGACCTATTATTGGCTAATGGAACAACGTGACCGGACTGCAAAAAAAAACAAAAAAAAAAACGGGCTGTTTAGATAATGACTAAAATTGGATAGAAAAACGGCGATAACTAGGTAAATATTTCAAAATAACAAAATTGATGACTTAAAGTACCCTTAATTTTCGGTGTATTTGCATGTAACATTATCGAACCTGGCAAAGTTTACCTTCACTTTAATTTTATTTAATTGTAATTCATTTATTTTAATTTAGGGAATTAATTTAATGATAGTGTAGTGTTAGGTGTAATTGTACTTTTGTATTTATTTTAGCTAGGTAGTTATTAAATAGTTAATAACTATTTAATAACTATTGTACCTAGTTAAAATAAATACAAAGTTGCCTGTAAAATAAAAATAAACCATAAGCTAGATACAATTTAATTATTAGTTATATTGTAGCTAGCTTAGGGTTTATTTTATATGTAAGTATTTAGTTTTAAATAGGAATTATTTAGTTAATGATAGTAATTTTTATTTAGATTTATTTAAATTATATTTAAGTTAGGGAGTGTTAGGGTTAGGGTTAGAGGGTTAGGGGTTAATAAATTTAATATAGTGGCGGCGACGTTGGGGACGGGAGATTAGGGGTTAATAAATTTAATGTAGGTGGCGACTGGGTCCGGGAGCAGCGGTTCAGGGGTTAATAAGTATAATATAGGTTGCGGCGGTGTAGGGGGGGGCAGATTAGGGGTTAAACACTTTATTAGAGTTGTGGTGGGCTCCGGGAGTGGCGGTTTAGGGGTTAATATATTTATTAGAGTTGTGGCGGTATAGGGGGGGGGCAGATTAGGGGTTAATAAGTATAATGTAGGTGACGGTGGGCTCCGGGAGCGGCGGTTTAGGGGTTAAACACTTTATTTAGTTTCGGTGGTGTAGGAGGGGCAGATTAGGGTGTTTAGACTCGGGGTACATGTTAGGGTGTTAGGTGTAGACAATACCATAGAAATCAATGGGATATCGGGCAGCAGCGAACATAACCTTTCGCTGCTGTCAGACTCCCATAGATTCCTATGGCATCCGCCGCCTCCAGGGCGGCAGATTGAAAAGCAGGTACACTGGGCCGGAAAAGTGGCGAGCGTACCTGCTAGTTTTTTGATAACTAGCAAAAGTAGTCAGATTGTGCCAAACTTGCGTTCAAAACATCTGTTGTGATGTAACCATCGATCTGTGTCGGACTGAGTCCGGCGGATCGTATGTTACGTCACTATATTCTACTTTTGCCGGTCTGTAGGGTTTGATAACTACGGCGAATCAAGCTCGCCACAAATACGCTGTGGAATTCCAGTGTATTTGTGGTTGACAGTGTCAGTATATTTATGAAAATCTTAGCAGTGCTATCCAAATAATATATATATAAGTTTATGGCAGGGTTATAAACATAATACAAAGAAATAGAAACCCTTATCAACCATGCACCTACTAGACCATACAATTAATATAAATATCTGAATTCTTTTATTTAGTTAATATCCATAAACATATTGAACTATATTTGCAGTAAAAGGAAATTAAATAAAAGTTTATATGCGTTAAAACCAACTCTTAAGATATGCTATCCTTCTTACAAAACCCAGAAAAATATACCTTCACAATTCAGCCTTTTATTTATTTAACACAATGGGACTAAAAACCTTTAACATCCAAGCAATACAATTCTAAACAGTGTTTATAAAACAACAGGATAATATATATATTCTGCTATTTAACTGCAATTTATCCTAATACAAAATTAACTGACAATATCAGAACTTGCATAGATGAGTTACTTGGTCAATCAGACGCAGATTTAAACAATATATATATAGGTTGTGAAATGCTAACTTAAAAAGAAAAACACACTGCTTCTTTAAATCTATTAAATACAAATTAACTATGCATATAACTTATCTTACAAAAACCTTGTATACATCACCCAAATAAACAGCAATCCGGTTCCCAATGTTTTGCAACAGATCCAATTCGTAGCGGTCTTTAGGTCATCTCATTTGAAAGAAGGTTTTTGCACAAATCAAGGATAAGTTTTAAGCTCCTTGCTGAAGTGAACTTTTTTTTTTTTTTAGGTATATCGCAGCCAAAATCAGATCACTAATTTTCAACAAGTTACAGACAACTCTCTCTTGTGCATTCAACACTCCCATTATATAATCATTGATGACATCATGTGGGTGGCACTACGGGAGCTGACCTTCCCATTGGTTATCTGGGAAGTCTAAATCGGATTGGCCCTTGGAAATTTCATTTTTAACAGCCAGAAAGAACCTTCTGGCTGTAGTTCTCGCAACATAACACCAGGTGGCAGCATACAGTACAACATAGCAATACAATACAGCATTTCTGACATTTTTAAGCAAGTTAATTTTTTTTTTATAAAATGGTTATTTAATCAGATCACACTCTCTGCATTAATCATATATAACCCCAATTACAGATGGTTAATATTAGGTTATTTTTTCTGATTATTCTGATACCAAATATGTTATATTATTAACATTTTATTATATTAAGGTAATTTAACACTGCTAATTATTAGCTTAAAATGCATTATAATTTTATCAGTATTCTGGCATTTCTTTGCAAATAACAGCTTATTTTTATATCTCCAGATTGGTAGTATTTAAAACTCCTGATATTTGCATCCACCCAGATATAGTATGTGACATTTCTGTGTATTTCTTCCTGAATACATAAATCCTGTTTATGTCGATCTGAAATAAAAATAAATGTTAATAATCACTTCTCTTCAGGTCCATAAACATCTATTCATGTTCTTAAACACACAGAGGCTAAGATATTCATGCTTTCAAAACATACACATATATATATATCATATATATATATATATATATATATATATATATATATATATATATATATATATATATATATATATATATACACATACACACACACATCTCATGTCCATTAAAACATATACTGTTGCTTTGAAATCATAATGTAAGTCATTTGTCTTCACTGTGTTATTCTAACCCCCGACACAACGTCTGTGTTACGTGTATTCTGATGTTATCATCCAAACAGCCTGAGTCACTCAACAAGTCTGTGCCAATTATCAGTTCCTTTGAAGAATGTTTGTATCTCTCACATTTCTTCAGACGGATCGGCATTTCTCTTGGAGGAAATCCATATATTTGCTGTATCCTGAAACTGTGTTAGTTTCCATTTCCTTTCAAAATTACTTCCCCCAACATTCCTCTAAGTGACTGTTCTGAAATTTGGCAGGCCAAATGTTCCATTGTCTCCCCCTGTGTGTTCAGCATAATTTTACATAATGAATGTGGGAGATCTCTTAGGAACAAACCTTTGTCTACAGACCATGTTCATATCCACAGATCTATTAAATAAAGACAAATATACCTCTATATATTATTTAATAACATTTCAAATACCTTGACATAAATCCCCCTTTCCAATTCAAAAATATGTAGGACACATGTATTTGAATTGGATCAAAGTTAGTGGTATTTGGTGAGGATGTTGACCGTACACATCATGGACAGTCTTCTATGTAGATAGTCTGTCAATTTTGAACCTTCATGTTTATCAGTTAGGCATCTTTAAACTATAGTATGTCTTTAGTTCATTTGGGGATGTGACACTTCATTCTCCCTCTATGACTTGTAGTTGGGATCTGGGATGACACGCTCGCAATTGATTGATATGGACCCATTTATCTATGAAACTTTCATTTTTTGGGATCCGTATTTTATAGGCCACTGGAGATATTTTGTCAGTAATGACAAAAGGACCTTTCCATGAGGGAAGAAATTTCTTCTCCCTAACCTGACCTCTTCCAAAGTTATAAAGATAAACTTTATCATTTATTTCATATTCCTTTTTGGATGTTTTGAGATCATAATAGGTTTTAGTGGCAGTTGCGGCTCTTTCTAAATTCCTTTGAGCAAATGCAAAGGCATATTGCAGGTGCTTTCTTAAGTTTTCCACATATTGATGTGTATTGGCAGCGTTTATCAAATTTTGGTCTGATGTACGGTACAGCAGATGCTGAGGTAGAACCATTCTTCTACCAGTCATCAGCTCAAAAGGTGACATCTTGGTAGCACTACTTGGAGTTGCTCTTAATGCCATTAAGACTAGAGGTAGTTTTATATCCCAGTCTTTACCTGTTTCACTCACAAACTTTTTGAGGATTTTAACAATGGATTGGTTGTAACGCTCTACACCACCACTTGAAGCAGCTCTATAAGCAATATGGAGCTTTCTTTTAACCCCTAGTATTTTCCACATTTTTGTCATCACTTCGCTAGTGAAGTGGGTCCCCCGATCTGATTCGATTCTTTGGGGCAAACCAAATCTGGAAAATACATGGTTGATGAGCAATGCTGCACATGTTTCAGCACTATTGTTAGGTGCACTAATGCACTCTACCCATTTAGTGAACAGGCATGTTACGGTTAACATGTATTTGTTACCTCTTGATGATCTTGTTACCGGGCCAATAAAATCAATTTGTATATCTGACCATGGCATTACCATCCCCCTTTTCTGCAATGGCGCTCTATGCGTTGGTGCAGTGGGTTGGAACTGTGGACAGATTAAACACCCTTGACAGTAGGTTTGAACATCTTTCAACATGTGTGGCCAAAAAGCATAATCACGCAATATTTTATACGTGAGTTTGGCACCCCGATGACCAGATGTGGGAGCATCATGGGCATGTTGAAGCATTAGACCTCTGAACTTGGTGGGTACTACCCACTGCTGGATGCCAGTTTTGGAGGTTCTAATTAACAAACCATCCTGTAACTTGAATTGTGATCTAGATTTCATTAAGATTCTAAGATCTTCTTTGCCAATGCAATCATCTTTTGAGATGGGGTTGCTTTCAGGATCTTCTATGTGTTTATAGAAGATGCCTACAATGGGGTCTTCTTTTTGACTAGTGATCAGGTCCTCACTAGGAGAATCCTGACTCCATTGTACCAAATTAGGCTCACTCTGTTGTTTTGCCTGGTTTCTGGTAATGGCTTCTACCTGAATTGCACCCATTAAGTGGTCAATATTAAGGAGTTCTCCAGTTATGGCTCCTTGTTTGGCTAATGAATCCGCAAGGTCATTGCCTTCCTTATCCGGACCTAGAATTCTGGAATGACCCTTGGTCTTTTTCCAGTGTATGGTTAAATCATTGGATACTACCAGATTATCAATCTCGCAGAACAATTTGCCATGCTTGACTGGTTTGTTATTGCTTTTCTGCATGCCATTTCTTTTCCAAGTTGGCAGGTATTCAACAAAACTGTCACGCACATAATTTGAGTCAGTTATGATCACAAATTCATGAATACCATGTTCAATAGCCATTTCAATGGTTTTGAAAACAGCAGTTAGTTCTGCAACTTGACTGGATCTTGGTCCAATGTTGAAACCTACAGATATATTTGAGAATCCGTTTGCCCCAGTTATACCAATGCCAGCGACTAATCTGCGCTCATTATCAATAGTGGCATGGTAAGAACAACCATCAACATATACCCAAGGTAATGTTTGACAATGGTCCTCATTGTACATTTTATATGGGGAAAGCAATTGTTCTTCCAGAAAATCATCTTCTGATAATTCTTCCCCAGGATCTCTAGCAGTACAGTCGTGGAGCTCAGCAAGCCCTTGTGCGACTGGATTCTTTTTATTCTGCTTGTAGCGAATTTCTAAGGGCCAGCCTTGTAAGGAAAGAGTCCACGCTGTTATGCGGCTATTAGACAAATTCCCATCTCTTATTCTCTCACTTTGCAAATATAGCAAAGGCTGGTGGGCCGTTTCTACAATAATTTTCTCGCCCTGTATATAGCTGCGGAAATTTTGTAGAGCCCATACAGTAGATAAGAGGGCTTTTTCGCAATCGTTAAACTTTATTTCTACTGGGGATAGATTTTTGCTCGCATAAGCAATGGCTTTGTTCAAATTATCATGCTTTTGGTATAACACAGCACTCATGCTTACATCTGTGTACCCTGTTTCTAAGTAGAAAGGTTTACCACCTTCAGGGTACGCTAAGCAAGGTGCTTGAGTGAGTTTTCTCTTCAGCTCTCTGATGGCTGTCTCTTGAGACTCACTCCAGTGCCATTTCACATCCTTCTTTAGAAGAAGTAGTAGTGGTTTAGCTAATTCCGCATAATTATCAATGAATTTGCGAGAATAATTCGTCATACCCAGGAATGATCTCAATTCCTTTAAGTTAGTTGGGTTTTTAGAATTCACTATAGCTTCCACCTTTTTCTTCTGGGGATTTAATCCATCAGAGGTAACTTCATGTCCCAAGAAGTTTACACGAGTGCGGCACCATTGAGCTTTTTGCAGGGATAATTTGACACCTGCCCTTTTAAGTTGGCTGAGGACATGTTTAAGTTCTGTGATGTGTTTTTCAAAGTCGGTGCTTTTGATTAAAACATCATCAACATAAGATAAGGTCCCCCTTTCCAGTGCGTCAGGCATAGCCTTATGCATGAATACAGCAAATTCATGTCCAGAATTTATGTATCCAAATGGAAGTCTCTGGAATGCATATTGGACCTTTTGGAAGGAGAATGCTAGCTTATATTGGTCCTCTTCATGTACCTTTATGGTCCAATATCCCTGTGCACAATCAATGGCAGTGAATATTTTGGATCCTTGCATTTGTGCTAGGCACTGGTCAATGTATGGTACAGGCCAGCCAGACATGTATACTCGTTTGTTTAGCTGTCTTAAGTCAGCACACAAACGCCATTGTCCATTGGGCTTAAGGACACCTAGAATAGGATTATTATAAGAGCTGTGCACCTGTCTGATAATACCTCTTTCTTCCAAATTCCTTATGATCTCTGCAAGAGAATCATATGAGGCTAAGGGAAGTCTGTATTGTTTGACAAATACAGGTGGTGCATCGGGATCTGTTTGTATTCTTGCAATGTGCAAGTCTGTAGTACCACAGTCATAAGAATCCTTAGCAAAAATATCCTTGTACTCCATCAGGAGTTCTCGCAGCTGTTGGCGTTCATCATCGCTGGAACAGCCATTAGCTAAGGATATTTGCTCTTCGACTATTTGCTGAAATCCTGGAAAGATTTCAGGCTGTCCTATTTCATAGGCTTCTTCCAGTCTAGAGGTGAGATCCCCTTGATTATAATTTACATTGCTCCCATGACTCTGGGTATTGGGGTAATCTTGCTGTTTGATTGGCTGATCAAACACTAGAGAGGCTTCTTCAATTTTACAGATGCCTTCCTCTGAGCTGAAGGGATAAATAGACTGAATATTAAATAGACCCTCTGGCATAGATGCAAAGGATTGTTCTATTAATTGTTCTTCAGTTAGGTATCCTTCAGGTATTAGCCCAATTACATTATTCTGGAATCCAAAAGTGTAATAACTTGATTCCAGTGCATATCCTATGGTAGTTCCCTTGGATAATGTTATATCCTGTGGGGTCATGTTATGCACAATAATATTTATTGGAACAGTTCCAATATTCACCATAGGAGTGTAGGTTACTGAGACACCCAGATTTTGTATTCTATGGGAGAGGCAAATCAGTGTTTCAGAAGTTTTTAATTTCTGACCTCTCTTTACCTGTAAGGGTAAAAGAAATTTATCAGCCCCAGCAGGAATTATGACATCGCTAGATACCTGCATATTCACAGCATATGGCAATTGCTGGTTTGATTTCAGGGCTGCATTTTCATCCTGAAATACTTCAGGGTCCCCCTTTAACCTGCTCCAGAGGCAAGAATTAATCAAATCTATTTGTATGGCATATCTATGTAAGATATCATTGCCAATGTATATTTGATTATGGGGAGTATTTAAAACTAAAAACAGGTGCTTCACTGACTTATTTCCTATAGAGATAGATAATAAGCACTTAGCGGTGATGTTATAGCTTTCAGACCTGTCATCCAGGTTGCTGACACTGTGGTCTTGGGGAGAAAGATATTTAATCACTTTAGGTTCAGCTATCTGCGCTAATAAACCTTCGCTTATATAGCTAGCTTCCTGTTTTAAGTTTATTTTAGCATACTCGGTTTTACCAAGGTCATGCACTTGTATAGGGATAAATAGATCCTCTTTAACTCTCTCAATCCCTGTGAGGTATTGAGTGTGGCCTCCCCCCTTAGGGATTTTATGATCCCCCTTGTGGAGTGATATGGTTAATACATCGCCATCTAGGGAAATATTCGCTATCTTTCCAGGCGAAATTTTAAAAGTATTACCATCAGAGCCACTAAAAGGAGTCTGATCGTCTATTTGTAGAATAGTGATTTCAGGTGCAGAGTTATTCCTGAAATGAATCTCCACAGCATCTGGTTTCTCTTCCACCACGTGACAGCTATGTCGGGCGTGAGATATACCAGATTTTTCATAATTGATAGGCCGTTTAACTTGCGACCAAATTACATTATTTATGCAATCAATTATGGTGCTTAATCGTTTCAGGAGATCACTACCAATAATTAAACGATCAGTTGGCAGATCCACTATAATGACAGGGTGTCTTATGACCCTGTTCCCCAATTTAAATTTTAACCAGGCAGTACCGTAAACTTTTAGGGAGTCACCCCCAACACCTATTAGAGAACCGTCAAATTCTTTTATTTTAGGTTTGTGGGGTGTTAGCTCATTTAGCTGTGTGTAGTACCTGTGGGATAAGATAGTTGCCTGTGACCCAGTGTCAATTAATCCCCTGATAGGGTTGGAGACTGAATCTTGCAGCTCAACTAGTACATAATATCTTCCTGCAGTTTCTATCATTTCACACATAAAATTTGCATTCTCATACATTTGTGGGCTTCGCCACGTATTACCTGAGTTTGCCATGCTTTCTGATGCAGAAGAAGCTTCATACCTACCTGTTTCCTCTATGACAGGGTCGGCTGGATTCTTTTGTACTGCATCTGTGGAAACAAGGTTAAGAGAGAGCTGCAAAGGAAGAGATTTGTTAACTTTTTCCGGCTGATGTCGCTCATTGTCACAGCTAATTTGTCCGTTTCCGGTCTGTGGGGAGATAACATGATTAGTATCATTGATATTTATTACTACATTTTGTATATCTCTACCCTCCCCTTCAGGTGATACTGCAGTATTTATGACTGTGCCTGTGGTCCACTGCTGACCACTGGCTGTACCCCTAAAAAAGTATTGTTCGGTTGCTGAGCCGTAGATTTTTGACTCATATTAGCGATTTTTTCGCTCAACCGATTTAATTGGGTAAACAGCATATCTACCTGATTGTACAAGTTACCTCTACCCCTGGGCCTATCTCTTGGTGCCCCATTGTACTGATTCCTGGACCATTGCGTTCCCTCAGAATCAGGGCCACTATTTCTATTCTGGCGTGGTTGCCCCTGGGGTTCAGCTTGTTCAGTATTAATATTTTGGGGAGCATTATATACCTGGGGTGTCTGGTTACCCTGAGAATATCTTCGCCGTTTATTGTATCTACCCTTGCGCGGATACCAATTATTTGGTGAGTATTCTCTTTGTGAGTAATTATTCACCTGATTATGTCCCCCACTTTGGTTATAGTCTCCCTGCGCCTCAACCTGTGTAGGGGGAGGGGCAGAATTAAACCTCTGTGGAGATGGCCTGTTTTGACTGGCCACCTCTGCATAAGTCCTCTTGTTAGACTCCAAATTGAGGGGGCTAGGTGATACCCTAGTTTCTGCCACAATTTTGGGTTTTGACTCCTTTTTAACCCCCTGTTCACTGGATTGCTGAATAGAGTATAATTTTGTACTCTCTTTGATCAGCCATTCCAATGAGCAGTCCTCATCAAAATCTCTAGCTAAGTTAATTTTGATGGGTGTAGGTAGTGCTTCAAAAAATAAATTTACAAATTCTGAGCCATCAAATCTGGGATTATCTTCAGCCATACTGTACGCATTTTTCAATACAGAAAGGAATTCGACTGGACTCTGATTCGCACGACACTTTAAACCATATACCGCTATTTTCGCGGCAGTTTTAGTGCGATATTGCCCGAATTCTTTTCTGCATTGTTGTTTTACCCCATTCCAGGAATGAATATTCATATCCTTTAGTGAAGCAAAGAATTTGTGATGCTTACTGTCAAATACCCAAGGCAGAAATTCAATTTTCAATTTCTCACTTGTAACATTCATTATAGCTAACGCATTTTCAAAAGCCTGTAAATGATCAATTACAGATGTTGTTCCCTTATTGGAGAATATAGGTACTGCGCGTTGTACGAAGGTGATTATTTTATGGGAATCATAGACTTTATCAGACTTATTTTGGGATTCTCTGTTAGATTTTCCCTCCCCCGCATCAGCTGCGCTACAGCTGTCCTCTGGATTTACATCCTGAGGGGATTGTCTATTTGGGAAATCTACTTCTGACCCGTTAGGGGTCATTTGTCTATGTTGTTCTATATATTTTCGTACCTCGTCCCTTACGCGTTCGCTAAAGGAGTTAGCATTATCTGTATTATTCTCACTGCTAATATAGGGGTTTTCATTATGGCGATATGACCTTTTTAAATCGCTTAATTCTCTCTGGCTTTGCGCAAGCTGTTTATTTAAATCTTGTATCTGCGCGATTAAGTCCATATTGTGCTTATCTAAGGTGGCTAGGTTTTGGGCAAATTCATCCATTTTATTTTTGGCTATTTTTAAACCCTCTTCGCGTCTGCGCGAGGAACGAATACTATTTTCTAGCTCCTGTATTTGCAATCGTTTGTCTGTGACACAAAACGACATTTCGTCAATTATGCATATTAAAAGGGGCCAGGATTTTAGTATTAGTTCGTCTCGCTTTTTGGGAGCTTCGCATTGATTAATCATTAATAATTCCTGGAAGAATTCATTCTCTTCATTCCACATATTATTATTAACGGTAATATTTTTAGCCCTAGTTTCAAGCATATCCATAAAATCATTTAATTCACCCGCAATATTAAACTTCCCTTTAAGGTAACTTAAGATATCTTTCTTAAGGACCTGACCTTTAGTAATAGGTATGGTTATGGGACCAATTTCATTGCTATGTATAGAATTAAATGAGTCACTTCTGGCTACAGACATTATTATATTGGTTTAGTACTTAGTTAAACTAAAACGCTAATACAATTTTTGCCAATAAAAAGAGAGAAGGAAAATTTTTATATTTCAAAAAAAAAATATTATTAATCTTGAAATATGAAAAATTAATATTCCAAAATATGAGAAATTAATATTTTTGATTAACTTTGAAAATATGAAAAATCAATATTTTTGATTAATTTTGAAATATGAAAAATTAATATTTTTATTAATTTTTCAAAATTAATCTTTAATAATATTTCAAGATATTAATGTCAATCTCGAAATATGAAAATTAATATTTCAACTTTTCAAAAAAAATTATATCTTCAAAATATTAATATCGAAATATGAATTTTTTTTTTTTTTTCTCTTTTATAATAATTTCTATTTACTTACAATTATATTATATCAATTATGATGGAATATTAATAAATCTCAGAAAAAGTGCCTCCAATTATTATGTCAGTATATTTATGAAAATCTTAGCAGTGCTATCCAAATAATATATATATAAGTTTATGGCAGGGTTATAAACATAATACAAAGAAATAGAAACCCTTATCAACCATGCACCTACTAGACCATACGATTAATATAAATATCTGAATTCTTTTATTTAGTTAATATCCATAAACATATTGAACTATATTTGCAGTAAAAGGAAATTAAATAAAAGTTTATATGCGTTAAAACCAACTCTTAAGATATGCTATCCTTCTTACAAAACCCAGAAAAATATACCTTCACAATTCAGCCTTTTATTTATTTAACACAATGGGACTAAAAACCTTTAACATCCAAGCAATACAATTCTAAACAGTGTTTATAAAACAACAGGATAATATATATATTCTGCTATTTAACTGCAATTTATCCTAATACAAAATTAACTGACAATATCAGAACTTGCATAGATGAGTTACTTGGTCAATCAGACGCAGATTTAAACAATATATATATAGGTTGTGAAATGCTAACTTAAAAAGAAAAACACACTGCTTCTTTAAATCTATTAAATACAAATTAACTATGCATATAACTTATCTTACAAAAACCTTGTATACATCACCCAAATAAACAGCAATCCGGTTCCCAATGTTTTGCAACAGATCCAATTCGTAGCGGTCTTTAGGTCATCTCATTTGAAAGAAGGTTTTTGCACAAATCAAGGATAAGTTTTAAGCTCCTTGCTGAAGTGAACTTTTTTTTTTTTTAGGTATATCGCAGCCAAAATCAGATCACTAATTTTCAACAAGTTACAGACAACTCTCTCTTGTGCATTCAACACTCCCATTATATAATCATTGATGACATCATGTGGGTGGCACTACGGGAGCTGACCTTCCCATTGGTTATCTGGGAAGTCTAAATCGGATTGGCCCTTGGAAATTTCATTTTTAACAGCCAGAAAGAACCTTCTGGCTGTAGTTCTCGCAACATAACACCAGGTGGCAGCATACAGTACAACATAGCAATACAATACAGCATTTCTGACATTTTTAAGCAAGTTAATTTTTTTTTTATAAAATGGTTATTTAATCAGATCACACTCTCTGCATTAATCATATATAACCCCAATTACAGATGGTTAATATTAGGTTATTTTTTCTGATTATTCTGATACCAAATATGTTATATTATTAACATTTTATTATATTAAGGTAATTTAACACTGCTAATTATTAGCTTAAAATGCATTATAATTTTATCAGTATTCTGGCATTTCTTTGCAAATAACAGCTTATTTTTATATCTCCAGATTGGTAGTATTTAAAACTCCTGATATTTGCATCCACCCAGATATAGTATGTGACATTTCTGTGTATTTCTTCCTGAATACATAAATCCTGTTTATGTCGATCTGAAATAAAAATAAATGTTAATAATCACTTCTCTTCAGGTCCATAAACATCTATTCATGTTCTTAAACACACAGAGGCTAAGATATTCATGCTTTCAAAACATACACATATATATATATCATATATATATATATATATATATATATATATATATATATATATATATATATATATATATATACACATACACACACACATCTCATGTCCATTAAAACATATACTGTTGCTTTGAAATCATAATGTAAGTCATTTGTCTTCACTGTGTTATTCTAACCCCCGACACAACGTCTGTGTTACGTGTATTCTGATGTTATCATCCAAACAGCCTGAGTCACTCAACAAGTCTGTGCCAATTATCAGTTCCTTTGAAGAATGTTTGTATCTCTCACATTTCTTCAGACGGATCGGCATTTCTCTTGGAGGAAATCCATATATTTGCTGTATCCTGAAACTGTGTTAGTTTCCATTTCCTTTCAAAATTACTTCCCCCAACATTCCTCTAAGTGACTGTTCTGAAATTTGGCAGGCCAAATGTTCCATTGTCTCCCCCTGTGTGTTCAGCATAATTTTACATAATGAATGTGGGAGATCTCTTAGGAACAAACCTTTGTCTACAGACCATGTTCATATCCACAGATCTATTAAATAAAGACAAATATACCTCTATATATTATTTAATAACATTTCAAATACCTTGACAACAGCTTGATAAATAGAGGCCTTAAACTTTACACTTATTTTGTCAATATTTAAACAAATAATGAAACTTTAAAAAATACATCTACATGTTATTCTCAGACTAATCTTTTCTTTGAATGCATCATTCTATCTAATATTTATATAGGCCTAGATTTGGAGTTCGGCGGTAAAAGGGCTGTTAACGCTCCGCGGGTTTTTTTCTGGCCGCACCATAAATTTAACTCTGGTATCGAGAGTTCAAACAAATGCTGCGTTAGGCTCCAAAAAAGGAGCGTAGAGCATATTTACCGCAAATGCAACTCTCGATACCAGAGTTGCTTACGGACGCGGCCGGCATCAAAAACGTGCTCGTGCACGATTCTCCCATAGGAAACAATGGGGCAGTTTGAGCTGAAAAAAAACCTAACACCTGCAAAAAAGCAGCGTTCAGCTCCTAACGCAGCCCCATTGTTTCCTATGGGGAAACACTTCCTACGTCTGCACCTAACACTCTAACATGTACCCCGAGTCTAAACACCCCTAACCTTACACTTATTAACCCCTAATCTGCCGCCCCCGCTATCGCTGACCCCTGCATTACACTTTTAACCCCTAATCTGCCGCTCCGTAAACCGCCGCCACCTACGTTATCCCTATGTACCCCTAATCTGCTGCCCTAACATCGCCGACCCCTATATTATATTTATTAACCCCTAATCTGCCCCCCACAACGTCGCCGACACCTGCCTACACTTATTAACCCCTAATCTGCCGAGCGGACCTGAGCGCTACTATAATAAAGTTATTAACCCCTAATCCGCCTCACTAACCCTATCATAAATAGTATTAACCCCTAATCTGCCCTCCCTAACATCGCCGACACCTACCTTCAATTATTAACCCCTAATCTGCCGACCGGAGCTCACCGCTATTCTAATAAATGTATTAACCCCTAAAGCTAAGTCTAACCCTAACACTAACACCCCCCTAAGTTAAATATAATTTTTATCTAACGAAATAAATTAACTCTTATTAAATAAATGATTCCTATTTAAAGCTAAATACTTACCTGTAAAATAAATCCTAATATAGCTACAATATAAATTATAATTATATTATAGCTATTTTAGGATTAATATTTATTTTACAGGCAACTTTGTAATTATTTTAACCAGGTACAATAGCTATTAAATAGTTAAGAACTATTTAATAGTTACCTAGTTAAAATAATAACAAATTTACCTGTAAAATAAATCCTAACCTAAGATATAATTAAACCTAACACTACCCTATCAATAAAATAATTAAATAAACTACCTACAATTACCTACAATTAACCTAACACTACACTATCAATAAATTAATTAAACACAATTCCTACAAATAACTACAATTAAATAAACTAGCTAAAGTACAAAAAATAAAAAAGAACTAAGTTACAGAAAATAATAAAATATTTACAAACATAAGAAAAATATTACAACAATTTTAAACTAATTACACCTACTCTAAGCCCCCTAATAAAATAACAAAGCCCCCCAAAATAAAAAATTCCCTACCCTATTCTAAAATACAAATATTACAAGCTCTTTTACCTTACCAGCCCTGAACAGGGCCCTTTGCGGGGCATGCCCCAAGAATTTCAGCTCTTTTGCCTGTAAAAAAAAACATACAATACCCCCCCCCCAACATTACAACCCACCACCCACATACCCCTAATCTAACCCAAACCCCCCTTAAATAAACCTAACACTACCCCCCTGATGATCTTCCTACCTTGTCTTCACCATGCCAGGTTCACCGATCCGTCCTGGCTCCAAGATCTTCATCCAACCCAAGCGGGGGCTAGACATCCACTGAAGAAGTCCAGAAGAGGGTCCAAAGTCTTCCTCCTATCCGGCAAGAAGAGGACATCCGGACCGGCAAACATCTTCTCCAAGCGGCATCTTCTATCTTCTTCCATCCGATGACGACCGGCTCCATCTTGAAGACCTCCAGCGCGGATCCATCCTCTTCTTCCGACGACTAGACGACGAATGACGGTTCCTTTAAGGGACGTCATCCAAGATGGCGTCCCTCGAATTCCGATTGGCTGATAGGATTCTATCAGCCAATCGGAATTAAGGTAGGAATTTTCTGATTGGCTGATGGAGTCAGCCAATCAGAATATAGTTCAATCCGATTGGCTGATCCAATCAGCCAATCAGATTGAGCTCGCATTCTATTGGCTGTTCCGATCAGCCAATAGAATGCGAGCTCAATCTGATTGGCTGATTGGATCAGCCAATCGGATTGAACTATATTCTGATTGGCTGATTCCATCAGCCAATCAGAAAATTCCTACCTTAATTCCGATTGGCTGATAGAATCCTATCAGCCAATCGGAATTCGAGGGACGCCATCTTGGATGACGTCCCTTAAAGGAACCGTCATTCGTCGTCTAGTCGTCGGAAGAAGAGGATGGATCCGCGCTGGAGGTCTTCAAGATGGAGCCGGTCGTCATCGGATGGAAGAAGATAGAAGATGCCGCTTGGAGAAGATGTTTGCCGGTCCGGATGTCCTCTTCTTGCCGGATAGGAGGAAGACTTTGGACCCTCTTCTGGACTTCTTCAGTGGATGTCTAGCCCCCGCTTGGGTTGGATGAAGATCTTGGAGCCAGGACGGATCGGTGAACCTGGCATGGTGAAGACAAGGTAGGAAGATCATCAGGGGGGTAGTGTTAGGTTTATTTAAGGGGGGTTTGGGTTAGATTAGGGGTATGTGGGTGGTGGGTTGTAATGTTGGGGGGGGGTATTGTATGTTTTTTTTTACAGGCAAAAGAGCTGAAATTCTTGGGGCATGCCCCGCAAAGGGCCCTGTTCAGGGCTGGTAAGGTAAAAGAGCTTGTAATATTTGTATTTTAGAATAGGGTAGGGAATTTTTTATTTTGGGGGGCTTTGTTATTTTATTAGGGGGCTTAGAGTAGGTGTAATTAGTTTAAAATTGTTGTAATATTTTTCTTATGTTTGTAAATATTTTATTATTTTCTGTAACTTAGTTCTTTTTTATTTTTTGTACTTTAGCTAGTTTATTTAATTGTAGTTATTTGTAGGAATTGTGTTTAATTAATTTATTGATAGTGTAGTGTTAGGTTAATTGTAGGTAATTGTAGGTAGTTTATTTAATTATTTTATTGATAGGGTAGTGTTAGGTTTAATTATATCTTAGGTTAGGATTTATTTTACAGGTAAATTTGTTATTATTTTAACTAGGTAACTATTAAATAGTTCTTAACTATTTAATAGCTATTGTACCTGGTTAAAATAATTACAAAGTTGCCTGTAAAATAAATATTAATCCTAAAATAGCTATAATATAATTATAATTTATATTGTAGCTATATTAGGATGTATTTTACAGGTAAGTATTTAGCTTTAAATAGGAATTATTTATTTAATAAGAGTTAATTTATTTCGTTAGATAAAAATTATATTTAACTTAGGGGGGTGTTAGTGTTAGGGTTAGACTTAGCTTTAGGGGTTAATCCATTTATTAGAATAGCGGTGAGCTCCGGTCGGCAGATTAGGGGTTAATAATTGAAGGTAGGTGTCGACGATGTTAGGGAGGGCAGATTAGGGGTTAATACTATTTATGATAGGGTTAGTGAGGCGGATTAGGGGTTAATAACTTTATTATAGTAGCGCTCAGGTCCGCTCGGCAGATTAGGGGTTAATAAGTGTAGGTAGGTGTCGGCGACGTTGAGGGGGGCAGATTAGGGGTTAATAAATATAACATAGGGGTCGGCGATGTTAGGGGTAGCAGATTAGGGGTACATAGGGATAACGTAGGTGGCGGCGATTTGCGGTCGGAAGATTAGGGGTTAATTATTTTAAGTAGCTTGCGGCGACGTTGTGGGGGGCAAGTTAGGGGTTAATAGATATAATACAGGGGTCGGCGGTGTTAGGGGCAGCAGATTAGGGGTACATAAGTATAACGTAGGTGGCGGTCGGCAGATTAGGGGTTAAAAATTTTAATCGAGTGGCGGCGATGTGGGGGGACCTCGGTTTAGGGGTACATAGGTAGTTTATGGGTGTTAGTGTACTTTAGGGTACAGTAGTTAAGAGCTTTATAAACCGGCGTTAGCCAGAAAGCTCTTAACTCCTGCTATTTTCAGGCGGCTGGAATCTTGTCGTTAGAGCTCTAACGCTCACTGCAGAAACGACTCTAAATACCGGCGTTAGGAAGATCCCATTGAAAAGATAGGCTACGCAAATGGCGTAGGGGGATCTGCGGTATGGAAAAGTCGCGGCTGTAAAGTGAGCGTTAGACCCTTTAATCACTGACTCCAAATACCAGCGGGCGGCCAAAACCAGCGTTAGGAGCCTCTAACGCTGGTTTTGACGGCTACCGCCGAACTCTAAATCTAGGCCTTAGTGTTTAATGTCCCTTTAAGGAAAACAAAGGACAAGAAAAAAGTAAACATGGGTAATTATTATTATGATTGTTATGCTGCAGCGCTATACAAGGGTGCAATGCATAAAAAAATTAGAAAACAATACAAACATAAATTAAACAGTCAGGTTAACCACATCAACAATTCTATCTATGCTCCGTTCTTTAACATTTCTTAAAAGGAAAACAAGTAAAAATTAAACTTATATAATCCAGGTATTTTATACAGTTAAAAAAAGACCCTATTTACTTCTATTGACATATTTATTTATTTTGCTTGGTATAATTTGTTGAAACTCAGCTCCTTTCTATGGCAGAATACCTAGGTACTGACACAATGGCAAAAATTGTGACTGTCCGTAAATAAGCACCAACAGCATTTCATGTTTTGCTTTCATATAGGTGCAAAAAAAAAGCTTTTCATGTTAAGAAACTTTCCATTAAATTGATTTATCATGACAAGGAAAAGGGTATCACATGTGTAAAGGACTATTAAATACAGTTGAATTAACACATGCATAATAAAAACACAATGCAATAGCACATATTCTGTATTTTAATTGAGCGTTATTTTATTTTTACACATGTACAATCAGCAAATCTCAGACTCATCTATATATACACTGTGAACTCTTAAACATGCTCACTAGTAGCTGGTGCCTCACAAAACTGTGCACAATTTGAGAGTGGAAGTAATTTAGAAAGTCTCTTAATACTGCATGCTTTATGTAAATCATACAAGTCTAATTTTAACTTTAGTGTCCCTTTAACTAAATAAATTATGTATCCAATTTCGTCTTCGTACTGAAAAACTTGATAGAATGTTTTGCAGTCTCTGGTAGACTGTATGTGTATGACAACATATGTTGTATAAAGTTAGTCTCCAAGTGAATTATCGTCTTGTTTTATCCTAACTTAAGAAAATATAACTTTTATGGTTTAACCTCTATATGGTGCCTTTTTAGTGCCTTTCAAGAATCTTCATAATAAAATCTTTTAGCTATCTCTACAAAAATTCAAATGAAATATTGCCAGCTCATTATATTATGGTAGATACTCAGCATTTTATTATTAAGCTTTAAAAATAAGTTTATAGTTTCATAAACATGGCAACTGCTGACTTGAAAAAAGGCTTTTTGAACTCTTCATAAACAAGCTCATTATTTAATATAAAGTCATGCCACGCATAAAGTTGAACAGACAAAAAAAATATATTCTCCCTAATAGGTTAGGGAGCCATTCTGTTTTTTTATCTTTGTTTTACTGAATAAAATACTAATATAAAATGCTAAGTCAAAAGTGTATTAAACACAACAATGATACTTATGAATAAATAGAACATATTGGGGCATATGTATCAAGCTCCGGATGCTCGCCGTATTCAGCGAAGTCTGTCGGACCTGGTCCGCACTGTCGGATCAGGTCCACCAGACTTTGATAACTTGGGGCCATTGTGTTAGGTGCAGAACATTGGAATGTGCAATATTCATATTTTCATATATACTTAATAAAGAGAAAGAATTAGAATCTCCAATCTTGATTGATTGATTAAGGTTAGAGATTCTATTTCTTTCTCTTTATTAAGTATATATGTATTTTTATGGGTCTGCACCAATAAAAAGTTATTTTGCTTCTATAAAGCATACACCTAACTGTTTTGAACAGATATATCCTAATATATCATTTATATTTTCATGTTGGGTTAGAGCACATAAAAATATAGGATCTGGTTTGGTGAGAGTGGGGTGTTTTTTCACTTTTTTTTCTCTATTGACTTTTATGGTTAGCACTCAAGTGAAAACAGTTTACTTTAAACTCATAATACGAATGCAACCAGACGATTGC
This sequence comes from Bombina bombina, assembly GCF_027579735.1. NCBI lineage: Eukaryota > Metazoa > Chordata > Amphibia > Anura > Bombinatoridae > Bombina > Bombina bombina. The sequence continues at coordinate 90,517,106 of NC_069500.1, read as the reverse complement.
AAAAAGCTTACTTCTAGTGCAGTTAAAGTGCCATAAAACATGTTGATATCTGTGCATATCCTAAAATGGCTAATTAAGCAATAAAAAAGTTTGCATAAAATAGTGTTTAAAGATTGCTGGCAAGTATTTTAAAATAATTCTCAAAAATAAGCAAAATTAGTTACAAAGTCATGCTAGTCTACCCCCCCCCCCTTTATCAGTGTCTAGACACAGGCATTGTATTTCAACTGAGTTCACAGCTTCTATGCCTGCTCCAGCAGATAATCCCTATTCACTTTTGCATTCTACCAAAACAACAATAGATATAGATACAGCCATAGGAGGAAATGTGTGTTGGGAGTTAGAGCTTTACAATTCAGAAACTAAAAATAAAGGGTTAATGTTGAGGCACTGCAGTATAAATTTGCAGGTAAAGTAATTAAAGCTCATATTATTATATTTTGTGTCTATCCCAACTTGTTTTATGTCCCTTTAATGCTCGAGTGGGAGTGTTATTTAACGCTCCACTTTTAATTTGGCCCCATATTGGGGATATAGATTACCACTTCCTATACCCTGTAATATGTTCCAACACATTAGAAATAATATTTATAATAACATATATTCGGCAAACCAAAAGATTGTTCACCCACACAGTTACAATAATAACCAATAAACTAATATTAAGGAAAGTAACATCCATAGTAATGTAATATCTCGTGCTTTATTTGAATAGGCTTTTAAAGCCGCTCTTTACCCATTTCAGCTAACCTGTGTACAATGTCCCATTACACATTGTAACAAACGTGCTTAGAAAATGTATTGCAGCTTTGACCTCATCGTATACATAAAAGTATGAAAATGTGGGAAAGTTCATGCAAATTGATACATTACACAATATATAAACTTTATTTATTTGTTCCACACCCCAAAGGGCTAACCAAACCCTATTAAATATATAATGTAAAGGTTGAATTAGTGCTGAAGCATTACACTGGCACGTTCTAAAGATGTGTTCTCACTGTTGGAATGCCAAAATATGGGCAAAATACTTTGATATGTAGATGCAAACAGACACATAGCCAGTGCTGGATCTTGATTCAATTTATCATGGCTTGTATCATTTGTGCCAAGATTTGTTCAACTGTTGCAAAGGGAGAGGGATCATTAAAATATTTGAAGCTGCAGATGTTCATTCATTTTTTTCTCCACTGGGTTATAAACAGTTCACTTTCATTGCTTCTAAATCATTTTTCTTTTCTTTACCTTACACAATTCTAGATAAAACTTATTTTAAATGTGTTCAGCTTCAGTAAAGCAGTGCATTGCTCTTTGTAACTTCCATTATGGATCCTTGCCATATTGACAGAGGTCCCATATGTAATGCATGCTGAAGGACATCTATCCCATTGTATCTTGTTGTAAACTCCTGGCTTGGGACATCTATCCCACTGCATCTTATTGCAAACTCCTGACTTGGGACATCTATCCCATTGAATCTTGTTGTAAACTCCTGACTTGGGACATCTATCCCTCTGCATCTTATTGTAAACTCCTGACTTGGGACATTTATCCCACTGCATCTTGCTGTAAATTCCTGACTTGGGACATCTATCCCACTGCATCTTGTTGTAAACCCCTGACTTGGGACATCTGTCCCAATACATCTTGTTGTAAACTCCTGACTTGGGACATCTATCCCTTTGTATCTTGTTGTAAACTCCTGACTTGGGACATCTATCCCTCTGCATCATCTTGTAAACTCCTGACTGGGGACATCTATCCCACTGCATCTTGTTGTAAACCCCCTGACTTGGGACATCTATCCCACTGCATCTTGTTGCAAACTCCTGACTTGGGACATCTATCCCATTCTATCTTGTTGTAAACTCCTGACTTGGGACATTTATCCCTCTGCATCATCTTGTAAACTCTTGACTTGGGACATCTATCCCACTGCATCTTGCTGTAAACCCCTGACTTGGGACATCTATCCCACTGCATCTCATTGTAAACCCCTGACTTGGGACATCTATCCCACTGCATCTTGTTGCAAACTCCTGACTTGGGACATCTATCCCATTGTATCTTGTTGTAAACTCCTGACTTGGGACATCTATCCCTCTGCATCTTGTTGTAAACTCCTGACTTGGGACATCTATCCCACTGCATCTTGCTGTAAACCCCTGACTTGGGACATCTATCCCACTGCATCTTGTTGTAAACCCCTGACTTGGGACATCTATCAAATTGTATCTTGTTGTAAACTCCTGACTTGGGACATCTATCCCACTGCATCTTGTTGTAAACTCCTAACTTGTCACCTCCTCCACTCCTAGACTCTGATAGGATTTACCACTTAGATATAATGCTTAATATTTACAAATATGTGTTTATTCTTGTTCCTAGCTGTAAATGTTGGTTGCCACTTTAGCATGTATCCCTGAGTTGCCAATGCCAAAAGCTTTAATATATTTTATAATAATAAAAAATTAAAATTGGCTTGGAAAATATGCTGTTGTGATTGGATGCTCTGCTTAATTATAGCTGACTATTTATAAAATAGATTCTTATACCCTTGACCTGCCAAACCCTGCCCCTGCCTCACTAATTTGTGTGATTCCAGCACACCTAATGCTAAAATCCCACCAGAGACTGCCCAAACTGTCTACTGTACTGTCTAGACACTGACCTGGATGCAAGTGTACATTTTGCTTACACAGTGGGCATGTGTGTTTGTAGGTTAACCCACCATTTTATTAGATGGCAACAGATACAAATGCCTGCTGGATCAATTAAAGTTAAAAAAAATAATAATAATAAGTGCCCTTTACACTAATAAAAAAAATAGCCAAGTTGATTAACCTACAAACATACATGCCCACTATACCCATAATGCCTTTGTTTGAATCCCTTTGAGACATACACACATATATCTATATGGTTTTGAAGCATAACAGATTAAACCACAAATGTCATCTGTTACACACTATTGAAAGCTATCAATCAGCATATAGGTCCTTCAACCCCATAATCAACCCAATCGAGTTTGCAGTTTAACTTCAAGATTACAATTTTTATTTTTTGACTACACAATGAGATACAAATATTTCAAAATCAAAACTATTCTGAAATCTAAACCTTTTCCAGCCCCAAGCAGTGTAGATAAAGGGTTTTCTATCTGTAAAATGGAGCACTATGTATTTCAACATGACCAACGATTCAGTGCATCCTTAGTGATCATACGGGTCATGTTCTGCAGCGCATGCACTAACATGTGACAATTCGAAAACTGAAATACAATAGAGATTAATTTAACCTATTTTCTCTATCCACTGATCAATAAAGGGTGTTAGACTGTTATATGATTAGTCCCCCTAAATGTCACACTATTGTCATGTTTTAACCCATGAACTTCATTATTATGTTTAATAATAAATAATATTAAGATTAAAGGGATATGAAACCCTATTTTTTTCTTTCCTGATTTAGATAGAGAGCATGCAATTTTAAACAACTTTCTATCTTACTCCTATTATCAATGTTTCTTCGTTCTCTTGGTATCTTAATTTGAAAAACAGGAATGTAAGCGCTTAGGAGCCATTTTTGTTTCAGCACCTGGATAATCCTAAGCTTGCATTTCTGCTTTTTCAAATAAAGATACCAAGAGAATAAAGAAAAAAAATGATATCTAGGGTAAATTAGAATGTTGCTTACCATTGCATGTTCTATCTAAATCATGAAAGACTATTTTTGGGTTTCATGTCCCTTTAAAGATCAGACTTATTAGAGGTGACATACTTGGAACAATTTCATTTAACTGTAGTTTTATAGGAGAAAAATGAGCATAAAATGCTGTAAAATGAAGATTGTAATGAGGTGTGTTTAAGAATGTGTGTGGCAGTATGATTAAGAAACCAAAAGTGCTTGCTTTACCAGTCATGTATGTATATTTATTATATGTGATCATTATTTTAGCACATATTGATCATAACTTAGAGCATATGTTGGCTGTCACTGGAAAAATTAAATGTAGCTGAAATAAACCAAATATTTAAGGGCAGCTTTCAATGAATAAAAACATAATTTTAAAGGCCATTTAACACTAAGAATAATTTTAAAATTACAACTCCAGTTTTACTGAGATGTATCAGAACTATCAGAAACACAGAGATTAGGTTTGATGGAAAAATACTTTAAATTCAGCTTATATGTATCTCTTTAAACAGAGATGGAAAGTAAAATAAAAGTTTCATGACTGTGTAATTAAAAAAAACAACTAAATTTTTTTCCAATTTATTTCTAGTGTCAATTTTAATTATCTTAGGCCTAGATTTGGAGTTTTGTCGGTAAAGACCCGCGTAGCTAACGCCGGCTTTTTTCTGGCCGCACCATAAAAATAACTCTGGTATTGAGAGTCCACATAAAGGCTGCGTTAGGCTCCAAAAAAGGAGTGTAGAGCATTTTTAACGCAGCTTCAACTCTCGATACCAGAGTTGCTTACGCAAGCGGCCAGCCTCAAAAACGTGCTCGTGCACGATTCTCCCATAGGAAACAATGGGGCTGTTTGAGCTGAAAAAAAACCTAACACCTGCAAAAAAGCCGCGTTCAATTCCTAACGCAGCCCCATTGTTTGCTATGCGGAAACACTTCCTACGTCTGCACCTAACACCCTAACATGTACCCCGAGTCTAAAAACCCCTAACCTTACACTTATTAACCCCTAATCTGCCGTCCCCGCTATCGCTGACCCCTGCATATTATTATTAACCCCTAATCTGCCGCTCCGTAAACCGCCGCTACTTACATTATCCCTATGTACCCCTAATCTGCTGCCCTAACATCGCCGACCCCTATATTATATTTATTAACCCCTAATCTGCCCCCCACAACGTCGCCTCCACCTGCCTACACTTATTAACCCCTAATCTGCCGACCGGACCTGAGCGCTACTATAATAAAGTTATTAACCCCTAATCCGCCTCACTAACCCTATAATAAATAGTATTAACCCCTAATCTGCCCTCCCTAACATCGCCGACACCTAACTTCAATTATTAACCCCTAATCTGCCGACTGGAGCTCACCGCTATTCTAATAAATGTATTAACCCCTAAAGCTAAGTCTAACCCTAACACTAACACCCCCCTAAGTTAAATATAATTTACATCTAACGAAATTAATTATCTCTTATTAAATAAATTATTCCTATTTAAAGCTAAATACTTACCTGTAAAATAAATCCTAATATAGCTACAATATAAATTATAATTATATTATAGCTATTTTAGGATTAATATTTATTTGACAGGCAACTTTGTAATTATTTTAACCAGGTACAATAGCTATTAAATAGTTAAGAACTATTTAATAGCTACCTAGTTAAAATAATTACAAAATTACCTGTAAAATAAATCCTAACCTAAGTTACAATTAAACCTAACACTATACTATCATTAAATTAATTAAATACAATACCTACAATTACCTACAATTAAACCTAACACTACACTATCAATAAATAAATTAAATACAATTCCTACAAATAACTACAATGAAATAAACTAACTAAAGTACAAAAAATAAAAAAGAACTAAGTTACAAAAAATAAAAAAATATTTACAAACATAAGAAAAATATTACAACAATTTTAAACTAATTACACCTACTCTAAGCCCCCTAATAAAATAATAAAGACCCCCAAAATAAAAAATGCCCTACCCTATTCTAAATTACTACAGTTCAAAGCTCTTTTACCTTACCAGCCCTGAACAGGGCCCTTTGCGGGGCATGCCCCAAAGAATTCAGCTCTTTTGCCTGTAAAAAAAAAAAAATACTATACCCCCCCCAAACATTACAACCCACCACCCACATACCCCTAATCTAACCCAAACCCCCTTAAATAAACCTAACACTAAGCCCCTGAAGATCTTCCTACCTTATCTTCACCATACCAGGTTCACCGATCCGTCCTGAAGAGCTCCTCCGATGTCCTGATCCAAGCCCAAGCGGGGGGCTGAAGAGGTCCATGATCCGGATGAAGTCTTCATCCAAGCGGGAGCTGAAGAGGTCCATGATCCGGATGAAGTCTTCATCCAAGCGGGAGCTGAAGAGGTCCATGATCCGGATGAAGTCTTCTATCAACGGCATCTTCAATCTTCTTTCTTCCGGATCCATCTTGCAGACCTCCGACGCGGAACATCCTCTTCTCCCAACGCCTACTAGCCGAATGACGGTTTCTTTAAGGGACGTCATCCAAGATGGCGTCCCTCGAATTCCGATTGGCTGATAGGATTCTATCAGCCAATTGGAATTAAGGTAGGAATATTCTGATTGGCTGATGGAATCAGCCAATCAGAATCAAGTTTAATCCGATTGGCTGATCCAATCAGCCAATCAGATTGAGCTTGCATTCTATTGGCTGTTCACTTTTCAGTCGCGGCTGAAAAGTGAGCGTTAGACCCTATTTTGAGTGACTCCAAATACCGGAGGTAGCCTAAAACCAGCGTTAGGAGCCTCTAACGCTGGTTTTCACGGCTAACGCCAAACTCCAAATCTAGGCCTTAGTATTGTTTCCAAGGGAGTAAACTAAGGCCAATTTTATGAGTGTGTACATGTTTTGAAAATAAATAACATTGTTTTAAACAGTATTGTAAAACAATGCTGGTATATAGTGCTGATCTAGATTTACTCTTCAGCAAAGTATACCATGAGAATTAAGCAAATTTGGGAAAAGAAGTAAATGTTGTTGTTTTTTAATTGCATGCTCTATCTGCATCATAAAAATTAAATTTTGGCTTTACTGCCCCTTTAAGACAAATTAATGTAGTCCCCCATTATGGAATTTAAAGGGACAGTCAATACAAAAATTATTATTGTTAAAAAAGATAGCTAACATCTTTACTACCCATTCCCCAGCTTTGCACGACCAACATTGTTATATTAATAAACTTTATAACATTTAAACCTCTAAATCTCTGCCTGTTTCTAAGCCACTACAGACAGCCTCTTATCACATGCTTTTTTATTAGCTTTTCACAACAGGGGAGTGCTAGTTAATGTGAGCCATATAGATAGCATTCTGCTCACACCCATGTGTTGTGCACAACACAGCGCTAATTGGCTTAAATGCAAGTCAATAGATAATAAAAAAAAAGTCATGTGGTCAGGGGGCTGTCAGAAGATGTTTAGATACAAGGTAATCACAGAGGTTTAAAGTATATTAATGTAACTGTGTTTTCTGTGCAAAACTGGGGATATGGGTAATAAAGGGATTATCTATCTTTTTAAACAATAAAATATTTTGAGTTGCTGTCCCTTTAAAGCAATATACATTCATTACTCATGAATTACAGTATCTGTCTTTAGTAATTCTTGGCAGCAGGGTTTGCAACAGTTTAACAGAAGATAAATGTTGTGCAAAATATTAAGGGAAGGGGTACAGCGGGCAAGAGCCGCTTATATAATAGGGGGAAAGGGGAGGAGGGCGTGTCCTAGTTCCAACATAGAGAGATAGATATTTTACGGTAAGTAGGCTGGCTAAGGCTAGATCAGGGTAAATAGATATCTTAGACTTTATTGTATTTAATAAAGGAATGCCAATGTATACGAAGATCCATGCTTATGTCTCACGAGAGTTACGCCAGTGTACCTGTATTCTCTTTAGTTATGGGATATGTGAAGCAGTTAACTTCCTGCTTTAAACCTAGGCTTATAGAGAATTGAAAGAGCCATGAACTATCATTCATATTATAAAATATGGAATATCAATATGTAGTTATCTAAATTATAGCCTGGTACAATAACGGACTGTTAGTGGCAGTCGTAGGAGCCTGTGTAAAAAGACATAGTAGTAGATAAACTGAGCAAAATAGTACTGTGGGTCTTCCCTAGGCTACGTATAGGTCATATAGTATGAATTTATACACCAAAGCTAGCTCTTTTATGAATAAAGCAAGTTATTTAGGAGTATTTCAGTATTCAATGTGTATGAATGTTGTGATAGGAGTTATGCATATCTATGTACGCCCTGAAATCGAATCATGCTAACATTAAATTAAAGGGACAGTCTAGGCCAAAATAAACTTTCATGAATCAGATAGAGCATGTAATTTTAAACAATTTTCCAATTTACTTTTATCACCAATTTTGCTTTGTTCTCTTGGTATTCTTAGTTGAAAGCTTAACCTAGGAGGTTCATATGCTAATTTCTTAGACCTCAAAGGCCACCTCTTTTCAGAATGCGTTTTAACAGTTTTTCACCACTAGAGGGTGTTAGTTCACGTATTTCATATAGATATAAAGGGACAGTCAACACCAGAATTTGTGTTGTTTTAAAAGATAGATAATCCCTTTATTACCCATTTCCCAGTTTTTCATAACCAACACAGTTATAATAATACACTTTTTACCTCTGTGATTAACTTGTATCTAAACATCTTCTGAAAGCCCCCTGATCACATGACATTTTATTTATTATCTATTGACTTTTATTTTAGCCAATTAGTGCAGTGTCTGCCAGAATTCACGGGCGTGCTCCCAATGTTATCTATAGGGTTTACCTGAACTAGCTCTCCCCTGCTGTGAAAAGCATATACAAAAGCATGTGATTAGAGGCGGCCTTCAAGGGCTTAGCAATTATCATATGAGCCTTCCTAGGTCTAGCTTTCAACTAAGAATACCAAAAGAACAAAGCAAAATTGGTGATAAAAGTAAATTGGAAAGTTGTTTAAAATGGCATGCCCTATTTGAAACATGAAAGTTTTTTTTGGACTTGACTGTCCCTTTAAGTGGCCTTGCACAAGTGTCTTTAAACTTACAGATTGTCTGATGTAAAGCAAGTTAAAGGAGTTAAGCATCATAGCATTAATAACAACCATTTTCTTTTCGCAGAGGACTACAATATATTGGATGTAGTGGAGTATAGCTTCTGTATCCTTATATTTGATTCCTCACAACTCATCTATGAATCCCTCATGAACCGTAGCAGACCAGAATTACTTATATGGAATCTAATAGGCCACTCTAGGGCATACCTATATGAATATAATTCAATAAAGGTGAGCTAGATACAAACTAAAGTAAAATGGTTTATACGTATATATATAGTTCTAGTATGAGCTTTTTTTTTTTGTCCCTCTTGTTCTTTTTTTGGAAGGGTTAAAAAGCAGTAGGGAGTATATAAGAATACAAAATGACAACTCAAAAGCCCACATGAAGGTGAGTATAATAATTTGGGCTAGTTAAAGCTATTTGGGAACTTGGCAAACATATAAAACAATTCTATTAAGTCAACTTAATTGCACTGATATAGAGAAGCTCCTAACAATGACACATAAACGAAGTGTGAGATACCTGTGTCATGAGAGCTAAATATCTAGAGGAAGTAATATAAATACAGGCTTACTAGCGCAGTGGAATATACATGTGTCATAAGAGCTGAATATGTAGAGGAGGTAAAATAAGACCCCCAACATACTAGCGTAGTGTGATATACATGTTTTATGAGAACTAAATATCCAGAGGAGGTTATAGAAAACACAGGCATACTAGCGCAGTTTGAGATACATGTGTTATGAGAGCTAAATGTCTAGAGGAGGTAATATATAGTGCAGACATTCTAGCGTAGTATAATATACATGTGTCAGGAGCGCTGAATATTTAAAGGAGGTGATATAAGTCAGAGATATACTAGCGTAGTAATATATACATATGTCATGAGAACTAAATATCTAGAGGAGGCAGTAGTAATCAGACCTTGAAAGAAGGCCAGTTTGATGTAGAGGTGGGATAGGTGGTGCTATCTCCAAGTGTTGATCTAGGTGTCTGACCCAATGGACAGTTAGATATTACTGATAGTAAATAAAAATATATTTGAGTAGCGCAGCACCGTAATGTGCACTACAAAGGTTAATACTGTTATGTATGCTGGTACTAAATTACTATACTATCTCAAGGAACATCAGGGGCGTATGGAAAGTATCTAGTGCAGATATAGGTTTGTAAAAGTCGGATTCTGCTGTGTAAATGTAAAGTGGCCAAAATCTCCTGGAGATTGCACTTTGCAATTTAATTGCGTAGATCTCGCCTGCCGGAAGCTCAAGATAGTACTGCATTGTTCAGGATACCACCTAAGCTTTAATATATATGTACAGTAATTTAACATAAAGGGTAGCTAACCTCCTATATTTACTAATGGGACATCTAGTAAGAGTAAGCTTCTTTTAAGCCCCACTTAAAGAAAAAGATGATCCTTAAATACACATGAAGTCAGGTATTACATACATTGAGGTGCTGTGGTGTTGTTGCCCGCAGTCGGAGGATAAGATTTGATTTCTCAACTAGAGGGCTTAGCCTAGGGTTTATTTACAACATAATAAGCTAAGACAGTGAGTTCTAAAACATCAGCATTATTCCCCCCTCTATACAAAAGAAGACTTAAACTCTAAAAGGTATAAACATACACAACTGTAGTAAAAACTGTATGAAGAGAGATATATATTAATTACTAAGAAAAAACTGTACTCAGCTAGAAAATTAAACATAACAGTCTTCATAGATGGCAACATCTCTGTGGGGATAAGAGAAGTGTCATCTTCCACTGTGATGTGTGGAAGTGTCCCCATTTATGAATAGCTGCGTTCAACCTACACCGATTTTCCGGCTCCAGTGGGTCTGCAATTGGTATCTCATCCCAGACCATACCAGACAGGTCATCATAGTCTCTGAATAGGAGCGGAGACACTTAATGAGGGAATGCTCCTGATTATCCATCTCTTGCTGGGTCATGTTGTAGTGGCAGAGATCTTCTGAAAGTTGAAGGTCGCAGTTTTGCTGCGTAGATCTACTTTGCACGATGCTCTGATTTAAGAAGCCTGTGTGCAAGCTTAAGGGAAACGCACCAGAGGGAGCCAGCTTCAGAAGTGGCCTTTCCATTGTGACCTGAACCAGATCCTTCTGTAACTTCCAGGTGGTATGTAGGTAGGTCTCGGGACCCAATGATCTACTCCGTAGGGGAAGAGGAGAGGACATCGACAACATCTTGTTCCCACAGGGGTTCCTCTCGCTCATGGGCTGCATCTCTCGGGGGGTCGGCTGTAACTCTCATAGGAAAGGTTAGTAACGGGTGAGGTGATCCCTTTGGCGATAACTCTAGAACACATAGGCTGTTAACACATTCTTCCTCTAGCGCTGTGTCTTGATGCTGCCTCACTGACTCCATCTTTACATCTAGTCTACCTGCACTCTTAGTTAAAATTGGATCTTCCCAGGTGGAAGACGACTGTAAAACCTGAGTCAGGCTATTGAAGCTGTTAGTAATTTTCCCCTCGAGTTCTGTTAACAGGGCCTTTACTGCAAAGTGAAAGTCCTCCATTATGTTTGTATCTGTCAGATCTGGAGCCTTTATTCTTGGATTGCCAGTATAAAGATCAAAGAAGCTGGGTTGGAGAGCTCTGCTGTGAGAAATATCGATATCAGAGTAATCCTTAGAAAATTCTCTATATCTTAATAGATTTTCAGTAGCTGGATGGTTTATCGTTGCATTGATTTTGTGGTGGAAAGTAAGTCCATTAGGCAGAGCTCCCAGAAAAGCTGCCATCCACGGCCATGATCCGGACACGCCCCCTTGGCCCTACATTTTAAATAGCAAGAACTGTATTAAAAGCATACTTTGTTTTTATCATAACCCCCCCCCCCCCCCAAGGCTATGTAAAACTGTTTTTTTCTTATGTTGACTGGCAGGTGGTGCAGCAAATAGCAAGTGCACCTTCTACCCTATGTTATTCTATAGCAGTGAGCTCTCTCGCTTCTGCTTCTCCATTGGATATAACTGTTTATGTTTCTGTGACATCAGATCTCAGTTGGAGAAGCAGCATCTGTTATTGAATAACACAGGGTGGTTGGTGCAGGCAATAGCAAGAACGGTCAAAACAAGAATCAAGCTGTTTCATACAGAGGCAGCTTGGAGGTAGAAGTACATGATTAAACAAAATAAAAGTATTTTTTAATAAAATTGCTGTAATTTAAAAATGAATGCTTTTAATTTATGAAAACTAAAAGGTCTACACCATCATTTAAATTTTCACTTTACTGTCCCTTTAAGGGAATTTAAGCGGTTGCCATAAACTGAGCCAAGGCAGGATTATGTTATCTGTAAGAGTATAAAGGGTGGAGTATGTGTTGTATAAAGCTAATTTTGTAAGATCACCAAAGATTGGCACTTGGCTTATTAGCATGGGAAGTGGGTATCTTATAATGTTTCACTGCATAAAACAATTGTGATTGGCTGCTCTTCAGTACTAAATCTCTCTAGATAATATAGAGATGAGCATGTGAAGAATTTACTAAAGGCTCATTTTGTGAATATTTTAAAAGAAGAGAACAGACAAAAAAAAAAAAAAATATTCAGAATTCCTTCAGAAAAAGAAAACAAACACATGTGAAAACAGTTTATAAACCATAATGATTAATATCCATTTCCAAAGTGGAATTGCCTGATGAGAAAATAATACAGAAATGAGATGTACAACATATGCTGACACAAAATTTACTATATCCTTGCGTCTTGTTTATCACATTGATGGAGAAACAGTTGTAAAGTATAGATTTTGTTTCACTGTTGCCAGGGCAACATTACAGCGGCAGTTTGATTACATTTATGAAGTTCATGTTACAACCTAGAGAGGAACCTGCCAAATCGAAAACAAGAAATTTATATGTATCACTGTTGGCGCTATGGGGGCTGCTGCTCTGGGAAGAGAGGCCCAAGGGACATTTAATGGATATTAAACAGTGCTCCTTTGGTAAAAACAAATATGTTAAATTAAAGTAAACATAAAAAGAAACAGATTGTGTAAAAAACAGCAAACAACTTACTTGTTTTCTTGCAAAATTAACACTTAGAAATTATGAGTGTAGCTCCTGCCTTAAGTGTCATAAGAGACCTGACATGTTGCTTTATGTTTGTTCTAAGAATGGGCAAATCTGACTCTGATTATCTAGTCTATTCCTTTAAAAGTAAACCAGCTCATTTACTCTAGAAGCTTTATGACATCAGGCTAGATATGCGCTCCTGTAGAGACCACAGCATCTTTCTAGGGCTGTGGCAGGAAGTAATGGACATTAGACTTGTGCAGCCAAGAACATTTCGTTTAAGAGGAAATTTTCGTTCCGAATATTCGGGGACATTAATTTACCCAAATATTCGTTGGCTGCACTATTCAGTATTCATTTTGTTTAAAACAAAATGAATACAGAATTTTAGTCAAACATTTACATTTGTTCACCTGTAGCTGCAATACTTACCCTAAAGCTAACCTTATCCTCTTCTTGCTAGATCCCCAGCAATGTTAACAGGAGGCTTAGCGCGCTTGGCTCCCAGGGCCTGCAAATCATGTCCACTCGACTAAAAGTAAATGGATCCCTTTGTCTGAATTTCAAATAAGTAGATTTTATTCTGAGAAATTTTAAAGTTAATTTAATTTCCTTTACCTTGCACCATGTGACAGCCATCAGCCAATCACAAAATGCATATGCATATATTCTGTGAAGACTTGCACATGCTTGGTAGAAGCTGGCAGCTTAGAAATTGTGCATATAAACAGATTGTGATAGTGGAAGTGAATTGGAAAGATATTTAACATTGTGTGCTCTATCTGAATCATGAAAGTTTAATTCTGACTTTAGTGTTTCTTAAAGGGACAGTCAAGTACAACAAAACTTTCATTTTTCAAATAGGGCATGTAATTTTAAACAACTTTCCAATTTACTTGTATGAACAATTTTGCTTTGTTCTCTTGGTATTCTAGTTGAAGGCCGCCTCTTTTTTATTTGCTTTTCACAGCAGGGGAGAGCAAGCTCATGTAGGCCATATAGATAGCATTGTGATCACGCCCGTTGCTAGTGGCAGACACTGCACTAATTGGCTAAAATGCAACTATATGCAAAATAACTAAAAGTCATGTCATTAGGGGCGGTCAGAAGATGCTTAGATACAAGTTAGTCACAGAAGTAAAAAGTGTATTAATATAATAGTGTGTAAAACTGGGGAATGGGTAATAAAGGGATTATCTATATTTTTAAGCAATACAAATTCTGGTGTTGACTGTCCCTTTAAAAGGCAAACCACAATTCTACATCACCAGACTTACTTTCTTTGTCATTGTTTCATTGTTCAAAATTGTTCAAAATGATAAACTTAAAAAAGATTAACGTGTAATATCCGACTTCTTTTTTAAAATAAACTCTGCAGTGTTTTGTTTAAAAAAAAACACATGCGGCTAGATTACAAGTTGTGCGTTACGGTTTTAACACTGAAAAATTGTCAATTTCAGCGTAAAAGCAGTAACGCAGCTATTACAAGTCTTGTCGGTATAGCTATACCGCAAACATTTTAGCCTGTAACGCAATGTCAATCCCGCACTCAAAAAATGACGTTTTTGCGTGTGATTTATATAACGCCGGTATTGCAAGTTGTGCGGTGAGGCTAAAATGCTTGCGTTACAGCCTATACCGACACGATCCATTCCACTCTCTGAGAGCAGTAGTTATGAGTTTTGTGTACGGTTGCACTGATACTGATACTAGTATCGGTACCGATACCAAGTATTTGCATCAGTACTTGTACTCGTGCAAATGCACCGATACTTAAACTGATACCTCCATTTCCTACCCATATGCTATCTTGTGGTGTTTTTTCCAACCTCATGTTCTCATTTCATTTTAAACTGGAGTGGAGACTAAACTGAAAATTGTTTACTACTGTTCTGCCAATACAAATTGCTGTTATTTGTATTATTGTAGGAGAGATCACTGTACCTCATTCAGACAAACCCCTGAAGTACTGGGCAGTTAATAAACAGATTTCCAGCTCTGGCTAAAATGGCCCAAAAATATCTTTCTGCCCCATGCAGTAGTGTGGAAAGTGAAAGACTGTTCAGCTTAGAGTCGAACCTCCATACAAATGTCAGATTGATGTTATATAACAGCCCTACAACCCAATTGCATCAACCCTTTAAATGTAATATTTTATTGTAATATTTTTTATTTATAAACATGTTCAGTGAACTTTGTGACAAATAAAACTTATTATTTCATAATGTCTTTTGAATTACAGCCCTTTATAATTATAAAGAAGGAATCTTAAATAATTAGTCTGTATTGTGCTTGGTAAACTGTCACATGACATTAAAAGTATCGGTAATTGGTATCGGCGAGTATTTGAAAACAAGTATCGGTACTTGTACTCGGTCATAAAAAAAGGTATCGGTGCAACCCTAGTTTTGTGCCACAAAAATGCTTCACAAAGTTCATAACTAAACTGTTACAAAGTACACTAACACCCATAAACTACCTATTAACCTTTATTCAGCCACCCACCCGCATCGCAAACACTATTTAAAAATTATTAACCCCTATTCTGCCGCTCCCCAACACACCGCCACTATGATAAAGCTTGTAACCCCTATTTCGCCGCTCCCCGACACTATAAT
This sequence comes from Bombina bombina, assembly GCF_027579735.1. Lineage (NCBI taxonomy): Eukaryota > Metazoa > Chordata > Amphibia > Anura > Bombinatoridae > Bombina > Bombina bombina. Next base: position 90,501,636 of record NC_069500.1, on the reverse strand, counting down.
AAAGTTGTTAACCCCTATTCCGCCGCTCCTCGACATCGCCGCCACTAATAAAAGTTATTAACCCCTAAACCTCTGGCCTCCCACATCACCGCCACTAAATAAACTTATTAACCCCTAAACCAACAGCCCCCCATCGCAAAAAACTAAATTAAACTATTAACCCCTAAACCTAACAACCCCCTAACTTTAAATTAAAATTACAATATCCCTATCTTAAAATAAAAAACTTACCTGTGAAATTAAAAAAACCTAATTACTCATTTAAAAAAAACTAACACTACTAAAAAAAAATTAAGTCTAAAATTAAAAAAACCCCACTAAATTATAAAAATAGCAAACGAAAATATAAAAAATAAAAACACCTAATCTAATAGCCCTATAAAAATAAAAACACCCCCTAGCCTACAATAAACTACCAATAGCCCTTTAAAGGGCCTTTTGTAGGCCATTGCCCTAAAGAAATCAGCTCTTTTACCTGGAAAAAATACAGTAAAACCAACCACCCAACCAACCCCCCAAAATAAAAAACCTAAGCTACTCATTGCCCTGAAAGGAGCATTTGTATGGGCATTGCCCTTAAAAGGGCATTCAGCGCTTTTACATTGCCCTGAAAAGGGCATTCAGCTCTTTTACATAAAGCCCAAACCCTAACCTAAAAAAAAAAAAACACCCAAAAAGATTTGGTAGTTATTTTAATTTTAGTTTAATAGTTATGTTAGGTTAATTGTTAGTTTAAACTTAGGTTTTTTTAATTTCACAGGTAAGTTTTTATTTATTTTCAGATAGGGATATTGTAATTTTAATTTAAAGTTGGAGGGTTGTTCGGTTTATTTTTAAATAGTTTAATTTAGTTTTTTGCGATGTGGAAGGCCAGAGGTTAATAGGTTTATTTACTGGCGGTGATGTGGGAGGCCAGAGGTTTAGGGGTTAATAACTTTATTTAATGGCGGCGATGTTGGGGAGCGGTGGAATAGGGGTTAATAGCTTTATTATAGTGGCGGGGATGTTGGGGTTTGGGGGAATAGGGTTTAATAACTTTATTATAGTGACGGCGATGTTGGGTGTGGCAGATTAGGGGTTAATAACTTTATTTAGGTGTCAGCGATGTCGGGGGCGGCAGATTAGGGGTGTTTAGACTTGGGATTTATATTAGGGTGTTAGGTTTAGACGTAACTTTTTTTCCCCAATAGACATCAATGGGGTTGCGTTACGGAGCTTTTCATTCCGTGATCTCAGGTGTTAGTTTTATTTCTAACACTCTCTCCCCATTGATGTCTATGGGGAAAGCATGCACGAGCATGTCAAAGCAGCACTTGTATTTTGTGCGGTATGGAGCTTATCTCCACCATATCGCACGCACAAGGCGTTTTTTCTGAAACATGTAATGGCAACGCTATGGAGGGTGAAATTACGCAACTTTTGTTGCGTTCCTTTCGCACCCTCTATAGCGCAAAACTTGTAATCTAGGTGATAGAAAATAACATTTCTAGTGAAAGATTATAAACTGATTTTAGAAGAGAATATTTTAACAAATTACTTTTTATTAGTTGATCTTCCAGTTATGAGTCAGTTTGTCTCATAGTGTAGGGGTTAAGTATGAGTGATGATGTGTATGAGGTCATGTGTGATCTCACTTCCAGTGACCCCTCCCTATGATGTTGTGATTGGTCACCTGTGTCTATAACAGCTTGACATATTCACTTGTTTGTTAGCTTGATAAAGGGGCAGAAGCCCCGAAATGTTGATCAATAAAGGTGCTGTTTATATTTAGAGTGCTACCTGTGTGTTCTATTGCATTGTATTCACTGGGACTCTGGAAAGGGAGGTCCTTCAGGTGTGCACCTACATTCACCCAAGATTGGTATAAAGGGACAATCTTCTGAGGTGTGTGCTGGTCCTGCCACTTTTCTGCATGTATGGTATTCCTGTCATGCCACACATAGGGCTAGATTACAAGTGGTGCTGTATATAAAAAAATTTCGTAAGCAAAAACTCCGCTTGGATTTTCATTTTTGTGCTTTTCAGGTTGCGTTCGTATTACAAGTTCCAAACAAACTTATTTTGCGCTAGCGCTAACCCGAATAGTGCGCAAAAACAAACCAGAATCTGTTGGCGCTCTACAAATAACTGATAATAATAATGCTAATAATGATGGGGATGGACAAAATGTAGATCAGAGACGTAGGTTTGAGGTTGTGGAGAACCTTTTAGGTTAGGGTCAATGTGTTGAACCGTTTTTTAAACGTAAGTGGAGCCAGTGTAGTAATGACCAGCAGAAAGGTGCAGCTGACGGTGATCAGCAATTTAGATTAATGGATTTAGCTGAGGCAGTCATGATAGACTGGAGGGAGCCATGATAGGACATGGGAAGGCCACTTAGGAGTAGGTTGCAATAGTAAAAATTGTTTCTTTCAAAATATTTTGAAGAAGTCTTAGAAGAAAAAAGAAAAAAAAAATGTCTTTATGTGTATGGAGATATTTCTGAGGGACCCCATTTTACCACATCTTTTGTTAAGAAAGAAATATGAATAAAAGGGACATTGAGGTATTTTTTCTTTGGTGTGTCTAAAAGAGGGCATTTTAATTTTTGTGAAATTATGTTTCTTTTACTGAGGAAAATACTTTTTGTTTAGTTACAGTGGGGAAAAAAAGTATTTAGTCAGCCACCAATTGTGCAAGTTCTCCCACTTAAGAAGATGAGAGAGGCCTGTAATTTTCATCATAGGTATACCTCAACTATGAGAGACAAAATGTGGAAACAAATCCAGACAATCACATTGTCTGATTTGTAAAGAATTTATTTGCAAATTATGGTGGAAAATAAGTATTTGGTCACCTACAAACAAGCAAGATTTCTGGCTCTCACATACCTGTATCTTCTTCTTTAAGAGGCTCCTCTGTCCTCCACTCATTACCTGTATTAATGGCACCTGTTTGAACTTGTTATCAGTATAAAAGACACCTGTCCACAACCTCAAACAGTCACACTCCAAACTCCACTATGGTGAAGACCAAAGAGCTGTCGAAGGACACCAGAAACAAAATTGTAGACCTGCACCAAGCTGGGAAGACTGAATCTGCAATAGGCACGCAGCTTGGTGTGAAGAAATCAACTGTGGGAGCAATAATTAGAAAATGGAAGATATACAAGACCACTGATAATCTCCCTCGATCTGGGGCTCCACGCAAGATCTCACGATGTGGGGTCAAAATGATCACATGAACGGTGTGCAAACATCCCAGAACTACATGGGGGGGCCTAGTGAATGACCTGCAGAGAGCTGGACCAACGTAACAGAGGCTACCATCAGTAACACACTACGCTGCCAGGGACTCAGATCCTGCAGTGCCAGACGTGTCCCCCTGCTTATGCCAGTACATGTCCGGGCCCGTCTGAAGTTTGCTAGAGAGCATTTGGATGATCCAGAAGCAGATTGGGAGAATATCATATGGTCAGATGAAACCAAAGTAGAACTGTTTGGTAGAAACACAACTTGTCGTGTTTGGAGGAGAGAACACCATACCTACTGTGAAGCATGGGGGTGGCAACATCATGCTTTGGGGCTGTTTCTCTGCAAAAGGAACAGGACGACTGATCCGTGTACATGAAAGAATGAATGGGGCCATGTATCGTGAGATTTTGAGTGCAAACCTCCTTCCATCAGCAAGGGCATTGAATATGAAATATGGCTGGGTCTTTCAGCATGACAATGATCCCAAACACACCGCCCGGGCAACGGAGTGGCTTCGTAAGAAGCATTTCAAGGTCCTGGAGTGGCCTAGCCAGTCTCCAGATCTCAACCCCATAGAAAACCTTTGGAGGGAGTTGAAAGTCCATGTTGCCCAGCGACAGCCCCAAAACATCACTGCTATAGAGGAGATCTATATGCAGGAATGGGCCAACATACCAGCAGCAGTGTGTGACAACCTTGTGAAGACTTACAGAAAACATTTGACCTCTGTCATTGCCAACAAAGGATATATAACAAAGTATTGAGATGAACTTTTGATATTGACCAAATACTTATTTTCCACCATAATTTGCAAATAAATTCTTTCCAATTCAGACAATGTGATTGTCTGGATTTGTTTCCACATTTTGTCTCTCATAGTTGAGGTGTACGTTACAGGCCTCTCTCATCTTCTTAAGTGGGAGAACTTGCACAATTGGTGGCTGACTAAATACTTTTTTTCCCCACTGTATGCTTTTGAATGCATTGACACTGTCCACAAGTGACCTTTTTATCCCGTATATAAGTTGCACACAAACATGTACTTTCTGTTTATTTTAAAACAAAATTAATATTTTGAACCTATTTAGTGCTTTTTCTATACTTGATATACTATTTGAAGCTTAACGTCTCTTTAATAACAAGTAATTGTAATAATTATGTGACATTGTTCTCTTTTCTCTCCTTTCCTGCATACTTATCTTTTCTAGAATGTGTTTCTGATGTTTGGCAGTGAAATTGGTTGTATTGCTTTAGTACTGAAACAAAAATAGGTGTGATCCCAAATATCTTTTTTACTGCAACCCTCATATAAAAAACAATAGGAGATATTAATGAGAGAATCTATATTATTTTTCTTATATGGTTACAGTCAATCCATTAATTTTACAATATTTATTTTTGTCTTTCAGGAAAAAATGCTGTAAAGGTTATAAATTTGTCCTTGGCCAATGCATTCCAGAAGGTAGGATTTTTTTATTACATATTTCCAAGAAACACTGTGTAGCTTGTTCTAAAATACAGTGATATTAATGTTGCTTTGATGGAAAATTATTGCCAAATTGATCCAAGTCTTGCTCTAGAAAGGAACAAATCAAACAAACAAACAAACAAACAAACAAACAGTAACCCCCAGCAATCTATAATAACTAAAAATGATATAAAAACCTATTTAAGGAACAGACTATGGCCCCAAGTTATCAAAGTCTGGCGGACCTGATCCGACAGTGCAGATCAGGTCCGCCAGACTTTGCTGAATACGGCGAGCAATACGCTCGCCGTATTCAGCATTGCACCAGCAGCTCAGAAGAGCTGCTGGTGCAACGCCGCCCCCTGCAGACTCGCGGCCAATGGGCCACCAGCAGGGGGGTGTCAATCAACCCGATCGTACTCGATCGGGTTGATTTCGGCGATGTCTGTCCGCCTGCTCAGAGCAGGCGGACAGGTTATGGAGCAGCGGTCTTTGTGACCGCTGCTTCATAACTGCTGTTTCTGGCGAGTCTGCAGGCTCGCCAGAAACACGGGGCATCAAGCTCCATACGGAGCTTGATAGATATATGCCCCTAAGGCAAATTAGATAAGAATTACTTTATGGATTCAAATGATAAAATAACAGTTTTGCAGTAAGTGTTGCCATTTGTCCTACACAAAATACTAGACGGCCAGCTGGTGATCTGGGTGTAACAGTAGGTGGGGTTATAATCAGATCTCAGATCAGACTCTATGGCCTCTAGTTATTAAGCTCCGTAATTTTAAGTACGGGGCGATGAGCAGCGGACTGTGATAGTTATCACTCATCCAATCTCGCTGCTCTTCGGCTTTTCTACAGCTTTATTGATAACCTGTCACTAAGCACCCACACTATACTATACTGTTCTACCCCCTATACCGCCGCCCCCGGAGCCCCCCCGCAACTAAATAAAGTTATTAACCTCTAAACTGCCGCTCCTAGACCCCGCCGCAACTATAATAAATGCATTAACCCCTAAAACGCCGCTCCCGGACCCCTCCGCCACCTACATAATACCTATTAACCCCTATCCTGCCCCTCCCTATACCGCCGCCACCTATAATAAAGTTATTAACCCCTATCCTGTGGATCCCGGACCCCGCCGCAACTAAATAAATTGTTTAACCCCTAAACCGCTGCTCCCGGACCCCGCCGCCGCCTATATTAAACTTATTAACCCCTAATCTGCCCCCCCTACACCGTCGCCACCTATAATAAATTTATTAACCCCTATCCTGCCCCCCCTATACCGCCGCCATCTATATTAAACTAATTAACCCCTATCCTGCCCCCCCTATACCGTGGCAACCTATAATAAAGTTATTAACCCCTAAACCTAAGTCTAACACTAACCCTAACACCCCCCTAACTTAAATATTTATTAAATAAATCTAAATAAATATTACTCTTATTAAATTAATTATTCCTATTTAAAACTAAATACTTACCTATAAAATAAACCCTAAGATAGCTGCAATATAACTAATAATTACATTGTAGCTATTTTAGGATTTATTTTTATTTTACAGGCAAATTTCAATTTATTTAAACTAGGTACAATAGCTATTAAATAGTTATTAACTATTTAATAGCTACCTAGATAAAATAAAGACAAAAGTTACAATTACACCTAACACTACACTATCATTAAATAAATTATCCCTATTTAAAACTAAATACTTACCTGTAAAATAAACCATAAGATAGCTACAATGTAATTAATAATAGCTATTTTAGGATTTATTTTTATTTTACAGGTAACTTTGTATTTATTTTAACTGGGTACAATAGTTATTAAATAGTTATTAACTATTTAATAACTACCTAGTTAAAAGAAATACAAAATTACCTGTAAAATAAATCCTAACCTAAGTTACAATTAAACCTAACACTACACTATCATTAAATAAATTAAATTAATTAATTAACTACAAGTAGCTACAATTAAATGCAATTAAATAAACTAACTAAAGTACAAAAAACACTAAATTGCAAAAAATAAAAAAAGATTACAAGAATTTTAAGCTAATTACACCTAATCTAAGCCCCCTAATAAAATAACAAAGCCCTCCAAAATAAAAAAAATGCCCTACCCTATTCTACATTAAAAAGTAATCAGCTCTTTTACCAGCCCTTAAAAGGGCTTTTTGCAGGGCATTACCCAAAGTAATCAGCTCTTTTACCTGTAAAAAAAATACAACCCCCCCAACATTAAAACCCACCACCCACATACCCCTACTCCAACCCACCCAAACCCCCCTTAAAAAACCTAACACTAACCCCCTGGAGATCTCCCTACCTTGAGTCGTGTTCACCCAGCTGGGCTGAAGTCATCATCCAAGGGGCGCTGAACAGGTCTTCCATCCGATAGAAGTCTTCATCCAAGGGGCGCTGAAGAGGTCCTTCATCCACGAGAAGTCTTCATCCAGGTGGCGTCTTCAATCTTCACACATCCAGAGCGGAGCCATCTTCAAAGGAGCCGACGAGGAGCCATCCTCTTCAACCGACGACTACCCGACGAATGAATATTCCTTTAAGTGACGTCATCCAAGATGGCGTCCCTCAAATTCCGATTGGCTGATAGGATTCTAGGTAGGAAAAATCTGTTTGGCTGATTCAATCAGCCAATCAGATTGAAGTTCAATCCAATTGGCTGATCCAATCAGCCAATCAGAATGAGCTCGCATTCTATTGGCTGTTCCGATCAGCCAATAGAAGGTATGTGGGTTTTAATGTTGGGGGGGTTGTATTTTTTTTACAGGTAAAAGAGCTGATTACTTTGGGGCAATGCCCCGCAAAAAGCCCTTTTAAGGGCTGGTAAAAGAGCTGATTACTTTTTAATGTAGAATAGGGTAGGGCATTTTTTTATTTTGGGGGGCTTTGTTATTTTATTAGGGTGCTTAGATTAGGTGTAATTAGCTTAAAATTCTTGTAATCTTTTTTTATTTTTTGTAATTTAGTGTTTTATTTGTACTTTAGTTAGTTTATTTAATTGTATTTAATTGTAGCTACTTGTAGTTAATTAATTTATTTAATGATAGTGTAGTGTTAGGTTTAATTGTAACTTAGGCTAGGATTTATTTTACAGGTAATTGTGTATTTCTTTTAACTAGGTAGTTATTAAATAGTTAATAACTATTTAATAACTATTGTACCTAGTTAAAATAAATACAAAGTTACCTGTAAAATAAAAATAAATCCTAAAATAGCTACAATGTAATTATTAATTACATTGTAGCTATCTTAGGGTTTATTTTACAGGTAAGTATTTAGTTTTAAATAAGAATAATGTATTTATTGATAGTGTAGTGTTAGGTGTAATTGTAACTTAGGTTAGTTTTTATTTTACAGGTAAATTTGTCTTTATTTTATCTAGGTAGCTATTAAATAGTTAATAACTATTTAATAGATATTGTACCTAGTTTAAATAATTTGAAATTTGCCTGTAAAATAAAAATAAATCCTAAAATAGCTACAATGTAACTATGAGTTATATTGTAGCTATCTTAGGGTTTATTTTATAGGTAAGTATTTAGTTTTTAATAGGATTAATTTAGTAAATAAGAGTAATTTTTATTTAGATTTATTTAATTAATATTTAAGTTAGGGGGTGTTAGGGTTAGTGTTAGACTTAGGTTTAGGGGTTAATAGGTTTAATATAGGTTGCAGCGGTATAGGGGGCAGGATAGGGGTTAATTCATTTAATATAGGTGGCGACGGTGTAGGGGGGGCAGATTAGGGGTTAATAAATTTAATGTAGGTGGTGGCGGGGTCCGGGACCGGCGGTTTAGGGGTTAAACAATTTATTTAGTTGTGGCAGGGTACAGGATCGGCAGGATAGGGGTTAATAAATTGATTATAGGTGGCGGCGGTATGGGGGGGCAGGATAGGGGTTAATTGGTTTTATGTAGGTGGCGGCGGGGTCCGGGAGTGGCGGTTTAGGGGTTAACATATTTATTATAGTTGCGGCGGGGTCCGGGAGCGGCGGTTTAGGGGTTAATAAGTTTATTAGAGTGGCGGTGGGCTCCGGGAGTGGCAGTTTAGGGGTTAACATGTTTAATATAGGTGGCGGCGGTGTAGGGGGGCAGATTAGTGGTGTTTAGACTCGGGGTACATGTTAGGGTGTTAGGTGCAGACACTTCCCATAGGAATAAATGGGATGTTGGGCAGCAGCAAACATGAGCTTTCACTATGGTCAGACTCCCATTGATTCCTATGGGATCCGCCACCTCCAGGGCGACGGATTGAAAACCAGGTACACTGGGCCGGAAAAGTGCCGAGCGTACCTGCTAGTCATTTGATAACTAGCAAAAGTAGTCAGATTGTGCTGAACTTGCGTTCGGAACATCTGTAGTGACGTAATAATCGATCTGTGTCAGACTGAGTCAGACGGATCGTAGCTTACGTCACAAAATTCTACTTTTGCCGGTGTGTAGGGCTTGATAACTTAGGCGAATCAGCCTCGCCACAAATACGCTGCGGAATTCCAGCGTATTTGAGGTTGACAGCTTGATAACTAGAGGCCTATAACTCTGCATTCCCTGTCATTCATATGCCTATATCAACCACCCCATGAGCACCTGTCTATATCAGTATGTAAAAACAATATTCGTGCTAATATGTGAAAAGGTGAATCCTCTCCTTAAAGGGACATGAAACCCAAACTTTTTCTTTCATGATTCAGATAGAGAACACAATTCTAAACAACATTCCAATTGACTTCTTTTATCTAATTTGCTTGATTCTTTAGGTATCCTTTGTTGAAAAATAGAAATGCACATGAGTGAGCCAATCACACGAGGCATCTATGTGCAGCCACCAATCAGCAGCTACTGAGCCTTTTTAGATATGCTTTTCAACAAAAGATATCAAAAGAATGAAGCAAATCAGATTATAGAAGTAAATTGGAAAGTTGCTTAAAACTGCATGCTCTGTCTGAAACATGAAATAAAAATTTGGGTTGCATGTCCTTTTAAACTTTAAACATTTTAAAGTAATGCAGCCACCAACAGGCCTTCTGCTTCTGCATAGACAGAATATGTAACAAGGTGCACTTTTCTCTGGAGATAGCAGAATCAGCTTCTTTAAAGGTCGGCCTCTCTATCTCGGTTAGCTTGAACTGTATGTATTCAATGCAGTGGCATACCTCAGAAGTAAAGGACACTATAACATGGAATGGCACACTCAATGGAAAATACTCACAGAAGTGAAGTATCACAAAGGTTTATTCCATGTTAAAACAGATCCACAGTATCTGTGCACAACACATTTCAGCAGTCACAGACAGAACAGTCACTGATAAAAAGAGCTAGAGAAAATGTTTTGCCATGATTACTAGATGGGAGGCAGAGATTTCATGAGGGACATTTGAAAAACTGGAATTGTTATATTTCATTAGAAGCAAAGGGAAGGGCTCTTAAAGTGATGGTAAACTCTCCCCTTTTTCCGGATTCTTAGTGATATTTTAGATGGAGTTTAATTCATCAGGTGTAATGAAGATGCGCTATAAGTTACTTTTTAATATACATATGAAATTAAAATACCCTGCGCTCCGTCACCCACTTCAGAAGACAATTTTTCTGAGTACTAAAGGTTTAAATTGTTGTCCAATCAGCGCTCTCCCCATATGGCACTTTTGTTGTAGCTAGAGCGCTGATTGGAGAAAAAGATATAATTAAATATTGTTACAGATTTTGAAAAAAGGTCAGTTTTATGTAGACTGTGATTATCAACTCCATATTTAGACTTTCTTACCTCCCCTCCCACTGCACCACAAGCACATGGTCCTCAGTGAATACTGAGTCTGCTGATAAGCTGCACAATCAGCATGCCATACTTTTAACTTGCATCAAAACACAATTACAGACCTCCCAACATTTCCAAGATGCTTTCTGGGACTGTTTTGTGGGGGAAGTAGTGAGCTCATGGCTGAGCCATGGGCATGGCAGTGACAGACTTGTCATGCTCAGGGTTGGGCTGAGTTACATAGGTGGTGGGCAGAGCCAGAACAGTCCCTATTTTCTCTCAGGGCTCCCAACCCAAAACAATCCAATAAATTGTTCGATGTTTGGTAGCTCTGCACTGAGCACTCACCTCCTCTTAGTCAAGCAATACACACCTCCTTCTTATATTGCAGCGCAGCATGCAGGAAACTGTAGTTCCCAGGGGCAGGTATAATCAAAGAATTGCGAAAAGTGCAAAGCTTAATATATTGCAATTGCAAGCACAAATTAATATATATTTTTATTAATTGACTTTTTGAGTACCTCTTTTTTTTTGAGGACAATAGAACAAATCCCTCAAAAAGGGATAACCCCTCTTTGGTGCAATGCCACTATTTGTTTTAATTGTTAAGATTTATTCGACTCATCAGATATTTAACATTCAATTTTCAGATGTGGAGCAAAGTGCATTGAACACCATCTTTTTCTTTCCTTTTTTTTTTTTGCAATGTAATTTCCTTGGATCAAAATCATGCTCTACACTATATATCTTGAATGCTGATGCTAACATAAACCCCCCGCTTCACCTCTTTACAAGGCAATCTGTTGTATCTTCACTTCCAATAAAGGTCTTGAGTTTTGCATTGTAGTGTGTTCTTTTTAAGAAAAGAATGTGATAAATAAAAAAAATAAAAAAGATTTTCTATCCTGGAATACAGATAAGAAAATCAAACTGTAGACTAAACTGTGATGTGCTAAGCAGTTAAACAGAAAAAAAAATAACCTTAAGAAAATCATGTTTTTATTAAAGTTTATTTACATCATTTATTGATCTTAAACCAAGGTCTTTATACTATAAACCGTCTTTTGAGTCTCCAGTGGCCTTGCTAAGTGCTGGAGGCGTTAAAGCATTTCAATTCAGTTCGTAGCAAATTACTTGGACTTTGGCATTTTCACCCCCAGATGAGTAATAACTAACATATTAAAATTCATTGCCAGTTTACATTACGTTCCCCAATGTGTAAAACAGTCCATCATATTAAATGTTGCTATTAAAAGCGGTTTGCTTGGCATAGCAAACTCTAAGATGCAGAATTTGTGTCTTTAAGTTGCTCGGGTGATGACAGCTGTCTTCCCACACACTGGTTGCGTCAGCCCTGGGATCCGCACTCTCAACTTGAGTTCTTAAGCAGGTTGCTGAATTTCTACATGCTGAAAAAATAAATTGAAAACTTATCGTTTGGATTTTTCAAATTCCGTTTTTAATACTAAAAATATTAATTCAGTGAATTAAAAAAAAAGACCAGCTTTAAATTCCAATTAGCCAAGACACAGTCTAAATCAGGGGTGTCCAAACTTTGTTCTCCAGAGGTTTTGGAACTACATTTCCGATGATGCTCAGCCAGCATTTTATCTAGCTGAGCATCATGGGAAAAGTAGTTCCAAAACCTCTGGAGAGCAAAGTTTGGACACCCCTGGTCTAAATCACACGAACAGTTGATGCTAGCTTCTATATTCCCATATGGAATCTTGTGAGAAAAATAGAATGCAGGGATGCTGCTTAGAAGAAACTCTCCTCTTAAATAAAAATATATATATATATATCACCCCACCAAAAAAAGAACACGTGGCTTTAATGCTCAGAGAATTGTCTGCAGGCTAATGTAAAAAAAACAACAGCTAAAGCTTTGCAATTGAAAGTGAACGGCTTAATATCTGGTTATATTGGTGCATTTTTAAAAGACCATTAAATACAATAGAATTGTATGTTTAGAATCAAAATATAGGGCTCGATTACAAGTGGAGAGATTATTAACGCTCCTGTTTGAGCGTTAACGGCAATAGAACTATGCTTTTTGCGCGCGTCGGGTTGCGCTTGTAGTAAACTGTTTTTGCTAACCCAGCGATAAAAGCCAAACTTAGAATTTTGCGTGCTCTTTTACTTATTCCCCCATAAATGAAACAAACACTCTACTCGCTCACAAACCCGCATCGCATATTCTCAAGTGTGCTAACCCAATATGAATATTTTGCATTCCAATGGTCTTCACAAGAAGAATATGTCCTATTTATTCATAAATAAATATTCCTATATACTGTATATCTGATGATTTTTTGGCACAATATATATCTATAACTATATATATATATATATATATATATATATATATATATATATACTGTATATATATATATATATATATATATATATATACACACACACAGTAGCGGACCTACTCAACAGAGGGCCCTGGTGCAATATTTTTTTGGGCCCCCATAATGGTAACTATGTATAATAATTTTGAGGATAGACAGCTACACCTGAAACCTGTACTAATAGAAGGCTCACATGTATTAGGATTGCACACATTCTGCACAAGCCTATTTGAAGACTTACTGATATGGGCCCCCCAGGCTTTGGGCCCCGGTGCCACTGTACCTGCTGTATACATGTTCCACCCCTATACATGATTATATATACTTATAGATATATATAGGAATATTTATTTAAAAATACATATAACATATTCTGCTATGTGCAGAACATCAGAATGTGACATATTTACAGTAAATAAAAAATAAAAAATCTTTATTAAATATGAATATTGCATAAATATGTTTTTTCATGTTTTCATCTGCTTGACAGCAAAGGGCTTCAATGCACTTAAATATATGTCTTATGTGTGTGTACATATGTATTTATGTGTTTTTATGTAAATACATATATACACATATAAATACATAAATATATATGCACACACACACACACACACACACACATATATATATATATATATATATATATATATATATATATATACATACATATTTAGACATGTATATGAATGTATCTCAATGTTAAAGGGACATGAAACCCAATTTTTTTTCTTTCATGATTTAGAAAGAGCATGGCATGTTAAACAACTTTCTAATTGACTTCTATTATCTAATTTGCTTCATTCTCTTGATATCCTTTTCTGAAAAGCATATCTAGATAGGCCCAGTAGTTGCTGATTGGTTGCTGCACATAGATTCCCCATGTGATTGGCTCACCCTTGTGCATAGCTATTTCTTCATCAAAGGATATCTAAAGAATTAAGCAAATTAAATAATAGAAGTAAATTGGAATGTTGCTTAAAATTGTATTCTCTATCTGAATCATGAAAGAAAAATCTTGGGTTTAGTGTCCCTTTAAAGCCCTTTGCCTACCTAAGACCTCATATATTTGAGCCCTTATAACTTTTGTATTTTTTTTTATTTTATTAGATAGTGTTATTATGAGTGTAACAGTGCGCAACAGTTAACAAGGGCTCTGAGGACACCATAATCATTATAGCGTAAATTACTATTGCGTTCAATCGATCACGTTTACTTTCAACTCAAAATACCAGTGGTAAGCCCGACAAGTGCAAATACCCGCAATAAAACCCTTATTGCTCGCGTGCAAACATTTGCACTCCACTTGTTATCTGGCCCATAATATATTAGCACTTTTTAAATGAACAGTAGATTTTTTCTGACAAATTATTATTATTATTATACTTTATTTATGAAGCGCCAACATATTCCGCAGCGCTGTCCATGGAAACAATTAATTTAAATAAAACAATACAAGACTTTTAAAAGACAGGACAAATTTTACAAACACATACAGGAGGGATTGAGGGCCCTATTCCCGTGGGAACTTATGTTAACATTTCTTGCAGTTTGCAGGAGCCCTTATCATGTGACAGTCTTTAGCCAATCACAGGCTGATATACATATACACTGTGAATTCTTGCACATGCTCAGTAGTGTGCATATAAGTGTGCTCATAAAAAGACTCTGCACAATCTGACAATGGAAGTAAAATGGAAAGTCTCTTAAAAATATTGAGTTTATCGTCCCTAAAGTATATTTTAACTTCTAATGGCAAAAACTAAAGATAGTAACTGTAATGCAAATTGAGAAGTAAAGAGGTTGTTCACAATCTTGCCCTTTCATCAGAAAACAATTTGGGGATTTTCCAGCGATCACAATCCTAAAATACTTCTGGATTTTTGCTTGAAATCATTACCTCCAAAAAACAGCACAAGGGCTAGCTTACAAGTGGAGCACTAAGTGGAACACGCAAACGATAAGGGATATTTTGCAGCTCTTTGCACACATTGAAAGTAGTACGCATATTACAAGTTGAAAGTAAATGTGTTCGATTGAGCACAATCTAATTTAACGCTGGCTTAGCACGATTTAAGAGCTCTGGTTAACTGTTACATGAGACAAAAAAGTTACCCAAAAAACATCAAAAATACATTTAATTGTACAGTAATTACTCATAACACAGTAAAAATAATTTATTAAAATTTGCATAAAAAAGTTATAAGGACTCAAAGATATGAGATCGCAGGTGTTAGAAAAAAAGGCAGGCAAAGGGCTTTAGCGTAGAGATAAATATATCATATATATATATATATATATATATATATATATATATATATATAGATATTTTCTATGTGAAGAACATAGGAATGTAAAATATGCGTTTTGCGATTTAGATTTAATGCTGTCGGGTTGGTACACATGAAAATGTACTACATATATATATATGATGGATTATTTAGAATATTTAACAGTATCTTTAATAATTTGTATTTTTTATTAATTTTTAAAAATATGTTATATTTAATATTTCAATAACCTGCCTTAAGATTACTAAGTTTTACATTTTTATGTATGTATGTGTATATATATATATATATATAAATAAATATATATATATATATATATATATATATATACTGTATATATACAATGTGAAATACTAAGATTTCATGTCGGGTTTAGCATGCTAGATTATATGACTGTTAAGTTTTTTTAAAGTTTTCACGCTCCATTGAAGTCTATGGAATTTACGCTTCCGTGCATACTTTTTACTTTCAACTTGTAATATGAGTACAACCCAACACAACATCTAGCAAAGTTAATGCACGAGCAGGAGCACTAAATAGTACTCCACTCGTAATCTAGCCCCAATTCATTATTTGCCTTGTTGATATCACAATTTTATAATTGAAAAATAACAATTTTGTGTGTTTAGCAATTGAACACAGGTTGAAGACCCTGCATGTTAATTGATCCCTTTTTGTATAGTGTTTAGTGATGCTAATTAGTTACATGAGATATGAGTGTATGTATCTTTAAGGTATTTTGTATTTGTTTCATAATGATGCAACCTAAAACAAGTGTTACATTTGAAAACGTTGCAGTATAATGACTTTTGGTTTGCTAAATGCTGTTGTAATTTTGGTATTGCAAACAATAAATAAAAAAACTGGTAGCTTTTTAAACTACAATGTGGTTTTATCTTCTCCAGCAGCAGTTTTAATGTGCAACCTCACTTGATACAGTAAAAGTGCATGTGTATATATATATATATATATATATATATATATATATATATATATATATACATATATACACACATATACGTGTACTGCACTATTTTTTATTTAAGCAATACCTAGCAGCAAATACAGAAAATACACATGAATGTAGATTTGGAAACAGGAAATTGATTTAATGAAAATGATTTCAGAACAGTATATTATATAATATTTACCTTGCATTGCTTAGCTTTTTATAATTTTTCTTTATTGTGTGCAATGTTTTATTCCATAGACTATGATGTATGCTCCGAGGCACCATGTGAACAACAATGCACAGACAATTTTGGCCGTGTGCTATGTACTTGTTACCCTGGGTACCGGTATGATCGGGAGAGACACAAGAATAGAGAAAAGCCTTATTGCTTAGGTAAGTCTGATTCTTTTCATTACATGTCAAACACCTAACTGTCCTTTAGATTACAGGTCATTTAGTAATACAGAAGAATCCTGTATCAGAAAACAAACAGAGGCAATTCTAAGTGTATTATCATCAGGGTAACAATAAAGCAAGGGGAAAAGGAGCCCCTCACTTGTAGGAAAGCACACGATTGTGCTAAAGCAGCAGGCCGAGACTTTTGAGCCGCTCAGCTGACTCCGCTCCCAGGCAGATGTGGCAGCAGTGATCCCACATAAGCTAGTTTTGAGCACTGTCTCTCCACCAATACCCCCACTGGTCACAGCTCATTCCGCCCTCTTGATACACACGTCAGGTGATACCAAAGGGCCGCGTTCTCAGTAATAGGTATATACCAGCACAGAGGGAGGCAAATTAAAGGTACAAGTGACTACCCTCAAAATAAATTGTGGCAGTGGACACCACAAATGGAGCTAAAGCAGCAGAAAGTTAAAAACATTTATTTAAAAACAACAACGCGTTTCTCGTTGTTCATTGTTACCCTGATGATAATCCACTTAGAGGCGACTCTGTTTGTTTCCTGATAAAGGATTCTTCTGCACCACTGTCTGATGATTACTCCAGAGAGCAGCCAGGATCTACTTGTTACATCTATCTGGGACTTTCTTGGGATTTACTTATATTGATACTAATTAATGTTTTTGTGAATTACTGTTAATATTGTGGCTATTACTCTATTTAAGCGCCCGCTATTTTAGTATTGGTGTGATACACTAGTGTGTGTCCCTTTTTACTATAGTGGCATTTAGTAATACAGTGGATATAAAAAGTCTATACACCCTTCTAAAATCACAGGTTTTTGAAATGTAAAAACAGAAAAAACAACAATGTAAATGTCATAATTTTTTCATCTATAATCCAACAAACACAAATTCAGAGGGGAAAAAATCAAATAGTTAACTATTAGCAATATTTTAAATAAGAACAAACAACATCCTAATTGCATAAGTCAGCACCTATTGATAATGGGGTCTCTATCTGTGTTTACAGTTAACCTATCACATTCAAAATCATGCCTATAGGTAAATAGCATAAAGCAGCCATCAATGAACGTGATTCTAATTAAAACCAGATTAAAGTCAGCTGTTAATATAATATTTGCATGTGACCACCGTCTCTCATATTCAGCACATCTCGGCTATGGAGTAGGATGGCAAGATGGGAACCCTTTCTTACAAAAAAGGAACATGCAAGACCATCTAAATTATGCCAAAAGATTAATTCAGTCATCCCAATCCATGTGGCAAAATGTGCTATAGTCTGATGAGACAAAGGTTGAACTTTTGGGCCAAAATCGTAAATGATATGGTTGGTGCAAAGCCAATAAAGCTCATTTTCCAAGGAACACGATACCGACTATGAAACATGGTGGTGGTAGCATGAGGTTTTAGGGCTACTTCTCTTTAGCTGGGTCAGGGGTTCTCGTCAAGACAGATGGTATAATGAAAAACACCATACAAACACCTCCTATCAATATCAAGAGCAGAGGTGCAATGCTGTCGTTTGCATATGAGCGATATTGGGTATTTGCATTCATTTGCGCACAAGTTAAATTGCGCCCGTATTACAAGTTGAAAGTAAATGCAAATGCGTGAGCGCAATCGCAATTTACTCTAGAATGATCACCACGACTTGAGAACTCTGTTTAACTGTTTTGCAAAACTAAAAAGTGTCACAAAACATCAAAAATACATTACAAAGTACAGTTACATTCATAATAACACTATTAAATAAAAACTTTTTAAAATAAAATATTGCACAAAAAAGTTATAAAAGATATAAGATCTCAGGTGTTAGAAAAAGAAGGGGTGCAAAGGGCTTAAACATAGAGATACATACATGTACATGTCAAAATAAACCGGTCACGATATTCTAAGTTTGTTTTTTTGCACTTATCGGGTTAGTGCGCAAGCGATAACTTTTTACTTTCAACTTGTAATACGAGTGCGACCCGACAAGCACAGGAAGTTCACTTCTAGCTCAGCACACAAGCGAAAGCACTAAGTAGCGCTCCACTTGTAATCTGGCCTTTTATGAGTTTTTTTTAATCCTAATATTTTTTTATCAACTCATCAAAACAGTTTACAAAGGAGAGAAACATAAATGAAAAGAAAGAAATTTAAAATAACATAAAATTAGAAAAAGGGGACAAAATAAAGATATCAAAATGAAGAACTGCCTATCTAGTACCTTAACCTATAATACAGTGTCTCATTGTGAGCTAAAGTAGAATATATAGGAGGAGAGGTATTTAACGCTCCTGCTTGAGTGCTATTTTGCTAAATTATATATCTATACCTATATAGGGCTAGATTACAAGTGGAGTGAAAATGTTTGCGCTCAAGCGATATGGGGTATATCGTGAAGGTTTGTGAAGGATTGTGCTCATCAGGCTTACCGGTCATATTATGAGTTGAAAGTAAACGCGATCGTGTTACTCTAGAATCATTACTTCGACTTCAGAGCTCTGGTAAACTCTTTTGCGAAACTAAAAAGTTGCACAAAACACATCAAAAACACATTACAAAGCATAGTTAGACTCATACTAACGCTAGCTAATACAATTATTTAAAACAAACATGGCACAAAATAGTTATAAAGCCTCAAAGATATGAGATCTGAGATGGTAGAGAAAAAAAAGGCAGGCAAAGGGCTTTAACATTGAGGTACATATATACTGTATATACATCTCTAAAAATGTATATGTATGTATGTATGTATATATATATATATATATATATATATATAGAGTAGTGGTAGAGATGGAGGGCACTCACAGGACTTGAATCAATAAGTAACTTTTATTATGCTGATTACATTAATACAGTGTCGACGTTTCGGCCCTTTCTAAGGCCTTCTTCAAGACAAAGGAATGCACTGTCAGCGACGTACTCCCAGAGTAGAAAGTATAGTCATTCACTATACTTTCTACTCTGGGAGTACGTCGCTGACAGTGCATTCCGCACGATTTAAGACTATGAATTTGTCTTGAAGAAGGCCTTAGAAAGGGCCGAAACGTCGACACTGTATTAATGTAATCAGCATAATAAAAGTTACTTATTGATTCAAGTCCTGTAAGTGCCCTCCATCTCTACCACTACTCTATACATACCACTTGAGGATAGCACCCAGGCATTGGCAACATTGATGTGGAAGGAGTGCTAGGCCACCGGCTACAATATATATATATATATATATATATGTGTACATATGTATTTATATCTGTAAATAGATATTTACAGACAAACATACGCATATAGAAGCCGATTTATCAAGCCCCGTATGGAGCTTGATGCCCCTGAAGGCTCGCCGGAAACAGAAGTTCTAAAAACCGCTGCTCCATAACTTGTCCGACTGCTCTGAGGCCGCCAACAGGAATCAACCCGATAGAATATGACTAGGTTGATTGACACCCCCTGCTAGTGGCCGCAAATCTGCAGGGGGCGGCATTGCACCAGCAGTTCACAAGAACTGCTGGTGCAATGATAAATGCAGACAGCGTATGCTGTTTGCATTTATCGATGTGCGGTGGACATGTTACGCTACATCGTATCATGTCCGCTAGCACTTACATAAATATACCCCATAAACACATAAATAACACAAAACACATAAATAAATATGTAGACATATATATAAGTGCATTGGAGCCCTTTGCCATTAAGTAGATGAGAACATGTAAAAGCATAAAAACTTCGGATTTTTGCGCTAGTTGGGTTACCGCTAGAGGAAACAGGTTACTTTCAACTAATAATACGAGCGCAACCTGACGAAAAATCTTACTTCTAGAGCAATTAACGCTCAAGCAGGAGCGCTAATTTGTGCTCGACTCGTAATCTTGACCTAAATAAATCATTGCTTGAATGATGTATTCAGAGCAAAGAATAATAACACAGAGAAACAGCAAACAGTGCAGCAATAGGCAGGCGTTATAGAGTAACAAGCCGTTACTATGGCAACATGCAGAGCGAGACAATCAGTATGGTGTTAGTCCCAACACTTGTATTGTAATATTCAAAGTTGTTAATATTGAGCGGTATTACAGTATAGCAAGCATGTAAGCCAAGCATGTAAGTAAACTGTTGCAGAAGGAAGGAAAACCAGGTTCCGGTCAGCAGGGTTAACTCTCAGATATGCATAGCACTTTGGCCCACAGTCGGTGGTCTCAGCCTCAAGAAATGTAAATGTACCCTTAAAACACAGACATTAGTGACGACTTATATTACTGGTCTTCTTGGTCCATTCAGTCCAATCTTTATACCACTTTGCAGGAACTGCTACGATCTCAGCCGCTGTGTATAACGCTCCAGCTCTACTCAGCTTGTCTACAAAGCACGCCGCTATACTCCTTCTCCGAACCTGACTTCATGAAAAAGACAGCCCTAGCTTGCTGAGGACTGATATGCAGGAATGGAGTCCCAGTATTCCATAAAAAATGACAAAAAAAAAAGTTCCCAAGGTGTCCCAGCAAGCAAGAAAAGGAGCGATTAATAAAAATGTTCAAAAAACTTTTGGGTATCATTTAAAAGTGTATACGAAAATAGGCAGACTCCATATAATCATATGGGCCAAGGAAATTGAAATGTCAAAATGAAGCTTATATACACTTCATAGTAGTAGTACCATCAGACAATTCTATGGTGATATATGAAAAATAAATACAAAAATATAAGAAGATAGATAAATTAGTCCTATGTACAAAGAAGTTTTAAATATCAAATAGGAATATCAAAATGGAGCATATATATACTACATAGTAAAGATACCATCAAACAATATACAGTGGTATATGAATAATAAATAAATTAATTAATTAATCATATATACAAAAGAAATGTGAATATCAAAACTGAGCATATACAAGGAGTGCAGAATTATTAGGCAAATTAGTATTTTGACCACATCATCCTCTTTATGCATGTTGTCTTACTCCAAGCTGTATAGGCTCGAAAGCCTACTACCAATTAAGCATATTAGGTGATGTGCATCTCTGTAATGAGAAGGGGTGTGGTCTAATGACATCAACACCCTATATCAGGTGTGCATAATTATTAGGCAACTTCCTTTCCTTTGGCAAAATGGGTCAAAAGAAGGACTTGACAGGCTCAGAAAAGTCAAAAATAGTGAGATATCTTGCAGAGGGATGCAGCACTCTTAAAATTGCAAAGCTTCTGAAGCGTGATCATCGAACAATCAAGCGTTTCGTTCAAAATAGTCAACAGGGTCGCAAGAAGCGTGTGGAAAAACCAAGGCGCAAAATAACTGCCCATGAACTGAGAAAAGTCAAGCGTGCAGCTGCCAAGATGCCACTTGCCACCAGTTTGGCCATATTTCAGAGCTGCAACATCACTGGAGTGCCCAAAAGCACAAGGTGTGCAATACTCAGAGACATGGCCAAGGTAAGAAAGGCTGAAAGACGACCACCACTGAACAAGACACACAAGCTGAAATGTCAAGACTGGGCCAAGAAATATCTCAAGACTGCTTTTTCTAAGGTTTTATGGACTGATGAAATGAGAGTGAGTCTTGATGGGCCAGATGGATGGGCCCGTGGCTGGATTGGTAAAGGACAGAGAGCTCCAGTCCGACTCAGACGCCAGCAAGGTGGAGGTGGAGTACTGGTTTGGGCTGGTATCATCAAAGATGAGCTTGTGGGGCCTTTTCGGGTTGAGGATGGAGTCAAGCTCAACTCCCAGTCCTACTGCCAGTTTCTGGAAGACACCTTCTTCAAGCAGTGGTACAGGAAGAAGTCTGCATCCTTCAAGAAAAACATGATTTTCATGCAGGACAAGGCTCCATCACACGCGTCCAAGTACTCCACAGCGTGGCTGGCAAGAAAGGGTATAAAAGAAGAAAATCTAATGACATGGCCTCCTTGTTCACCTGATCTGAACCCCATTGAGAACCTGTGGTTCATCATCAAATGTGAGATTTACAAGGAGGGAAAACAGTACACCTCTCTGAACAGTGTCTGGGAGGCTGTGGTTGCTGCTGCACGCAATGTTGATGGTGAACAGATCAAAATACTGACAGAATCCATGGATGGCAGGCTTTTGAGTGTCCTTGCAAAGAAAGGTGGCTATATTGGTCACTGATTTGTTTTTGTTTTGTTTTTGAATGTCAGAAATGTATATTTGTGAATGTTGAGATGTTATATTGGTTTCACTGGTAAAAATAAATAATTGAAATGGGTATATATTTGTTTTTTGTTAAGTTGCCTAATAATTATGCACAGTAATAGTCACCTGCACACACAGATATCCCCCTAAAATAGCTATAACTAAAAACAAACTAAAAACTACTTCCAAAACTATTCAGCTTTGATATTAATGAGTTTTTTGGGTTCATTGAGAACATGGTTGTTGTTCAATAATAAAATTAATCCTCAAAAATACAACTTGCCTAATAATTCTGCACTCCCTGTATATATACTAATTAATAGCAATACCGTCCAAAGATCATACCTTAGATAACTATTGGAGTTATCATTATTAATATATATGAATACTGAACAAGTTGTACACGATTAAATATTTCATGTACCAAGGGGAAAAAGTATACAAAGATATATCTAGAAATAAATAAAATATCTCAATCAGTGTTGCCAGTAGTTAATAATGTCGAATTCGGAGTTGAATCCCACTGGTAGCAGGCAACCAAGCTTGTGGATCCAATATATCTCTTTTCTAGAGAGTATACAGAATTTGTCGCCACCTCTTGGGGGTTTGACTACCTGCTCGATTGCCTGCCACCTGAAGGACCCAACGTCCCCATTAAGAACTTCCAAAAAATGCTTGGATAGTGCTGACACTGCTCTCTCATGAGAGATATGGGACAGGTGTTCTTTAATACTTGTCCCTACCTCTCTAGTCGTTCTTCCTACATATTGTCGGCAACACGACGTGCACTCAATAAGGTACACCAAGTACTTGCTGCCACATTTGACACACCCTTTGGTCTCAAATGTTTCAGTGCTAGTGGCTGAGGAAAAAGTAGTGACAATTCTAATATGGTCACATGAACCACAAGACCGCTTGCCACATTTAAAGGTGCCCTTGAAATGTAACCATGAACTCCTACTTTCCTCACCTTTGAGTAAACTTGGAGACAAAAGATTTCCAAGGGTCAAATTTCTTTTGTATACAAAGTTGAACCCATCGTTAATCACTTTGCGTAGGGTCTTATCCCCACGCAGGATAGGGATGTTTTTTCTGATGATGTTGCATACCTGATGGTACTGGTTAGAGAAAGCTGTTACTAGAGTCGGTTTGTTACAAACCTTGGGTGTTCCTTAAGCTGCTTGATTAGTCTGAAAGAATAATTTAGACCTGTCCATCTGATCAACCTCATAGTGTGCTCTCTTAATTACCTTCTCTGGGTAATTTCTTTCCAACATTCGTCTACTGAGGTCCTCACTCTCCCTACGGTAATCCTGTCTCTGGGAACAATTGCATTTAATACGCATAAATTGACCTTTCGCTATTCCCCTAAACACATGTTGGGGATGGCTACTGTTGACGTGTAATAAAGTGTTCCCGGAGATGGGCTTACGATAGAGAGATGAGATGATTCTATTTGATTCAGTGTCACCAGTCAGGGTTACATCCAAATAATTAATTGTTTTGTTATGCCACTGGTAGGTGAACTTCAAACCCACTTCATTATTGTACAGGTAGCCAACTAGTTCTTGTGCTTGTTTCTGTCCTGAAGACCAGATGATCAAAAGATCATCAATGAATCTTAAATGTTTGATAATGAAACCAGAAAACACATTCTTACCTCCATAGACGTGGAACCGCTCCCACCACCCCATAAAGAGGTTGGTGTAGGAAGGGGCAAATTTGGCCCCCATCGCGGTTCCACACCTCTGGAGATAGAATGTGTCTGAAAATTTGAAAAAATTATGTTGTAGTAGAAATTTGATGGCTCTCAACACAAAATTTCTATGAACACACCACCAAAACAATCAGCGCAACACTCACTCAGTAAAAAGTAATAAAATGTAGAATATATGTATCTTCTATTGTGTCTGCTACTAATCAATATATACTAAACTAACAGCACATGTAACACATTAATATTATACTCCCTTAATAATATGTAACAATCAAAACCAGTTGATGAAATTTAAAAAATGAGTTTTAGCTTCACAAGTAAATAATAGTCCAAATTATGAATAGAGTCTTTAAAAATAGTGTTGTTCCTGAAGAGACAATATCTCTACATGAGAACAGTCTTACTGTTGATAAAGGGTGGTATTAGGAAGCTCCTTTTTGAAAACTCAGATGCAGCTACTCGAAATACGCTGCTTGTCTTGCAGCTGGTACACCAAACTCTCCAATCCCAATAGTGCAATATTGTGTAAACAAGCACTTTATTAACATACAAAATATGCCAAAATACTCATAATATCTGGCATATAAATAGGCACATAAAGGTTTCTTTCTCAAATATAGGAATATCGCCGAGTTCTTGTGTGGTCCGCAAACGCTTAAGAAACACCAGCAGTTTTCCCAGTCGGCATGTGACGTCAACACCTGACAACAGCTGATACAGTTTCAACTTAGTCCGCACACACAGACTCCCAGAGCTCACAGCCTCAACACGTTTTTCGCCCCCTGCTGGGCGCTTTCTCAAGAGGAATAATGATCTATCCTACTGTATCGTCACTTTTTATATATATCCAATGTAATAGCGCCATCTACCTACTAGGATTATGATTGCACTTTATAAATACCTGATATTTAACTAAAATTTCTATGCTGAGAGTCAAGGTCAATACACATATCCAAAAAGAATTCCACAGCTTTGAGTCCAAATTTGTGTGGTATGCTTGAATATAATGCCACTACGTCAATATTTATCCAACTATAATTTGACTTCCATCTTGTTAGGTCTAATTTGGATAGGGTATGTGCTGTATCACGTACATAACTAGGTAGACTATATACGGTTGTAAAAAGTTGTCGACCCATATAGATAGAGGCTCAAGTAATGAGCCAATACCCGCCACTATGGGTCTGCCTTGTACATTATCAAGGCTTTTGTGGACTTTGGGAAAATGGTGGAAGATGGGCATCACAGGATTGTCAACCAGTAAGCAATCAAAAGTGTGTTTGTCTATGATGCCCATCTCCAACCCATCGTCCAAAAGGTCCCTCAAGATGTGACCAAATGGGATAGTAGGGTCCCTAGTTAGAGAAGAATAAGCTTCAGAATCTCCTAACTGTCTAAGGGCCTCTGTAGTGTATGTATCCCTATCCATCACAACTATACTCCCACCCTTATCCGATTGTCTGATGACGATATTGGGGTTGTGCTGGAGATGAGTAATGACCTTTCTTTCTCTTCTCGTTAAATTAGAAGTATATTGATTGTGAGAGTGGGAAAGTGTTGTGTATGTATGTATGTATGTATTGGGTACTTGTAAAGTGCGGATAATCACCCGTAAGGGTCTCAAGGCGCTGTTGTGAGGTCCTCCATAACCCTTTTATGGAAAACTTCTAAGCTTTTGCCTCTAACTTGTAGGGGATAGAAGTTAGATGTAGACTTCAGTTTATGTGTTTTAGTATGGTCTAACATATGATGACCTGCTTCTAAGCCTGATAGATCCTCCAAACTTGTAAGGGCACATATGTCAGCAAATGTCATTTTATCATAGTCAGATAGTTATGTCGCAAACGGTATTAGAAATTGTGTTTGTTTCAGATTCTGGAAATAAATTTCTGAGTGTCAGGTCTCTAACTAGTCTATTGACGTCCAGAATGGTCTGAAATAAGTCAAAATTCTGTGAGGGGACAAACCCAAGACCATAACTAAGAACCTTCCTCTCAAGTTCAGTGAGGTTATAGGATGAAAGATTAATAACAGTGTTATCCGTTACTGGTACCTGTGTTTCAAAGTACCCCTGTTCTCTCTCACTGGGTATCTCTGTTGTTGGAAGTCTGATGTATTGTTTTTCTGTGTGTTGCCCCGTCCCCCTCCCCTGGGTCGGCTCGGGCCCTCTGAAAAACCTGATGGCTAACTTCCACACTATTGGATCCCTCTTGTGAGTTAGGGGTCGCGTGGTAATGGAAACTACCACGTCTTTGGCACCTACCCCACTTGGGAATGGCTCCAGTGTTCTTATAATCTATAAGAATACCCTTCAGATGTATGTCACCATCCGGATTTGTTGTTGCAGCAGTTTGGGTAGATATAACCTCCTCCCCCTCAGAGCCAGAAACTCCATCTGAGTCAAAACTAGAGGCAAATCTCTCCTCATCCGTTAACTCTGGCTCTGAGTCAGAGAAGGCAACTTTCTTTGTAGTACTAGCCTTGTGTTGTTGTGTTTTATTATGTGAGTGATCTTGATTGCCACCCTGTCCTAAATCCTGACTACCTGGTTTATTATGATGTGAATGTGACCAGGTTTTACCCCTCTGTTTGCATCTCCAAATATATACCACACCCTTTGTATAATCTTTCTGGTCTCTTAGGAATTTTGAATGTTTTACTTGAATGATCAATTTCCTAGATTCCTCTATTACTTTCTTGAGTGTATCATCATACTGAGGGTAAATTTCACATTGCTTAAACTTATTCATATCATATCTACTTGTAGCAGTATGATCTTATTTTTAACTTCTTTAAGTAACATATCTTTATATTCAATCAATAATGCGATAAGTTTTAAAGAACAGTCAGTAAGTGTTTGATTCCACCGTTCTATAAAGTCCACATCCTTGATATCATATGTGGGAAATGTATTGATCCTCAGTCCCCTAGGCACCATATTCATATTTATGTATTTAGATAGGATCCACTTGTCCCATTTGAGTTTTTGTTCTTTTTGTTTCAAAAGTTCCATATCATAAAAACAATCCTCCAATTTAGTGTTGGGTATGTCTTGATCAAAAACATCTTGTAATTCCAAATAGGTCTACATCCTCATTGTCTGTCTCTTTAAGGGAGTAGAAGGAATCTGTAGCTGCCATATTGTCCATAAATATTGAAAAATGCACTCCAAAATATATATTCTTAGTATAAAGTGATATAGTAATATAGAAATATATAGGGCTGTCTTATTTTAGTGAAGTAGGTATAAATCTTAGCAAAGAATAGCCTAAGAATAATCTGTATTCTTAAAAATGATATATTATATAGTTGTTTAAATATTTAAAAAATAAAGGTAAAGTTAATGTCCATAAAACAGTGGGTGCCGCCATATTGTAACTTAGGTTACCTTCTCTGCTGAGGCCAATTAGGAATGGTTACAAATGGCTTACTAGAGTGGGCAACTAATGCATCTGTATCTGCACTTCCATGTTTAACATGAATTGGAAAGTCCACAATATTTAGAATCAAATTACAGGAAAGGAGAACAAAATAAATAATGAAAGTATATTGCAAAGTTGTTTTTACTACATGTAATTAAACAATTTATATTAATATCTTGATTTGTTTAATGTCCTTTTAACCCCCACAAAAGGGCAAGCAGCAGTGTGATAGTAAATAATCTAGCACATTAGAGCATTTTATTTTGCAGTAAAATGTCGCTTAAATTAACTGCAATCTTCATTATTATATCCCATGTCTATATTATATAGATTAATCATTTCTTTTTGTGTAGGTATTAATTTAAACTTTTTTTAACAGCAGTTTTAAAAGTATCATCCTGTGCTATGGAATTCAGTGGCGCTATACAAATAAATAATAATAATCATACATTGTAGAACAGCTGACATTCACCTAGATTACAAGTTTTGCATTACGGTTTTAACGCTGAAAAATGGCAATTTTATCGTAAAAACAGTAACACAGCCATTACAAGTCTTGTCAGTATAGCTATACCGCAAGCATTTTAGTCTATAACCCAACGTCAACCCCGCACTCAAAAAAATACCGACACGATCCATTCCGCTATCTGAGACCAATAGTTATGAGTTTTGCGCAACAAAACTGTTACACAAAACTCATAACTAAAATTTTACAAAGTACACTAACGCACATAAACTACGTATTAACCCCTAAACCGAGGCCATCCTGCATCGCGAACACTATAATAAAGTTATTAACCCCTAATCTGCCGCTTCCGATCCATTCTGCTATCTGAGACCAATAGTTATGAGTTTTGCGCAACAAAACTGTTACACAAAACTCATAACTAAAATTTTACAAAGTACACTAACGCACATAAACTACGTATTAACCCCTAAACCAAGGCCATCCTGCATCGCGAACACTATAATAAAGTTATTAACCCCTAATCTGCCGCTTCCGACATCGCCACCACAAAAAATTATTAACCCCTATTCCGCCGCTCCCCGACATCGCCACCACTAAATAAAGTTATTAACCCCTAAACCTCTGGTCTCTCACATCACTGCCACTAAATAAACATATTAACACCTAAACTGCCAGTCCCCCACATTACAAAAAACTAAATTAAACTATTAACCCCTAAACCTAGCAACCCCCTAACTTTAAATTAAAATTAGAATATCCCTATCTTATAAAAAATAAAAACCTGTAAAATTTAAAAAACCTAAGTTTAAACTACCAATTAACAACTATTATACTAAAATTAAAAAACTACCAATTAACTAAATAAATAAACTAAATTACAGATTAAAAAAAAAACTAATACTGCTGAAAAAATTTAAATCTAAAATTACAAAAAATAAAAAATACTAAATTACAAAAAATAACAAACAAACACTAAAGTACAAAAAATAACAAACAAAATTATCCAAAATAAAAACAATTACACCTAATGTAATAGCCCTATAAAAATAAGCCCCTCAAAATAATAAAACCCCCTAGCCTACAATAAACTACCAATAGCCCTTAAAATGGCCTTTTGTAGGACATTGCCCTAAAGAAATCAGCTCTTTTACCTGAAGCTACCCATTGCCAAAATGGCATTTAGCTCTTTTGCATTGCCCTGAAAAGGGCATTTAACTCTTTTAAAAAAGCCCAAACCCTAATCTAAAAAAAAAACACCCCAAAAAAGTTAAAAAAAAAATAACACTAACCCCCCTACGATCCACTTACGGTTTCTAAAGTCGGAACATCCAGGCGGCTAAAAGTCTTCATCCAGGCGGCGAGGTCTTCCTCCATCCAGGAGGCGTCTTCTATCTTCATCCAGGCGGCATCTTCTATCTTGATCCCGGCGCATCTTCTATCTTCATCCCTGCGTCACGGAGCGGGTCCATCCTGAAAACATTGGGCGTGGAGCGTCCTCTTCATGCGGTCGCCGCCGTACACTGAATCTTCAATGCAAGGGAGCCTTTTAAAAATGTCTTCCCTTGCATTCCTATTGGCTGATTTGAAATTCAAATCAGCCAATAGGATGAGAGCTACTGAAATCCTATTGGCTGTTTAAATCAGCCAATAGGATGAGAGCTACTGAAATTCTATTGGCTGATTTGAATAGCCAATAGAATTTCAGTAGCTCTAATCCTATTGGCATCCTATAATTTTTATTAGTGGCGGCGATGTCGGGAGCAGCAGATTAGGGGTTAATAACTTTATTTTGGTGTCGGCAATGTTGGAGGCGGCAGATTAGGGGTGTTTAGACTTGGGGTTTATGTTAGGGTGTTAGGTTTAAACGTAACTTTTTTTCCCCATAGACATCCATAATGTTGCGTTACGGCGATCACCATTCCGCGCTTCAGGTGTTAGTTTTTTTTCTAACACCTTCTCCCCATTGATATCTATGGGGAAAGCGTGCACAAGCACGTCAAAGTAGCCCTTTGATTTTTTGCGGTATGGAGCTCATCACCACCATATCGCACGCACAAGGCGGCTTTTTGGAAACTCGTAATGGCAGCGTAATCAATATTGTAATCTAGGTGAATGTTAATAATGTTATCCTTTCTGTGTACAATCATGATGTGTAAGTAACGAGTTGTCATTTTTGTTTAATTGCCAAAAATTGTTTTGCTTATTAGTTTTGTATGACTTTCTTGGATGAAAATATTTCTTGCTCTGAATATATGCTGTAGTACAAGTGACATGCTATTTAGAGATTTTGCTCAAGCACGAACACCGGTAGAAGTAAACTTTTATTGTGCTCGGGTTAGCGCACGCATTACAAGTTTAAAGTAAATGGATTGTATGGGAGTGAACCCCGATGAGTGCTAACCTCAGGATTTTGGATGTTGCAACCGCATTAACTTCTTCTACATAAAGAAGCTATTAAAAAATTCCTATCACTTATCGCTTGCGAGCTAGCCCGACCGCGTTTAACCAAGTGCGATCAACCCTAAGTGATTTATGAATATTTTACATTCCAATGTTCTTCACGTAGTAGAAGATTCTCTTTGTATTTTTAATTATATATCCTGATATATATATATGATGATTTTTTTTTTTTTTAAATATACACTCACCGGCCACTTTATAAGGTACACCTGTTCAATTGCTTGGTAACACAAATTGCTAATGAGCCAATCACATGGCAGCAACTCAATGCATTTAGGCATCTAGATGTGGTGAACATGACTTGCTGAAGTTCAAACCGAGCATCAGAATGGGGAAGAAAGAGGATTTAAGTGAATTTGAACATTGCATGGTTGTTGGTGCCAGACGGACTGGTCTGAGTATTTAAAAAAACTGCTGATCTACTGGGATTTTCATACACAACCATATCTAAGGGTGGTCCGAATTTTTTTTTTCTCTGAAAAAGAGAAAATATCTAGTGAGCAGCAGTTGTGTGGACAAAAATGCCTTGTTGAGGTCAGAGGAGAATGGGCAGACTGGTTCGAGATGATAGAAAGGCAACAGTAACTAAAATAACCACTCATTACAACCAAGGTATGCAAAATACCATCTCTGAACGGAGTGAACGCACAACACATCGAACCTTGAAGCAGATGGACTACAGCAGCAGAAGACCACACCGGGTGACACTCCTGTCAGCTAAGAAGAAGAAACTGAGGCTACAATTCACACAAGTTCACCAAAATTGGACAATAGAAGATTGGAAAAACACTGGTGTGATGAGTCTCGATTTTAGCTGCGACATTCAGATGGTAGGGTCATAATTTGGTGTAAACAACATGAAAGCATGGATCCATCCTGCCTTGTATCAACGGTCCAGGCTGCTGGTGGTGGTGTAATGGTGTGGGGTATATATTTTATGGCACACTTTGGGACACTTAGTACCAATTGAGCATTGTTTAAACACCACGGCCTAAATGAATATTGTTGCTGACCATGTCCATCTCTTTATGACTACAGTGTATCCATCTTCTAATGGCTACTTCCAGTAGGATAATGCACCATGTCACAAAGCTCAAATCATCTCAAACTGGTTTCTTGAACATGACAATGAGTTCACTGTACTCCAAAGGCCTACACAGTCACCAGATCTCAATACAATAGAGCACCTTTGGGATGTGGTGGAATGAGAGAGTCACATCATGGATGTGCAGCCAACAAATCTGCAACAACTGGGTGATGCTATCATGTCAATATGGACCAAAATGTTTGAGGAATGTTTCCAACACATTGTTGAATCTATGCCACGAAGAATGAAGGCAGTTCTGAAGGCAAAAGGGGGTCCAACCCGGTGATATCAAGGTGTACCTAATAAAGTGGCTGGTGAGTGTATATCTATACCTATATATCTATATGAATATATACAGGTATAGATATATACAGATATATTTAGGAATATATATTTAAAAATACAAAGAACATTTTCTACTATGTGAAGAACACTGAAATGTAAAATATTTACAGTAAATACACAGTAAAACACACATATATATACAAGGAGTGCAGAATTATTAGGCAAATGAGTATTTTGACCACATCATCCTCTTTATGCATGTTGTCTTACTCCAAGCTGTATAGGCTCGAAAGCCTACTACCAATAAAGCATATTAGGTGATGTGCATCTCTATAATGAGAAGGGGTGTGGTCTAATGACATCAACACCCTATATCAGGTGTGCATAATTATTAGGCAACTTCCTTTCCTTTGGCAAAATGGGTCAAAAGAAGGACTTGACAGGCTCAGAAAAGTCAAAAATAGTGAGATATCTTGCAGAGGGATGCAGCACTCTTAAAATTGCAAAGCTTCTGAAGCGTATCATTGAACAATCAAGCGTTTCATTCAAAATAGTCAACAGGGTCGCAAGAAGCGTGTGGAAAAACCAAGGCGCAAAATAACTGCCCATGAACTGAGAAAAGTCAAGCGTGCAGCTGCCAAGATGCCACTTGCCACCAGTTTGGCCATATTTCAGAGCTGCAACATCACTGGAGTGCCCAAAAGCACAAGGTGTGCAATACTCAGAGACATGGCCAAGGTAAGAAAGGCTGAAAGACGACCACCACTGAACAAGACACACAAGACTGGGCCAAGAAATATCTCAAGACTGATTTTTCTAAGGTTTTATGGACTGATGAAATGAGAGTGAGTCTTGATGGGCCAGATGGATGGGCCCGTGGCTGGATTGGTAAAGGGCAGAGAGCTCCAGTCCGACTCAGACGCCAGCAAGGTGGAGGTGGAGTACTGGTTTGGGCTGGTATCATCAAAGATGAGCTTGTGGGGCCTTTTCGGGGTGAGGATGGAGTCAAGCTCAACTCCCAGTCCTACTGCCAGTTTCTGGAAGACACCTTCTTCAAGCAGTGGTACAGGAAGAAGTCTGCATCCTTCAAGAAAAACATGATTTTCATGCAGGACAATGCTCCATCACACGCGTCCAAGTACTCCACAGCATGGCTGGCAAGAAAGGGTATAAAAGAAGAAAATCTAATGACATGGCCTCCTTGTTCACCTGATCTGAACCCCATTGAGAACCTGTGGTCCATCATCAAATGTGAGATTTACAAGGAGGGAAAACAGTACACCTCTCTGAACAGTGTCTGGGAGGCTGTGGTTGCTGCTGCACGCAATGTTGATGGTGAACAGATCAAAACACTGACAGAATCCATGGATGGCAGGCTTTTGAGTGTCCATGCAAAGAAAGGTGGCTATATTGGTCACTGATTTGTTTTTGTTTTGTTTTTGAATGTCAGAAATGTATATTTGTGAATGTTGAGATGTTATATTGGTTTCACTGGTAAAAATAAATAATTGAAATGGGTATATATTTGTTTTTTGTTAAGTTGCCTAATAATTATGCACAGTAATAGTCATCTGCACACACAGATATCCCCCTAAAATAGCTATAACTAAAAACAAACTAAAAACTACTTCCAAAACTATTCAGCTTTGATATTAATGATTTTTTTGGGTTCATTGAGAACATGGTTGTTGTTCAATAATAAAATTAATCCTCAAAAATACAACTTGCCTAATAATTCTGCACTCCCTGTATACTGTGTGTGTATATATATATATATATATATATATATATATACTGTATATCTGTGTGTATATGTGTACATATATATGTATATATGTGTATATATGTATTTGTATATATGTATATACATGTGTATATATGTGTAACATATGTATGTATATTCATAATCTAGGCTAAGGTACTATACATATATGAACACATAAATACACACACAAATATATATATATATATATATATAAATACACACACACAGCCATACAGATATTTGGACACAGATATAAATGACATAGGCCTTTCCATTCAAACACATTATGATATACTATATACCTTTTAACCCATTAAAATATTTAAATTAATATTTATATGAATACTTTTTATCAGTGTATATTTGAGTGCAACACTTTATTTTAATGTATTTAAGTTGTGTTTAGTGCAATTTTAGCCCTAATCCTTTACGCCAGCTCTTCACTCATGCCAACCTGAGATTGCACTTGTAATAGACACGCAAGTTAGCGCAAACACGATATTGCAATATCGCGGCAGCACTTACGTTAGCGCACCACTTGTAATGTAGTCCTATGCAAATTCAGGAAAGTAAAGTCAAAGTTAAACTAAACCGATTGGATAGATCATGACAATGCAAACAGCTTTCCAATTTATTTTTATTATGAAGTTCTTTGTTAAAGAGTAAGATGTGTTCAGCAGTGTGCACGTGGCTTTAGCTAACTGGCAGTAATGTTTTCAACCATGCTTAAAGCAATGTTTTACCTTTGTTCCAAATACTGCTGCCATAGACTGCTAAAGACACATGCACGCTCCTTAGTTTACTCTTCAATAAAGGATACCAGGAGAACAAAGAAAATTTGATAACTAAATTGAAAAGTTTAAAATAACACTCTAGCTTAATCACAAACCATTCATTTTGACTTAACTGTCCTTTTGATAAAAATGTATTAAAGTAAATATATTTTGCTTGCCTGTAACAATATTCTATTCATGTTTGTACGCTTATTAAGCCTAGTTTTATAGAGTCAAATTTAGTTTCAGAATAAAAAAATTAAATATTTTTTTAATCAAAAGTAGGAAACTATAAACGTTAATCTGTTATGAGATCCAATCAACAGCTTCTCATTTGCTAGAATTCTCTGGCATGCAAGAGGTTAAATATGCTACTGACATTAATGCATTCTGACCTTGGAAAGATTGGCCACTTATATTTTTTGATGTCATTAGTCACAGCTGTATAGAGGTAATTATAGAATGGTTCTGCAATTAGGATGTACTTTATTGAAATCATTCTCCGGTATATTTTCCACCTCTTGGTAAATAATTGGGTCACAGAAGTAGGTTTGGAATACAGCCCATATATTAAAAATAAAAAATGAAAAGCACTTGTGTAGCAATTTGGTGTCTACAATCTTAAAGAAAGTATGAAGTCTGCAACGCTGGCAAGCTCCTGTCACAAGCAATAGCTATCTGCTGGCATGCACTGCCGTTCAAGGCTTCCCACTGAGAAGCATTAAGAGTTTCAATCAGCACTGTCATCAGGCAGCACTCTTGCCAGGAGCCAGGCTTGTGAGTGTACTTGGTCTCAGGAGAGAATAATGCATTTGGTATATTTTGCTGTTTAATGCTTTTGGCCATGCAGATTTATGAGCATTAGGTCCCTGGTTCTAAAGCTCTTCTATTCACCAAATACCCACATTAGAAAAGATCTTTGCAAATCAAATTCCACATTAAAGAGACAGCACCAGAATTTTTGTTGTTTAAAAAGATAGATAATCCCTTTATTACCCATTCCCCAGTTTTGCATAACCAACACAGTTATATTAATACACTTTTTACCTCTGTGATTCCCTTGTATCTAAGCCTCTGCAAACTGCCCCCTTATTTCAGTTCTTTTGACAGTCTTGCTTTGTAGCCAATCAGTGCTCACTCCAGGGTAACTTCACATGCATGAGCTCAATGTTATCTATATCAAACACATGAACTAATACCCTCTAGTGGTCAAAATGCATTCAGATTAGAGGCAGTCTTCAAGGTCTAAGAAATTAGCATATGAACCTCCTAGAATTAGATTTCAACTAAGAATAACAAGAGAACAAAGCAAAATTGGTGATAAAAGAAAATTGGAAAGTTGTTTAAAATTACATGCCCTATTTAAATCATGAAAGTTTTTTTGGACTTGACTGTCCCTTTAAATGTTGACCTTGGAGCCCCTCTGTTAAGGTCTCTTTGCTGGCGAGATTATTTAAATAATGCTCGCCAGTCCATCTGTTTCCATAGAGGAATGATATAAAGCCATCTCGTTAAGGGGCGTATACTGCATTTTCATATGGGGGAGGAGATGCATACATTACAATAGTGCCCAATAAAATTTGTATTTTAAAAATAATAAAAATTCGTAACAAAATTCTTCACCAAAAACCAAATTTTATCAAAAATGTGAAATTTGTATTTAAATTTCTCAGGAATAAATTGAATTAAATAAATCGTAATTCAAGTACGCTGGATGTGCAGACATCACTTAGAAATCCGTACCTTTAAGTACATAATTGTTGTTTTTTCATAAAATGGGCTACACATGGGCGTTCCATGGGCGTAATTTTGGAAATCCCAGTGTAATTCTGTAAAGATTTCTTTCTTGCAAACTAAAAGGTGAAGAGCTTTTCTCAAAACACTAAAAATAATAATAACCCTAATAGAAAAACTCATCTATTTGAAAATATAGGCAAAGTTAGGATGCAATATGCATAAAGTATCGTCATGTGATTTATATTGGCTGCAGGATTTACTATATAAAGTGCGTCCCCAGCTCACTGCAAACTTAGCTTCACGGAGCGGTGTCCCTTTCCAGCGAGATCCATTACTTTCAAAAAGAGACATCTCGCCACTCGCAGGGACTGCCCCATTTTTATAATAATTCCACCTGTGAGGTTTGGCGAGAAAAACCATGCCCAAAATTGTGAGGTTTAGATCATCAGGTCCTTAGTCACATGTCACACAAGCCATTTAGCCCTGGAGCCCCTCTGTTAGCCACATGCCACATCAGTCCTTTAGCCCTGGGTGTGTACACTGATATAGATACATATGAGATATGGAGAAATAGGAAATAAAGCATTTTCATTTTAAACCAAGATGTCCCTTTAAAGGACTAGTAAAGTAAAAATTAAATTTTAATTGTTCAGATAGAGCAGACATTTTCAAACAACTTTACAGTTTTTTTTTTCTATTAAATTTGCTTTGTTTTTTTATTGTCCTTTGTTGAAGAGTAAACCTAGGTGTGCTCTTAGGACCTCAGGTTTGTGCATGTTTTATTAGCATTCTTTGGTAGCAGAGTTTGCAAATTTGTATAATATTTGTTACAAACATTGTTGCTGACACTGCTGCCATAGAGTTCTAAAGAGGTCCTATGAACACATGTTTACACTTCAACAAAGGATTTCAAAAGAACAAAGCAAATTTAATGATATAAGTTAAATGGAAAGTTTTTAAAATATCATACTCTATAGACCATGAAAGAAAACTGCCCTTTTAACCCCGTCAGCACTTAACACTAGCCCCAAGGGGGTTAATTTGATTTATTTTTAAAAGTTTTCCTCCACTAGATATAGGAAATATAGATGATATCAGAAATATTATTAATGCCCAGCACAGTCTATTTAATTTCTTCACTACCAGTATTACTGGAATGTTGGTTTAACTGGACATTTTTGGCAAATAGGAAAATGCTTATTATCTGGAATTAGCAGCAATATTAGAATCTAGACCATAACTGATGTGACGTGAGAATACATTAGACCAGGTTTTGTTTTCTGTTCACTCTATATTTGCTTGATGATTCCCAGCAACAACACCAAGACAAAATGATGTATTTCTCCAACATTGGTGTGTCCGGTCCACGGCGTCATCCTTACTTGTGGGAATATCTCCTCCCCAACAGGAAATGACAAAGAGTCCCAGCAAAAGCTGGCCATATAGTCCCTCCTAGGCTCCGCCCACACCAGTCATGCTCTTTGCCGTTGCACAGGCAACATCTCCACGGAGATGGTTAAGAGTATCTGGGGCGCGATCCGATATCGATCGCAGTTTGCGGCGCATGCGAGGGAACCGGCGTCGCCCGCAGTTTCAGCTCGCAACTCGAGCTATCCCATATAGGTCGCCGTCAGATGCTAACGTGCCGTAAGTCTGACAAACCAGCGATGTCCAGAAATCTGCGTCAGTACAAATTTCTGGCGTCGCCAGTGACTTGCGGCACGTTAGAAACTGCCGGCGCCTATAAAACCTGACTAAAGTTTAAAACACCCGCACTGTCTAACACGCCTCCCTAACATAGCCCGCACTGTCTAACACGCCTCCCTAACATAGCCCGCACTGTCTAACCCTCTATCCGCTATCCCCCCTCACTAGCCTAACAATAAAAAAGCTATTAACCCCTAAACCGCCGCTCCTTTACCCCGCCGCAACCTAATAAAGTTATTAACCCCTAAACCGCCGCTCCTGTACCCCGCCGCCAGCTATATTATATCTATAACCCCCTAAAGTGAGCCCCTAACACCGCCGCCATCTATATTAAAATTATTAACCCCTAATGTAAGCCCCTTACACCGCCGCCATCTCTATTAAAATGATTAACCCCTTATTTAATCTACCTACCCCGCCGCCAGCTATATTATCTATATTAACCCTAAGTATATTATAGTTAATATAGGTATTACATTATATATATTAACTATATTAACCCTAATTATATTAGGGTTAATATAGTTAATATAGTTACTATAGTATTTATATTAACTATATTAACTCTATCTAACCCTAACTAAATTTATATTAAATTAATCTAATTAATTTATAAACTAAAATATTCCTATTTAAATCTAAATACTTACCTATAAAATAAACCCTAAGATAGCTACAATATAATTAATAATTACATTGTAGCTATGTTAGGGTTAATATTTATTTTACAGGTAAATTGTTAATTATTTTAACTAGGTATAATAGATATTAAATAATTATTAACTATTTAATATCTACCTAGTTAAAATAATTACCCAATTACCTGTAAAATAAATCCTAACCTAAGTTACAAATACACCTACACTATCAATAAATTTAATAAACTACAAACATCTATCTAAAAATACAATTAAATTAACTAAACTAAATTACAAAAACAAACAAACACTAAATTACAAAAAATAAAAAAAGATTACAAGATATTTAAGCTAATTACACCTATTCTAAGCCCCCTAATAAAATAATAAACCCCCAAAATAAAAAAAATTCCCTGCCCTATTCTAAATTCAACAAATTTCAAAGCTCTTTACCTTACCAGCCCTTAAAAGGGCCTTTTGTGGGGGCATGCCCCAAAGAATTCAGCTCTTTTGCATACAACAAATACAATACCCCCCCCCCCCATTACAACCCACCACCCACATACCCCTATTCTAAACCCACCCAAACCCCCCTTAAAAAAGCCTAACACTACCCCCCTGAAGATCTCCCTACCTTGTCTTCACCACACCGGGCCGAACTCCTGATCCGATCCGGGCGATGTCTTCCTCCAAGCGGCAAAGAAGAATTCTTCCTCCGGCGACGTCTTCCTCCAAGCGGCAGCAAAGTCTTCATTCTTCCGGCGGCATCTTCAATCTTCTTTCTTCGCTCCGCCGCCGCGGAGCATCCATCCCGGCCGACTGCTGAACTTGGAATGAGGTACCTTTAAATGACGTCATCCAAGATGGCGTCCGCCGAATTCCGATTGGCTTATAGGATTCTATCAGCCAATCGGAATTAAGTTAAAAAAATCTGATTGGCTGATTGAATCAGCCAATCAGATTCAAGTTCAATCCGATTGGCTGATCCAATCAGCCAATCAGATTGAGCTCGCATTCTATTGGCTGTTCCGATCAGCCAATAGAATGCGAGCTCAATCTGATTGGCTGATTGGATCAGCCAATCGGATTGAACTTGAATCTGATTGGCTGATTCAATCAGCCAATCAGATTTTTTTAACTTAATTCCGATTGGCTGATAGAATCCTATCAGCCAATCGGAATTCGGCGGACGCCATCTTGGATGACGTCATTTAAAGGTACCTCATTCCAAGTTCAGCAGTCGGCCGGGATGGATGCTCCGCGGTGGCGGAGCGAAGAAAGAAGATTGAAGATGCCGCCGGAAGAATGAAGACTTTGCTGCCGCTTGGAGGAAGACGTCGCCGGAGGAAGAATTCTTCTTTGCCGCTTGGAGGAAGACATCGCCCGGATCGGATCAGGAGTTCGGCCCGGTGTGGTGAAGACAAGGTAGGGAGATCTTCAGGGGGTAGTGTTAGGCTTTTTTAAGGGGGGTTTGGGTGGGTTTAGAATAGGGGTATGTGGGTGGTGGGTTGTAATGGGGGGGGGTATTGTATTTGTTGTATGCAAAAGAGCTGAATTCTTTGGGGCATGCCCCCACAAAAGGCCCTTTTAAGGGCTGGTAAGGTAAAGAGCTTTGAAATTTGTTGAATTTAGAATAGGGCAGGGAATTTTTTTTATTTTGGGGGTTTATTATTTTATTAGGGGGCTTAGAATAGGTGTAATTAGCTTAAATATCTTGTAATCTTTTTTTTATTTTTTGTAATTTAGTGTTTGTTTTTTTTTGTAATTTAGTTTAGTTAATTTAATTGTATTTTTAGATAGATGTTTGTAGTTTATTAAATTTATTGATAGTGTAGGTGTATTTGTAACTTAGGTTAGGATTTATTTTACAGGTAATTGGGTAATTATTTTAACTAGGTAGATATTAAATAGTTAATAACTATTTAATATCTATTATACCTAGTTAAAATAATTAACAATTTACCTGTAAAATAAATATTAACCCTAACATAGCTACAATGTAATTATTAA
The DNA here is from genome assembly GCF_027579735.1 of Bombina bombina. NCBI lineage: Eukaryota > Metazoa > Chordata > Amphibia > Anura > Bombinatoridae > Bombina > Bombina bombina. Next base: position 90,460,924 of record NC_069500.1, on the reverse strand, counting down.
TTATATTGTAGCTATCTTAGGGTTTATTTTATAGGTAAGTATTTAGATTTAAATAGGAATATTTTAGTTTATAAATGAATTAGATTAATTTAATATAAATTTAGTTAGGGTTAGATAGAGTTAATATAGTTAATATAAATACTATAGTAACTATATTAACTATATTAACCCTAATATAATTAGGGTTAATATAGTTAATATATATAATGTAATACCTATATTAACTATAATATACTTAGGGTTAATATAGATAATATAGCTGGCGGCGGGGTAGGTAGATTAAATTAGGGGTTAATCATTTTAATATAGATGGCGGCGGTGTAAGGGGCTTACATTAGGGGTTAATAATTTTTATATAGGTGGCGGCGGTGTAAGGGGTCAGATTAGGGGATAGATAAGGTAGATGGCGGCGGTTTTAGAGGCTCACAGTAGGGGGTTAGTTTATGTAGATGGCGGCGGGGTCCGGGAGCGGCGGTTTAGGGGGTAATAACTTTATTAGGGATTTCGGGGGGGGGGGGGATCGCGGTTGACAGGGAGATAGACATTGCGCATGCGTTAGGTGTTAGGTTTATTTTAGCAGATCGCGGTTGACAGGGAGATAGACATTGCGCATGCGTTAGGTGTTAGGTTTATTTTCTAGTTAGTTTAGGGAGTTACGGGGCTCCAATAGTCAGCGTAAGGCTTCTTACGGCTGCTTTTTGTGGCGAGGTGAAAATGGAGTAAGTTTTCTCCATTTTCGCCACGTAAGTCCTTACGCTGCATATTGGATACCAAACTGCGCGGGTTTGGTATACCTGCCTATGGCCCAAAAAACTGCGGGCGACGGCAGAAATATACGCGCGTAACTTCTAGGTTACGCCGTATATAGGATACCAAATCCGCGCAAATATTGGCGTCGCCGGCTTTTGCGGGCGACGATTTATATCGGATCGACCCCGTGATGTTTAGTTGTAGTTTTTATTCTACTATCAAGAGTTTGTTATTTTAAAATAGTGCTGGTATGTACTATTTACTCTGAAACAGAAAAAGATGAAGAGTTCTGTTTGTGAGAGGAAGATGATTTTAGCAGACAGTAACTAAAATCGTTTGCTGTTTCCACATAGGACTGTTGAGATGAAGTAACTTCAGTTTGGGGAAACAGTTAGCAGACTTTTCTGCTTAAGGTATGACTAGCCATATTCCTAACAAGACTGTGTAATGCTGGAAGGCTGTCATTTCCCCTCATGGGGACTGGTAAGCCATTTTCTTAGTCTCAAACAGAATAAAGGGCTTAATATGGGCTATAAAACTGGTAGACACTTTTATGGGCAAATCGATTGCTTTATTTGGGCATTTTATACATGTTTATGCTTGTAATTCACACTTATAAGCTTGGGGAACGTTTTTTAACGTCAGGCACTGTGTTAGACACCTTTCCAGTCAGGAAGGGCCTTCCCAGTTGTAGGCTGAGCCTCATTTTCGCGCCATTACTGCGCAGTTACTTTTGAGAGCAAGACATGCAGATGCATGTGTGAGGATCTGAAAGTAGTTGGAAAAGTTCCTAGAAGGCTTCATTTGGTATCGTATTCCCCCCTGGGTCTGGTAAAGTCGCAGCAAAGGCTGTAGCTGGGACTGTAGAGGGGTTAAAACTGTAACCGGCTCCGGTTTCTTTATTTTAAGGGTTAAAGCTCTGAAATTTGGTGTGCAATACTTTTAATGCTTTAAGACACTGTGGTGAAAATTTGGTAAATTTTTAACAATTCCTTCATACTTTTTCACATATTCAGTAATAAAGTGTGCACTGTTTAAAATTTAAAGAGACAGTAACGTTTTTGTTTTAAAACGTTTTTTGTGCTTTATTGACAAGTTTAAGCCTGTTTAACATGTCTGTACCTTCAGATAAGCTATGTTCTATATGTATGAAAGTCAATGTGTTTCCCCCTTCAAAATTATGTGATAATTGTGCCATAGCGTCCAAACAAAGTAAGGACAGTACTGCCACAGATAGTAAAATTGCCCAAGATGTTTCATCAGATGAAGAGAGTAGACATAGTTCTACATCATCTCCTTCTGTGTCTATGCCAGTTTTCCCATGCAGGAGGCCCCTAGTACTTCTAGCGCGCCAATGCTTATTACTATGCAACAATTGACGGCAGTAATGGATAACTCCATAGCAAATATTTTATCCAAAATGCCTGCATATCAGAGAAAGCGCGATTGCTCTGTTTTAAACACTGAAGAGCAAGAGGGCGCTGATGATAATTGCTCTGTCATACCCTCACACCAATCTGAAGGGGCCATGAGGGAGGTTTTGTCAGATGGGAAAATTTCAGATTCAGGAAAAATTTCTCAACAGGCTGAACCTGATGTTGTGACATTTAAATTTAAATTAGAGCATCTCCGCGCACTGCTTAAGGAGGTGTTATCTACTCTGGATGATTGTGACAACCTGGTCATTCCAGAAAAATTATGCAAGATGGACAAGTTCCTAGAGGTTCCGGTGCACCCCGACGCTTTCCCTATACCCAAGCGGGTGGCGGACATAGTGAATAAGGAGTGGGAGAAGCCCGGCATACCTTTTGTCCCCCCTCCTATATTTAAGAAATTATTTCCTATGTTCGACCCCAGAAAGGACTTATGGCAGACAGTCCCTAAGGTCGAGGGGGCAGTTTCTACTCTAAACAAGCGCACTACTATCCCTATCGAGGATAATTGTGCTTTCAAAGATCCTATGGATAAAAAATTGGAGGGTTTGCTTAAAAAGATTTTTGTACAGCAAGGTTACCTCCTGCAACCCATTTCGTGCATTGTTCCTGTCACTACAGCAGCGTGGTTCTGGTTCGAGGAACTAGAAAAGTCGCTCAGTAGAGAGACTCCGTATGAGGAGGTTATGGACAGAGTTCACGCACTCAAGTTGGCTAATTCTTTTATTTTAGATGCCGCTTTGCAATTAGCTAGATTAGCAGCGAAAAATTCAGGGTTTGCAATTGTGGCGCGCAGAGCGCTTTGGCTAAAGTCTTGGTCAGCGGATGTATCTTCCAAGACAAAATTGCTTAATATCCCCTTCAAGGGTAAGACTCTCTTTGGGCCAGAATTGAAAGAGATTATTTCAGACATCCCTGGGGAAAGGGCCATGCCCTCCCACAAGATAGGCCTTTCAAAGCCAAGAATAAGTCTAATTTTCGTTCCTTTCGCAATTTCAGGAACAGACCGGCCTCTAACTATGCATCTTCTAAACAAGAGGGTAATGCTTCTCAAACCAAACCAGCCTGGAAACCGATGCAAGGCTGGAACAAGGGTAAGCAGGCCAAGAAGCCTGCTGCTGCTAACAAAACAGCATGAAGGAGTAGCCCCCGATCCGGGACCGGATCTAGTAGGGGGCAGACTCTCTCTCTTTGCTCAGGCTTGGGCAAGAGATGTTCAGGATCCCTGGACACTAGAAATAGTTTCTCAGGGTTATCTTCTGAAATTCAAGGAACTACCCCCAAGGGGAAGGTTCCACATGTCTCACTTATCCTCAAACCAAATAAAGAGACAGGCATTCTTACATTGTGTAGAAGACCTGTTAAAGATGGGAGTGATACACCCAGTTCCAACGGCGGAACAAGGAATGGGATTTTACTCAAATCTGTTTGTAGTTCCCAAAAAAGAGGGAACTTTCAGACCAATTCTGGATTTAAAGATCCTAAACAAATTTCTCAGAGTACCATCGTTCAAAATGGAAACCATTCGAACGATTCTACCCACAATCCAGGAAGGTCAATTTATGACTGCCGTGGATCTAAAGGATGCGTATCTACATATTCCTATCCACAAAAAAAACATCATCAGTTCCTAAGGTTCGCCTTTCTGGACAAACATTACCAGTTTGTGGCCCTCCCATTCGGGTTAGCCACTGATCCAAGGATTTTCACAAAGGTACTCGGATCCCTTCTAGCGGTTCTAAGACCAAGGGGCATTGCAGTAGTACCGTACTTGGACGACATTCTAATACAAGCGTCATCTCTTTCAAAGGCAAAGGCTCACACGGACATCGTTCTGGCCTTTCTCAGATCTCACGGATGGAAGGTGAACATAGAAAAAAGTTCCCTGTCTCCGTCGACAAGAGTTCCCTTCTTGGGAACAATAATAGATTCTTTAGAAATTAGGATTTTCCTGACAGAAGTCAGAAAGTCAAAACTTCTAAACGCTTGTCAAGTTCTTCATTCTATTCCTCGTCCTTCCGTAGCTCAGTGCATGGAAGTAGTAGGGTTGATGGTTGCAGCAATGGACATAGTTCCTTTTGCGCGAATTCATCTAAGACCATTACAACTGTGCATGCTGAAACAGTGGAATGGGGATTATACAGACTTGTCTCCAGTGATTCAAGTAGATCAGAAGACCAGAGACTCACTCCGTTGGTGGCTAACCCTGGACCACCTGTCCCAGGGAATGAGCTTCCGCAGACCAGAGTGGGTCATCGTCACGACCGACGCCAGTCTAATGGTTTGGGGCGCGGTCTGGGAATCCCTGAAAGCTCAGGGACTATGGTCTCGGGAAGAGTCTCTTCTCCCGATAAACATTCTGGAACTGAGAGCGATATTCAATGCTCTCAGGGCTTGGCCTCAACTAGCAAAGGCCAGATTCATAAGATTCCAATCAGACAACATGACGACTGTTGCTTATATCAATCATCATGGCGTCTCGTCAGAACTTCAAGGTTCCTTGCTACGGGTCCAGATCCAGGGATCCAAAGGCAACTCTAGTGGAGGCACTAGTAGCGCCTTGGACCTTCAACCTAGCCTATGTGTTTCCACCGTTTCCTCTCATTCCCAGGCTGGTAGCCAGGATCAAGCAGGAGAGGGCCTCTGTGATCTTGATAGCTCCTGCGTGGCCACGCAGGACTTGGTATGCAGACCTGGTGAATATGTCATCGGTTCCACCATGGAAGCTACCTTTGATACAGGATCTTCTTGTACAGGGTCCATTCGAACATCCAAATCTGGTCTCCCTCCAGCTGACGGCTTGGAAATTGAACGCTTGATTCTATCAAAGCGTGGGTTTTCAGATTCTGTGATGGATACTCTAGTTCAAGCCAGAAAACCGGTAACTAGAAAAATTTACCATAAAATATGGAAAAGATATATCTGCTGGTGTGAATCCAAGGGATTCTTATGGAATAAGATCAAAATCCCTAAGATCCTTTCCTTTCTACAAGAGGGTTTGGATAAAGGATTATCAGCGAGTTCTCTAAAGGGACAGATTTCTGCCTTATCTGTCTTACTACACAAACGACTGGCAGCTGTGCCAGATGTTCAAGCATTTGTTCAGGCTCTGGTTAGGATCAAGCCTGTTTACAGACCTTTGACTCCTCCCTGAAGTTTAAATCTAGTTCTTTCAGTTCTCCAAGGGGTTCCGTTTGAACCTTTACATTCCATAGATATTAAGTTATCTTGGAAAGTTTTGTTTTTGGTTGCTATTTCTTCTGCTAGAAGAGTTTCTGAGTTATCTGCTTTGCAGTGTTCTCCGCACTATCTGGTGTTCCATTCAGATAAGGTTGTTTTGTGTACTAAACCTGGTTTTCTTCCAAAGGTTGTTTCCAACAGAAATATTAACCAGGAGATAGTTGTACCTTCTTTGTGTCCGAATCCAGTTTCAAAGAAGGAACGTTTGTTACACAATTTAGACGTAGTCCGTGCTCTAAAATTCTATTTAGAAGCTACAAAAGAGTTCAGACAAACATCTTCTCTGTTTGTCGTCTATTCTGGTAAAAGGAGAGGTCAAAAAGCGACTTCTACCTCTCTGTCCTTTTGGCTTAAAAGCATCATCCGATTGGCTTACGAGACTGCCGGACGGCAGCCTCCTGAAAGAATCACAGCTCACTCTACTAGGGCTGTGGCTTCCACATGGGCCTTCAAGAACGAGGCTTCTGTTGATCAGATATGTAAGGCAGCGACTTGGTCTTCACTGCAAACCTTTGCCAAATTTTACAAATTTGATACTTTTGCTTCTTCGGAGGCTATCTTTGGGAGAAAGGTTTTGCAAGCCGTGGTGCCTTCTGTTTAGGTAACCTGATTTGCTCCCTCCCTTCATCCGTGTCCTAAAGCTTTGGTATTGGTTCCCACAAGTAAGGATGACGCCGTGGACCGGACACACCAATGTTGGAGAAAACAGAATTTATGCTTACCTGATAAATTACTTTCTCCAACGGTGTGTCCGGTCCACGGCCCGCCCTGGTTTTTTAATCAGGTTTGATGAATTATTTTCTCTAACTACAGTCACCACGGCACCCTATAGTTTCTCCTGTTTTTTCCTCCTGTCCGTCGGTCGAATGACTGGGGTGGGCGGAGCCTAGGAGGGACTATATGGCCAGCTTTTGCTGGGACTCTTTGCCATTTCCTGTTGGGGAGGAGATATTCCCACAAGTAAGGATGACGCCGTGGACCGGACACACCGTTGGAGAAAGTAATTTATCAGGTAAGCATAAATTCTGTTTTTGTAGTAAGAATTTGCTGATTTAGATCATGTTTAGGGATTTCTGCACTGAATACAGACAGTGATATTGAGTGAAATAAACCAAGTTCCTGTGTAAAATCGTATTTGTCCATCTAAAAACTTGTGAAACAGATGTATGCTAATATCTAGACCTGCACCTTCACCAATGACACCATTCAATGTGTACAGAGACACCATTGTAAATATATTATTCTGGCATTTTAAGCAGAGACTATATAAAAATATATATATTTTATTTTTTATAATCTATAACATTTAAATGCCAATATATCGCTACAACATACCTCCCAGTATTTCTCAAAAATTATCTGTGAGGAGGAGGAAGATGACTGAGTCAATGAGAGCGATGGTGGGGTTATGGTAGACTTGAGATGGAGTCATTTGGGGGTGGAGTTTGGAAAGTCTGTGGGCAGGAATCTTCAGTGAGTAGGTGGAGCTTAGCAAGTATGTAGACATATCAGGGGTGTGGCTAGGTGACACTTGGCAAACTGGAACTTTTATAGTAACAGTGTATTGTAAAATTGTTTCCAGCTGCTGAGTTTAAAATGTATGGGACTTTTTCTTTAGGTTTATTTTTGTATATGAAAGAGCTGTGTCTACAAATTTAAAGCCACAGCCAAATTAAATGGATTGAGTGTGTAAACAGAGCAGACCTCATTATCTTATTTGTCTAATTATATACACAAATATCTCACTGTTTATGCAAGCAACCCTTACTGCTCGATGATCTAAACTTTGATGGTTCAGATGTGTTTTTTCTCTACGACTCTCAGCAGGGGCTGCCCTGGTGTAATGATCGTAAAAAAAGGGCAGTCCCTGCAAGTGGCGGGATGGCTCTTATTGAAAGTTAAGGAGCTTGCTGGAATGGGACATTTCGCTCCATAGAGCAAAAAGATCAGGGAGCAGGGGGTGTACTTTAAAATTAAATCCTGCAGTCAATATAAACCACCTTAAGCTGTGTATAGCATCTTACAATCGCCTATATTTTCATGTGTATGTGCTTTTCTGTTAGGGTTATGAGTGTTGTTTGAAAATCTTTCTACATTTTCATTTGCAAGAAAAAACTGTAAGATCTGTAGTGCGAAAATCTTTACAGAATTACGCTGCGATTAGAGAGACAATTTCATATATGAACATGAAATGCCCATGTTCAGCCTAAAAACAACAATTATGCTTTGTACTTTGTACTTTTAAGTATGAAGTTCGAAGTGATTTCTTGCATACCCAGTGTACTTAAATTACGATTTATGCTGTGCATATTTAATGCGATTTATTCCTGTGTAATTTACATACAAATTTTACATTTTTGGGGAAGAATTTTGTTACTATTTTTAATGCACCTTAACAATACAATTTTTCTCTGCTTATTTTTGTGTGTATGGTTAAATTATTAATTTTGTATGATGTTTAAAATACAAATTTTATTGTGCAATTTTCATACGAAAATGCAGTATACACCCTATTAAAAAGTGTCTTTAGATCATTCTACGAGGGAAATAGAAGGACTGGCGAGCATTCTTTAATAATCTTGCCATCCCAAAGAACTTTAGATCATCGTGTCCCTATTTGCAGAACTTCCCTTAGACCCGCTCATAGACCACCCAAATATATCCAAACCAGCCAGACACACCGACCAACCACCTCATAAATCTGCCAACTAGCCACTTGTGTCCCCCCCTTCTGTCATGGACCACAAAACGGCGAGGGCCCCATCAACCTTCCAAGTCCCTAACATCTAGCAACATTTTTTGGAAGGTATGCTAACATATTTGTATAACAGAAAGTCGAGAGTCAAGTGGTCAGGAGGAAATTATGCTTTAGATACTTTACAAGGTTTAATAGGATTTAAAAAATTATTTAACTTGTTATTGTAAACAGACTGCCTTGATAGGATGCTCAGTAAATACATGTATGCAATGAGGCCTTTCAAATTGTATCATTATCATTACCTCAAAGTGGTTGTATTCTAACAAGTATAATCCAGATCAGATAAGATAATAATGTTCCAAAGTTGACAAAGATGTAGTGGTATACATCATACCAACTATGTCACTTGTGGTGTTTTTTAAGGTGCCGCACCCTATACTATAATTTAAACTGAACAAAAATGTGTAGTTAATAAAACATACCAAACATATATTCTCTTGAAAAGTTTTCTTTATATGCACCTAATTGCCGGACAACTACCTGGATGGGATTGTGATTTATTGAGTGATTGCAGAAAGAATGTCCAACGTGAATGGAACTTAACAAGGGCAATCAGATCAGTAATAGCTAATAGCTTTGCCTAGGTGTCTGTTAGTGGTTATAACGGCATTCAGCAGCCCTTGGCTAAGCTCTACTAACCTATGAAGTAAAGTAATCTGGCAACTGATTTTTGTTTTGATTGCACACATTGTACGTTCCCCTGTGTACATTTTCTCCTAACAATTACATGAAAAATTATCTTTTATAGGTGAGTTTTAAGTCGAGAAGCTTTTGGTGAGGTTGACAGTGTTTTTAATTCAAAATACTTCCCTGTTTAATATTTTTTTTTATCATGCTGCTTTCGGTCAGTAGGCTGTGAGGTATCTTTCAACATCAGTAAATTTCTTATGGCTGCAGTCTATTTTGTGAGTACAATGCAGAATGTGTTACTGACTGGTATGCAGATGTTTGTCTGGGCAGAGAGAGGTGGCTGGTCTTGAAATATATTATAATATCTCTAAATTTAATCAACAAATCTAATTTTTCTGCTGCTGTAAAAACATTGCAAAGGGCTTTAACAAATTGGCTGTGGAAGAGGGGGTTGCCCTTCAGTCCTCGTTGGCTGCAAAAGGGTTAAGGAATGTGTATTTGGAAAGACAAAGGCATTTAAGGTTTGAAGGAAATGGAATTTTTCGTCACTCATTCTTTTGTGATTGTTTCACAAATCATCACTTTCTCTAATTGTATTATCTTATATTGAAAAAATATGTACAATGATCTGTGTTCCTTTTTCTGTAACATGTATAGAAGTATAAACAAATGTCCTAATGCTGCAATGTAATAAAAATAAAGTTTATAAAAAAAGCAGTATTTAGTTTAGTATAAACTGTGAAAGCAAGTGAATCACCCAGTTACAAACACATTCACTTACTTGCAACATTTAATTTAACCCCTTAAGAACCAGACCATTTTTCAATTTCCTTCTCTTAAGGATCAGGGCTATTTTTACATTTCTGCGGTGTTTGTGTTTAGCTGTAATTTTCCTCTTACTCATTTACTGTACCTACACATATTATATACCGTTCTTTGCTTTTTTTGCAAGTTATAGGGCAATAAGTACAAGTAGCACTTTGCTTTTTACAAACCATTTTTTTTTTTTCAAAATTAGCAATAGCTACATTGTAACACTGATACCTGTCAGGAATCCCTCAATAACCCTTTACATGTATATATTTTTTTTTTTTAGTAGACAACCCAAAGTATTGATCTAGGCCCATTTGGTATATTTCATGCCACCATTTCACCGCCAAATGCGATCAAATAAAAAAGAATCTTTCACTTTTTCACAAACTTTAGGTTTCTCACTGAAATTATTTACAAACGGCTTGTGCAATTATGGCACAAATGGTTGTAAATGCTTCTCTGGGATCCCCTTTGTTCAGAAATAGCAGATATATATGGCTTTGGTGTTGCTTTTTGGTAATTTATTTAGAAGGCTGCTAAATGCTGCTGCGCACCACACATGTATTATGCTCAGCAGGGAAGGGGTAAAATAGGGAGCTTGTAGGGTTAGTTTTAGCTTTAGTGTAGTGTAGTAGACAACCCAAAGTATTGATCTAGGCCGATTTTGGTATATTTCATGCCACCATTTCACCGCCAAATGCGATCAAATAAAAAAACATAATTTATGCTTACCTGATAAATTTATTTCTCTTGTAGTGTAGTCAGTCCACGGGTCATCCATTACTTATGGAATATATCTCTTCCTAACAGGAAGCTGCAAGAGGATCACCCAGCAGAGCTGCTACATAGCTCCTCCCCTCACATGTCATATTCAGTCATTCGACCAAAGCAGACGAGAAAGGAGAAACCATAGGGTGCAGTGGTGACTGGAGTTTAATTAAAATTTAGGCCTGCCTTAAAGACAGGGCGGGCCGTGGACTGACTACACTACAAGAGAAATAAATTTATCAGGTAAGCATAAATTATGTTTTCTCTTGTTAAGTGTAGTCAGTCCACGGGTCATCCATTACTTATGGAATACCAATACCAAAGCTAAAGTACACGGATGAAGGGAGGGACAAGGCAGGAACATTAAACAGAAGGAACCACTGCCTGAAGTACCTTTCTCCCAAAAATAGCCTCCGAAGAAGCAAAAGTGTCAAATTTGTAAAATTTTGAAAAGGTGTGAAGCGAAGACCAAGTCGCAGCCTTGCAAATCTGTTCAACAGAGGCCTCATTTTTAAAGGCCCAGGTGGAAGCCACAGCTCTAGTAGAATGAGCTGTAATCCTTTCAGGAGGCTGCTGTCCAGCAGTCTCATAGGCTAAACGTATTATGCTACGAAGCCAAAAAGAGAGAGAGGTAGCCGAAGCCTTTTGACCTCTTCTCTGTCCAGAGTAAACGACAAACAGGGAAGAAGTTTGACGAAAATCTTTAGTTGCCTGCAAATAGAACTTCAGGGCACGGACTACGTCCAAATTATGCAAAAGTCGTTCCTTCTTTGAAGAAGGGTTAGGACACAGTGATGGAACAACAATCTCTTGATTGATATTCCTGTTAGTAACTACCTTAGGTAAGAACCCAGGTTTAGTACACAGAACTACCTTGTCTGAATGAAAAATCAGATAAGGAGAATCACAATGTAAGGCAGATAACTCAGAGACTCTTCGAGCCGAGGAAATAGCCATCAAAAACAAAACCTTCCAGGATAACAGTTTGATATCAATGGAATGAAGGGGTTCAAATGGAACGCCTTGAAGAATATTAAGAACTAAGTTTAAGCTCCACGGCGGAGCAACAGTCTTAAACACAGGCTTAATCCTAGTTAAAGCCTGACAAAAAGCCTGAACGTCTGGAACTTCAGCCAGACGTTTGTGTAGAAGAATAGACAGAGCACAAATCTGTCCCTTTAACGAACTAGCAGATAAGCCCTTTTCTAAACCCTCTTGTAGAAAGGACAATATCCTAGGAATCCTAACCTTACTCCATGAGTAACTCTTGGATTCGCACCAATATAAATATTTACGCCATATCTTATGGTAAATTTTTCTGGTAACAGGCTTCCTAGCCTGTATTAAGGTATCAATAACCGACTCCGAGAAGCCACGCTTTGATAGAATCAAGCGTTCAATCTCCATGCAGTCAGCCTCAGAGAAATTAGATTTGGATGTTTGAAAGGACCCTGAATTAGAAGGTCCTGTCTTAGAGGTAGAGACCACGGTGGACAGGACGACATGTCCACTAGGTCTGCATACCAGGTCCTGCGTGGCCACGCAGGCGCTATCAGAATCACCGAAGCTCTCTCCTGTTTGATCTTGGCAATCAAACGAGGAAGCATCGGGAATGGTGGAAACACATAAGCCATGTTGAAGACCCAAGGGGCTGTCAGAGCATCTATCAGCACCGCTCTCTGGTCCCTGGACCTGGATCCGTAACAAGGAAGCTTGGTGTTCTGGCGAGACGCCATGAGATCCAGATCTGGTTTGCCCCAACGAAGAATCAGTTGAGCAAAGAACTCCGGATGAAGTTCCCACTCCCCCGGATGAAAAGTCTGGCGACTTAGAAAATCCGCCTCCCAGTTCTCTACGCCTGGGATGTAAATCGCTGACAGGTGGCAAGAGTGAGACTCTGCCCAGCGAATTATCTTTGAGACTTCCAACATCGCTAGGGAACTTCTGGTTCCCCCTTGATGGTTGATGTAAGCCACAGTCGTGATGTTGTCCGACTGAAATCTGATTAACCTCAGAGTTGCTAACTGAGGCCAAGCTAGGAGAGCATTGAATATTGCTCTTAATTCCAGAATATTTATTGGGAGGAGTTTCTCCTCCTGAGTCCATAATCCCTGAGCTTTCAGGGAGTTCCAGACTGCGCCCCAGCCTAGAAGGCTGGCGTCTGTTGTTACAATCGTCCAATCTGGCCTGCGAAAGGTCATCCCCTTGGACAGATGTGGCCGAGAGAGCCACCATAGAAGAGAATCTCTGGTCTCTTGATCCAGACTTAGTAGGGGGGACAAATCTGAGTAATCCCCGTTCCACTGACTTAGCATGCACAATTGCAGCGGTCTGAGATGTAGGCGCGCAAATGGTACTATGTCCATTGCCGCTACCATTAAGCCGATTACTTCCATGCACTGAGCTACTGACGGGTGTGGAATGGAATGAAGGACACGGCAAGCATTTAGAAGTTTTGATAACCTGGCCTCTGTCAGGTAAATTTTCATCTCTACAGAATCTATAAGAGTCCCTAGAAAGGGAACTCTTGTAAGTGGTAATAGAGAACTCTTTTCCACGTTCACCTTCCACCCATGCGATCTCAGAAATGCCAGAACTATCTCTGTATGAGACTTGGCAGTTTGAAAACTTGACGCTTGTATCAGAATGTCGTCTAGGTACGGAGTCACCGCTATGCCTCGCGGTCTTAGTACCGCCAGAAGTGAGCCCAGAACTTTTGTAAAGATTCTTGGAGCCGTAGCTAATCCGAAGGGAAGAGCTACAAACTGGTAATGCCTGTCTAGGAAAGCAAATCTTAGGTACCGATAATGATCCTTGTGAATCGGTATGTGAAGGTAGGCATCCTTTAAATCCACTGTGGTCATGTACTGACCCTCTTGGATCATGGGAAGGATGGTTCGAATAGTTTCCATTTTGAATGATGGAACTCTTAGAAATTTGTTTAGGATTTTTAAGTCCAAGATTGGTCTGAAGGTTCCCTCTTTCTTGGGAACCACAAATAGATTTGAATAGAATCCCTGCCCGTGTTCCGTCCGCGGAACTGGGTGGATCACCCCCATTAGTAAAAGGTCTTGTACACAGCGTAGAAACGCCTCTTTCTTTATTTGGTTTGCTGATAACCTTGAAAGATGAAATCTCCCTCGTGGAGGAGAAGTTTTGAAGTCCAGGAGATATCCCTGAGATATGATCTCCAACGCCCAGGGATCCTGGACATCTCTTGCCCAAGCCTGGGCGAAGAGAGAAAGTCTGCCCCCCACTAGATCCGTTTCCGGATAGAGGGCCCTCTCTTCATGCTGTCTTGGGGGCAGCAGCAGGTTTCTTGGCCTGCTTGCCCTTGTTCCAGGACTGGTTAACTTTCCAGCCCTGCCTGTAATGAGCAACAGTTCCTTCCTGTTTTGGAGCGGAGGAAGTTGATGCTGCTCCAGCCTTGAAGTTACGAAAGGCACGAAAATTAGACTGTTTGGCCTTTGATTTGGCCCTGTCCTGAGGTAGAGCATGGCACTTACCTCCCGTAATGTCAGCTATAATTTCTTTCAAGCCGGGCCCGAATAAGGTCTGCCCTTTGAAAGGAATATTAAGCAATTTAGATTTAGAAGTCACGTCAGCTGACCAGGATTTAAGCCATAGCGCTCTGCGCGCTTGGATGGCGAATCCGGAGTTCTTAGCCGTAAGTTTGGTTAAATGTACGACGGCATCAGAAACAAATGCGTTAGCTAGCTTAAGTGCTTTAAGCTTGTTCATAATTTCATCCAATGGAGCTCTGCGAATGGCCTCTTCCAGAGACTCAAACCAGAATGCCGCCACAGCAGTGACAGGCGCAATGCATGCAAGGGGCTGTAAGATAAAACCTTGTTGAACAAACATTTTCTTAAAGTAACCCTCTAATTTCTTATCCATTGGATCTGAAAAGGCACAACTATCCTCCACCGGGATAGTGGTACGCTTAGCTAAAGTAGAAACTGCTCCCTCCACCTTAGGAACCGTCTGCCATAAGTCTCGTGTGGTGGCGTCTATAGGAAACATTTTCCTAAATATGGGAGGAGGGGAAAAGGGCACACCAGGTCTATCCCACTCCTTGCTAATAATCTCTGTAAGCCTTTTAGGTATAGGAAACACGTCAGTACACACCGGTACCGCATAGTATCTATCCAACCTACATAATTTTTCTGGAATTGCAACCGTGTTACAATCATTCAGAGCCGCTAATACCTCCCCTAGCAATGTGTGGAGGTTCTCAAGCTTAAATTTAAAATTAGAAATCTCTGAATCCAGTCTCCCTGGATCAGATCCGTCACCCACAGAATGAAGCTCTCCGTCTTCACGTTCTGCAAACTGTGACGCAGTATCTGACATGGCTCTCACCTCATCCGCGCGCTCTGTCCTTAACCCAGAGCTATCGCGCTTGCCTCTTAATTCTGGCAATTTAGATAATACTTCTGTCATAACAGTAGCCATGTCTTGCAAAGTGATTTGTAAGGGCCTCCCTGATGTACTTGGCGCCACAAAATCACGCATCTCCTGAGCGGGAGGCGAAGGTACTGACACGTGAGGAGAGTTAGTCGGCATAACTTCCCCCTCGTTGTCTGGTGATAATTTCTTTACATGTAAAGATTGACTTTTATTTAAAGTAGCATCAATGCAATTAGTACATAAATTTCTATTGGGCTCCACATTGGCCTTTAAACATAGTGAACAAAGAGATTCATCTGTGTCAGACATGTTTAAACAGACTAGCAATGAGACTAGCAAGCTTGGAAATACTTTTCTAAATAAATTTACAAGCAATATAAAAAACGCTACTGTGCCTTTAAGAAGCACAAAAAGCTGTCACAGTTGAAATAACAATGAACCAAAATAGTTATAGCAACCAATTTTTCACAGTAAATGTATTAAGTTAGCAAAGGATTGCACCCACCAGCAAATGGATGATTAACCCCTTAATACCCAAAAACGGATTAACAATTTAATAATTAACGTTTTTCTCACAGTCAAAACACACTGTCACAGGTCTGCTGTGACTGATTACCTCCCTCAAAATGAATTTTGAAGACCCCTGAGCTCTCTAGAGACGATCTGGATCATGGAGGATGAAGTAGACAGATTGTGACTGAATTTTTACTGCGCAAAAAAGCGCTAAAATAGGCCCCTCCCACTCATATTACAACAGTGGGGAAGCTCAGAAAACTGTTTCTATGCAGAAAACAAAGATGGCCATGTGGTAAAAATCATGCCCCAATAAGTTTTATCACCAAGTACCTCACAAAAAACGATTAACATGCCAGTAAACGTTTTAAACATACATTTTAAAAGTTATGAAGTGTTATTAATAAGCCTGCTACCAGTCACTTTTACTGCAGTTAAGGCTCATACATTATTTCAGTATTAACAGTATTTTCAGAGTCAATTCCATTCCTTAGAAAAATACATTCAGTGTACACACACACATCAGCCTAATACCAGTCGCTATTACTGCATTTAAGGCTGAACTTACTTTACATTGGTATCAGCAGTATTTTCTCAGTCAATTCCATTCCTCAGAAAAATAATTACTGCACATACCTCATTTGCAGGGGGGCCCTGCATGCTATTCCCCTTCTCTGAAGTTACCTCACTCCTCAGATGAGAACAGCCAGTGGATCTTAGTTACGTCTGCTAAGATCATAGAAAACGCAGGCAGATTCTTCTTCTAATGCTGCCTGAGAATAAACAGCATACTCCGGTGCCATTTAAAATAACAAACTTTTGATTGTAGAAATAAACTAAGTTAAAAAACACCACAGACCTCTCACAGCGACCTATCTAGTTAGGCTGCAAGAGAATGACTGAATATGACATGTGAGGGGAGGAGCTATGTAGCAGCTCTGCTGGGTGATCCTCTTGCAGCTTCCTGTTAGGAAGAGATATATTCCATAAGTAATGGATGACCCGTGGACTGACTACACTTAACAAGAGAAAATCATTACATTTTTCAATTTTAGGTTTCTCATTGAAATTATTTGCAAACAGTTAGTTCTATCATGGCACAAATGGTTGTAAATGCTTCTCTGGGATCCCCTTTGTTTAGAAATAGCAGACATATATGGTTTTGGCATTGCTTTTTGGTAATTAGAAGGCTGCTAAATGCTGCTGCGCGCAACAGTTGTATTTTGCCCAGCCGTGAAGGGGTTAATTAGGTAGCTTTTAGTGAGCTTGTAGGGTTAATTTTAGCTTTAATGTAGAGATCAGCCTCCCTGATCCATCCCTGACCCCCCTCAAACAGCTCTCTTCCCTCCCCCACCTCACAATTGCCACCGCCATCTTAAGTACTGGCAGAAAGTGTGCCAGTACTAAAATAAAATACATTATATATATTTATATATATATATATATATATATATATATATATATATATATATATATATATATATATATATATATATATATATATATATATATATATATATATATATAGTACCCATTTTGCCATAATAAATAATAAAAAATGTTTTTATTTTTTTCTATGCTAAAGCATTTTCTGTAGTGTAGCTGCCCCCCTCAACACCCCCCCCCGATCACTTTACAAAAATTAATTTCCCTCCCTCTCTCTCAATCAGCTCAATGTAGCATGCGCACCACTACCCCGCACCCCCCGCGCGCTCCTGATGTCTTGCAAGCACTGCATGGACAGGAACAGGAAGTCCCTCCAACAATGGGACGCCCACTCGCCTCCCTGCTATGGCTCCCACATACCAACGAACGGCACCAACGCTGGCCGATGCAGAGAGGGCCACAGAGTGGCCCTCTCTGCATCAACAACTCTGTAACTCTATTTCTGCAGTGCTCTACCCGTGGGGCATGCAGAAATAGCACAATCTCGCTATTTTGAGCGAGATCGCAGCAGAGAGTAGCCCAGGACTACAGTGACCCTTGTAAGGGGTTAAAGGGATATAAATCCCATTTTTTTTTTCTTTAATGATTCAGATAGAGCATGCAATTTTAAGCAACTTTCTAATTTACTCCATTATCATTTTTTCTTAATTCTTTTGTTGTCTTTATTTGAAAAATCAGGAATGTAAGCACAGGACCTGGCCCATTTTTGGTACAGCACACTGAGTAGCACTTGCTGATTGGTGTCTACATTTAGCCATAATACTAATAAATTTGACCAGCGCAGACACCCAAACAGACAATCAAAAAGGGGAGCGTCTCCCAAAAAAGATTCCTCAAAGCTTATATAGTGTTAAAAAGTGTATAATGATTGCGCAAACAATGCTAAAGGTGGTAATATATAATAGAATAAAAATAATAACCAATGTGACTAGTCAGTGGTCGTGAAATAAAGTCACAAAAAATAATTACAAAAATTGTGCTCAAATAAAATGAGTCTAACTTATGTGTGCAATTAAATAAATGTGCAGAAAATGAATATGCAAAAATGATATGCAATGACAGTGTGCAATAACAGGTGTGATAAAAACAAAGCTATAATATACTGCGAGTATCCGTTTGTTCCTCAAAAAGTCTTTAAATGTACCCTCCAAAAAGATATATAATATCCAAAATGTAATACATTTATTCGATAAACAGAAATAATCATATAAAAATAGATACAATAATGAAAGGATACGAAATACAATTGCGGCCGCAGTTCAAATACAAATAAAAATATCGAATTAGACTAATTACACATAATATAAAATCACAAAGAGCCTAGGGACAAAGAATTAAGAGGAATGTCCGGTATACAAATCCTATCATTGAGGAAAGCAAAATGTCCCAGAGGTAATGTAGTCAAACTTGGAGCTCTTTATTCTGATATGGGCCATCAAAATATCGCCACCGGGTTCTGTTGATGGGAAAGAGGAACTCCTTAATGCAGTGTCTACAGCAATATTGTAGAGTATATCCGTACTCACATTTAGGTTTGTGTTATCCGGCGTAGACCCTCAGATGAAGACCCTCAGGTAAAGACACAGATTCAGATGTGCTTTCTTGTTATATGTTTCTCGGTAACGCCCCTTCACCTACACCTGATGAAGGGGCGTTACCCAGAAACGCAAAACAAGAAAGCACATCTGAATCTGTGTCTTCACCCGGACATGGTCCCTAGGCTCTTTGTGATTTTATATTATGTGTAATTAGCCTAATTCGATATTTTTATTTGTATTTTAATTGCGGCCGCAATTGTATTTTGTATCCTTTTATTATTGTATCTATTTTTATATGATTATTTCTGTTTATCAAATAAATGTATTACATTTTGGATATTATATGTCTTTTTGGAGGGTACATTTAAAGACTTTTTGAGGAACAAACGGATACTTACAGTATATTATAGCTTGGTTTTTATCACACCTGTTATTGCACACTGTCATTGCATATCATTTTTGCATATTCATTTTCTGCACATTTATTTAATTGCACACATAAGTTAGACTCATTTTATTTGAGCACAATTTTTGTAATTATGTTTTGGCTACATTTAGCCACCAATCAGCAAGCACTACCCAGGTTCTGAACCAAAAATGGTCTGGCTCCTAAGCTTACATTCCAGCTTTTCAAATTAGAAGTAATTATCTTCCATCTTTCACAGATATGTTCATGTGATATTTTTTTGTCAGTTTTTTACAGATATGCCCCGTCACTTTAAAGGGATATGAAACCCAAACTTTTTCTTTTACGATTCAGATAGAGCATGTGATTTTAAATAATTTTCTATTTTAATTCTAATATCTAATTCTTTTGGTATCTTTTGTTAAAAAGTATGAACATATGCTTAGGAGCCGGCCCATTTCTGGAGCACTATATAGCAGCAGCTTTGCAAAAATTGTATCCATTTGCAAAATCACAAGATGGCAGCATTATTTCCAGCCATGTAGTGCTGCAGATGCCTACCTAGGTATCTCTTCATCGCATAATATCATAAGAAGGAAGCAACTTTGATAGAAGTAAATTGGAATCTTTTTTGTGTGCTCTGTCTGAATCCCTTTAAAATGATCTAGCATTTGGCAACATGTCCCTTTAAGGTCTGTTTGTTTTATCTCAGGTTGTTAAATTTACAAATGGAATATGGTCTATCCCAAACAATCTCAGTATCTGCTATGATTGTTCTTAAATGAAACAGGACTACCTTCACGTTTGCCGCAAGTTCCTTGGTAACCTGATCACCTACTTTAGGATTAGATTATTTCAGTTCTAATGCCCTGTGATGAGCAGTGTAATTTTATAAAATCGCAAGGAAATATTTAGTAACCAAAGTGTTTCTAATAACTACCACAAGAAGTTAATACATAAAATATAACCCCAGACTTCATCTATAATGTGTAGCACGCACCAGAAGGCAGAATGTCATTTAGTGGAAAACCCTAAGCAATGAGAAACATATGTTAGATAGAGATTGGAACGCAAGTTGAAATGTCTTCAAAAGAATGAACAAAAATTTCAGAATAGCAAGGTAAAGATAAGTAAGGTCAAGCAATGTATATTGGGGGATAGTGGAATAGCTGTTTAAAAGGACAGTAAACACCAAAAAATGTTATTGTTAAAAGATAGATAATCCCTTTATTACCCATTCCCTATATTTGCATAACCAACACAGTTATATTATTATACTTTTTACCTCTGTAATTACCTTGTATCTAAGCTTCTGCAGACTGCCCCCTTATCTCAAATCTTTTGACAGACTTGTATTTCAGGCAATTAGTGTTGACTTAATTCCACAGCATGAGCACAGTGTTATCTATATGGCACACGTGAACTAATGCCCTCTAGCTGTGAAAAACTGTCAAATGCATTCAGATAAGAGGTGGTCTTCAAGGACTTAGAAATTAGCATATGAGCCTTCCTAGCTTTAGCTTTCAACTAAGAATACCAGGAGAACAAAGCAAATTTGAAAATAAAAGTAAATTGGAAAGTTCTTTAAAATTACATGCCCTATCTGAATCATGAAAGTTTAATTTGGATCTGAATCATGAAAGTTTAATTTGGACTTTACTGTCCCTGTAAATTAACCAGTTAAAAATGTTGTTGTTTTTACTCTTGAGGGTTAAATAGTGCTGCTCTGGCTGATAGCCGCACAACAGTACTATAGCTGAATGCCTCCTAGAGTGAGACATGTTGTAATAGTGGGTCTTGCCACTTTCAGCGAGACCCACTTTATTACAAGTCTAAAAAAATACATAAAGACACATGATGTACAGGGTACGTCTATGTCATTAAGGGGTTAAGGGACATTGAAGGGACACAAAAGTCAAAATTAAAGATGAATGCTTTAGATAGAGGGTGTAATTTTAAGAGACTTTTCAATGAATTTCTGTAAAATAATTTTCTTTGTTCTCTTGGTATCCTTTGTTGAAAACCATACATAGATAGGGTTATTATTCCTTGTCTTAATATAAATCAAGATTTGATAGGTGTTTATGTTGTATACACTTCATGTCCACAAAATTGTAAGGTGAATAAAACTTGCATTTCACTGAGTGCAAGTTTGTACCGTAATTATCTCTCCTTTTACAGAAATCTGCAAGTGCTCTTTAGGGAACTATATCACTTTCATAAAACTTCCCTTTAAAACTATCCTCAAGGATCTTATATTTGTCACATCTTGCTGTTCAGTACTGCAGATCAGGAGAGCTTTAAAGAACCTAGGCAGCTGATGCACTTGGATGCTGTTGTTCACAATACAGATACACTCTGCAAGGCAAATGTGAAATGTACACATGTGCACAGCAACAGGTGCTAATATTTATATCCTGACAGACATAGATACATACTAAAACAAAAACACAGATACAATCACAGATACATACTGACACAAGTACGTACAGACATAGATTCATACTGAATGACACAACACACACAGACAATAACAGATACGTACTTACAAATACAAATAGATATTCACATATACATACTAACACAAAGTCACACAATCATATATACATACTGACACAAACTTGCACAGAAAATAACAGATACATACTGACACAAGTGCACACAAACAGACACAGATACATACTGACACAAAAACACACAGACAATCAGAGATATATACTGACACAATACACTCAGACATAGATACATACTGACACAAGTAGACACAGATAAATACTGAAACAAAAACACAGACACATACTGACATGAACACACACATAAAAATTAGATACATACTGACAACAAAACACACATTCACACATTCACAGATACATACTGACACAACACACAACCACAGATATGTACTGACACAAATACACACAGACAGATAATCATGGTGGTGGAGTTGGGATCTTACTCTCCACCTCCTGCTCCTATCGGTACCTTTCTCCATTTCCATCTCTCTCCTTTTCTTCCTTTGAAGTCCACTGCATTCACCTGTTCTCCCCCTCTCCCTCAGAGTGGCAGTTATCTATCGCCCCCCTGGACCAACCTCCCAATTCCTTGACAACTTTGCTGTCTGGCTTCCTTACTTTTCCTCTACAAATACACCTACTCTAATTCTGGGGGACTTCAACATTCCCATTGACAACCCATCTGCCCCTGCTGTCTCTAAACTTCTCTTACTCACTAACTCCTTCTGCCTCTCACAATCCACCCTATTCCCTACTCACTGCGATGGATACTCTATTGATCTGGTATTCTCCTATCTCTGCTCTCTCTCTGATGTTGCCTGTCACCCATTTCTCATCTCAGACCACCATCTGCTCACCTTTAATCTTAAAGTGAAGGTCAAGTCAGGAGCATTGCTTAACATTTTGGTATCTGTGATTGTCTGAGTACTTATGTCACTATGTATCTGTGATTGTCTGTCTGAGTACTTATGTCACTATGTATCTGTGATTTAACTGATTTTTCAAAGGCTCAGCACCAAGAAGAGACTGTTATTGCCAGAAATTTGCGCTTCCACTGGCGCATATGGA
Organism: Bombina bombina; assembly: GCF_027579735.1. Taxonomy (NCBI): domain Eukaryota; kingdom Metazoa; phylum Chordata; class Amphibia; order Anura; family Bombinatoridae; genus Bombina; species Bombina bombina. The sequence goes on along the minus strand of NC_069500.1, from coordinate 90,438,638 downwards.
TACCAACAGTTTTATATATCTATATATATATATATATATATATTTATCTTTGCGATCTTAAATTATCAACATATGGCAAAAACAGCACAGAAACATTATATAATATAAATATAAGCTAAATATTAACTTAAAAAAACGTTTTTTTAATAACCAAAACATGGCGGCGTACATATTTATAGGGATGTACTGTGATAAATAGGGAGTAAATATGGAGTAAATGCTGTTTCCGACAGGCAAAATTTATCATTGTTACGCCCCAGCTCGCCTGCACAAAGTTACGTCTATTTTTTTTATAAATTCAGGCGCACATGTGCGCTTCTCTGGAGGCGAGCTGGGGCGCAGTTACAGGCAAGGCACATACAGAGTTTATCTAGCCTTTGATAAATCTAGCTCATAGTAACATAATTACTCACAGACAATCACAGATACATATTGATATAAGTACTCACAGACAGACAGTCACAGATACATAGTGACATAAGTACTCACAGACAATCACAGATACATATTGATATAAGTACTCACAGACAGACAATCACAGATACATAGTGACATAAATACTCAGACAATCACAGATACATAGTGACATAAATACACTCATAGACAGACAATCACAGATACATATTGATATAAGTACTCACAGACAGACAGTCACAGATACATAGTGACATAAGTACTCACAGGCAATCACAAATACATAGTGACATAAATACACACAGACAGACAATCACAGAAACAAAGTAACATAAATACTCACAGACAGACAATAACAGATACATAGTGACATAAATACTCACAGAAAGACAATCACAGATACATAGTGACATAAGTACTCACATGCAGACAATCACAGATACATAGTGACATAAATACTCAGACAATCACAGATACATAGTGACATAAATACACTCATAGACAGACAATCACAGATACATAGTGACATAAATACTCACAGACAGACAATATCAGATACATAGTGACATAAATACTCACAGAAAGACAATCACAGATACATAGTGACATAAGTATCCACAGACAGACAATCACAGATACATAGTTACATAAGTACTCGCAGACAGGCATTCACAGATACATAGTGACATAAGTACTCACAGACAGACAATCACAGATACATAGTGACATAAGTACTCACAGACAGACAATCACAGATACATAGTGACATAAGTACTCACATACAGACAATCACAGATACATAGTGACATAAGTACTCACATACAGACAATCACAAATACATAGTGACATAAGTACTCACAGACAATCACAGATACATAGTGACATAAGTACTCACATACAGACAATCACAGATACATAGTGACATAAGTACTCACATACAGACAATCACTGATACTGTACATAGTGACATAAGTTTTCACAGACAGACAATCACAGATACATAGTGACATAAGTACTCACAGACAGGCAATCACAGCTACATAGTGACATAAGTACTCACAGACAGACAATCACAGATACATAGTGACATAAGTATTCACAGACAATCACAGATACATAGTGACATAAATACTCACAGACAGACAACCACAGAAATATAGTGAATAAGTATTCACAGGCAGACAATCACAGATACATAGTGACATAAGTATTCACAGACAATGACAGCTACATAGTGACAGAAGCAATTCAGAAATCCAGCACTTCAATCCTTGATAGGGTGCATACTGCAGTAGGATTACTGCAAAAATCCTCAAAGTAATATAAAACAAAAAGTAGCAGACGCACCACAAAGTCCTTATGCAGAGGTTCTCAATATCAATAAAGAGAACCTCTGCATAAGGACTTTGTGGTGCGTCTGCTACTTTTTGTTTTAAGCTACATAGTGACATAAGTACTCACAGACAGACAATCACAGAAATATAGTGACATAAGTACTCACAGACAGACAAAGATACAGAGTGACATAAGTACTCGCAGACAGGCATTCACAGATACATAGTGACATATGTACTCACAGACAGACAATCACAGATACAGAGTGACATAAGTACTCACAGACAGACAATCACAGATACATAGTGACATAAATACTCACAGACAGACAATCACAGAAATATAGTGACATAAGTACTCACACACAGACAATCACAGATACAGAGTGACATAAGTACTCACAGACAGACAATCACAGATACATAGTGACATAAGTACTCACAGACAGACAATCACAGAAATATAGTGACATAAGTACTCACACACAGACAATCACAGATACATAGTTACATAAGTACTCGCAGACAGGCATTCACAGATACATAGTGACATAAGTACTCACAGACAGACAATCACAGATACATAGTGACATAAGTACTCACAGACAGACAATCACAGATACATAGTGACATAAGTACTCACAGAGAGGCATTCACAGATACATAGTGACATAAATACTCACATACAATCACAGATACATAGTGACATAAATACACTCATAGACAGACAATCACAGAAATATAGTGACATATACAGTATATAGTTGATCATATAATAATAACATAATAAAGAGAGAGACAGATACATGTCAGGAGGCACTCACTGATCACTACTGACAGATCCCCATACAAAATATACTCATTAACACAAATAAATGGAGACAGACACAGTGATATTTATTCTGACAGGCACAAGAGCACACTGACAAGCACAGATATACTTTAAGAGAGACTCACAGATACATAGTGATATAAGAAAACATATAAGTCACAACAGAACTGGTAAAATAATCTCCCTTTTTATTTTATATATATATATACATACACACAATTATTTCTAAATATAATATATATATATATACAGTATATATATACACACACACACATACACACAATTATTTCTAAATATAATATATATATATATACAGTATATATATATACACACACAAACATGATTGTGTATATATATATATACTGTATATATATTTATAGATAAATTTATATTATTTGTATCATCATTTATTTGTAGAGCTGCAACAGTTTCCAAAGCGCTATATTTTAGTATTAGTCTATACAAAGCAAATCTTTATTAATATACCTTAGAGAACACAAGATTTGTAGCTCCCATCTGGATTTCATTATCATCTGTTATCTGCCTGATTATGTTCTAATGCCACATTATAATTAAAATCAATTTGTAGATACCAGCATGATTCAGTTCAGTAGATCTTTTACAAATGAATACATTCCACATAGATTACAAGGCTACCAATCTTAATATACAGTTCCAATAAATTCTGATTTCTAACTAAGGTCTTGTTGTAAATGTCCACTTATCAGAAAACCTATAAAAAAAAATTATATATATATATATATATATATATATATTATTCCATTCCCAGAAACATGTCATGAATGCATAATAGTTTATTTATTTATGTTACCTTATGGTTGTCAAGACTTTATATTCTTTCCACCCAAAAGATATTTAAAAAAAATTAGTTTCAGGATTTTGAGAGGTACACAGAAACAGAAAATGGCCTGTCTATACTGCAGTAGATTTTGTTCTAGCAAAAATAAAATATCAAGTGCTTGCCTTTTGCTTTAAAAATGTAAGAACATTTGAAGCCAATAGATTCTTACAACCCACTTTTTTTATGTAAATTTACGATTCTGGAGTCTTTTTACAGCTCTAGAAAATTAACAAATCGGTGGTAAATCTATTACTGATTGTTACCAGCACAAGTCAATTCAAGTCAGCTTTTAAAAAAAAAAAAGAAAGAATTTTATTTACTGACTTGCTATAGTCAGGACTTAAAAACTCCAGGGGCGAGATTACATATGCGGCGCAGGCTTCAGCGTAACTGCTGAAACCCGCGGCGCCCGTAATTTCACCTCGCACATCGGGGAATCACATATATGGCACCGGCAGTTCATAAAGTGCCGTAAAAGTCTAACCTGCCTCCCAAAAATAAACTCGACACATATATCCGCAATCCCCCCACATCACAACTAATAATAAATGTATTAACCCCTAAACCGACAACCCCCCACAATGCAATATGCCTAATTAAACTATTAACCCCTAATCCGCCATTCACCCACATTGTGATCTTTCTAGTAAAAGTATTAACCCCTAAATCCACAAAACCCCAACATCACAAACTACCTAATAAATGTATTAACCTCTAATCCACCATTAACCCACATCGCAAAGTACCTATTAAAACTATTAACCCCTAATCCGCCATTAACCCACATCGCAAGAAACCTTATAAATCTATTAACCCCTAATCCGCCAAACCCACACAACACAAGTACCCTAATTAATCTATTAACCCTTAATCCGCCAAACCCCCACAACGCAAAAAACTAATTTAATTACTAAGCCCCCTAACCTAACCCACTAAATTAACCCCAAATTATATAAACTAATAAAATACTAAATTATAATAAAATAAAAAATCAATTACCAAAAATAAAAAAGTCAAACATTACAGAAAATAATAAACAAAATTATCCAATTTTTTTTAAACCTAATCCCTATTAAAATAAAAAAAAAAACCGTAAAATAAAAACACCCCCTAATCTAATTAAGGCTTTTTGTAGGGCATTGCCCTAAATTAAACAGCTCTTGTGCATTTAAAAAAAAGTCCCCCCTAACAGTAAAACCCCCACCCACCAAACCACCTCCCAAAATGAATAAACCTAACACTAAAAAAACTAAACTACCCATTGCCCCTAAAGGCATATGTAATCTTGCATCAGGTGTGAAGCTCATTTAAAAATGACGGTTTCAATCATTATTTTTATGAAAGGAAAAACTGATTAAATAAAATGCAAATATCCTCCCACACACACTCAAATGTAGAATTTTTGTCAATTCTGTCATATTTTACACCCATTCAGAATAATCATATTGGAGTTGGATAAACTTAGCTCATTTTAAAGGGCATTGTTGTGCAAATATTACATGTTACAACTTATCATAACATGTAATTTATGGTGAATATTTAGCCATATTCCATTGTAGCAGAAAAAGTTAGCAATAGTCACTCAATCTAATCAAATTTCATATATATGCTATACATTTGGACATCATTGTTATAAATAAATTATACTTTTGTTTGACTTTGAGTGCTAAAAACTTTTAAAATAGCAAAACTATAATTGAATGTTGATCATGCCAGTGTACGGACACAACACATTTTCATTCAGTTCATAGAAATATTCAGTGGTAGAAAAGGTAGTCCCATCATATGAATGTCAATTGTCAGACATTCTTCCACCCCTGATGCTACATTATAGGAACCACAACAAATTTGCAAAACCATTTTAGAATGGACCAAGTACTTGGATGTTGTCAGCTGGTCACAGTTGTCATTTATTCAATATATTCTTTTGAGCATGTTTGACCAATAATATACAGAAATAAAGTGTTACTAAAGTATTGCACAGATTGCTGACCTGTACTGCCATCTAATGGCACTTATAGGTATTGATTTTACACAACCATGCATGGCTATGATCCTAACACTTGTACAGAATTTGTACTCAAAAGCTTACAGTCTATTACAGATAATTTTAGTGGAACATAGTAAATTACAGAGTCCTTTTCAGAGATTTATGTTTTTAAGATATTTTATTGCTTGGCAAAAAATAACTGATGTAATAATTAATAACAATTGTAGACATTGGACATTGGATGAGTTCCCTTCTGTCTGAGGCAAAGTCTCCAGTGTAAAAATACTAATGAATAAAAAGTACTGCTGTCACTTACATCTTAATTCACAATTAGCAGCAGTTGAGTGAATCTGGGCCTTTGTTAACAAGCAGACAGGGAAGTGGAACAGTGCCAGGAGTCTTGCGCAACACCTGCTGCTGTGCCAATAATACCCTAAGTTGCTTCTTAAAAGACTATTTACACTAGTTTTCCAGGTTTCCGAATTTTACAGACCATAAAATAGACTAAGGTATACTGTTTTATAATGTTTACATTTGTTTTGCAGGGGGGTTGGGCTGTAAACTCTGGCCCTATGTATGTTTCTTCCAGAAAATAAATTAAAGGGACATGATACCCAAATGGTGCAGTACTTGAAAGTGATGCACCCTAGCTGTAAAAAGATGCCTAGAAAATATCACCTAAACATCTCTATGTGAAAAAGGAAGATATTTTGCCTGAAAATTTCCTTAACTTCATCTTATTGTAAGCAGCCAATCGGGATGCTAGTCTTGGGACTTGCAAGGGAGGTTGCACCTGGCAGGTACAGTCTTGTTATTTCCCTTCTCAGTTTAAGGAAATTCACTACCTAATCTCACAAGATTTAAGTGAAATAGCATGAGATCACAGTAAAACAAAATGGAACAAGAAGTCGAAAAGTGTTGTCCTGGGTCTATCAAGGCCTTTCATCTGTGGAATTCGATAAGTGAGAAACAGACGTGTAAATGTGTCTTTAAGTATCAAGAATTTGTATTATGATTAGCTAAACAGGATTGGCACATATTACGTATAGAGCCATTTTTTTACTGAAACGATAATAGAAAAAGCGCTGAAAGTAAACAATAAAAATAGTTATTTGCTTGATATTACGTTGTGATTAAAAACCACAACCGATTGTGTATTAAAACATTCTTAAGCAACTACAGGTTAAAAAAAAAACAATTCTAGACAAAAGAGTAATTGAAGAGCATTGCTTTATAAAATAATCGATAGAGCAATCATTCGCAGTGCTAATTTCTTTAGTTTTTTTTTTTCTGTATAGTTCTTGCTTATTAATCGCGGTTCTGTCTTTAAGTAATTTGCACTTTACTATCAGTCCTCTATCATAAATGTTAATAGTAAGCCGGTTAATGCAAATTCCTAGCCCTCTGTGTAGCCTATCATATGCGTTCAACTTGGGAAAGCGCTCAGACTGTAACTGTGTCCGTTCACACTCACGTGACACTCTTCACGCTCTTCACGTAGTAAACACACACTAGACGTCCGATGACGTATCCTGTTTCACTCACAATGCTCCGGTGCAAGGGAAGCTGAGCGCTCCATCAACGCTCAAAAGACAATACAATAAGCAAAATCTTCCGGCGCACCCGGCAGCAGTGAGACTTAATCACAAAAACACCAAGCAAAGTTGAAATAAATGAATATTTATACCTGTTTATTTGGAAAGTCCTTCACATATACAGTTAGGCATAATGTTATCCCACAGGTAGGATTGAAAAACAGCAATAGACAGGCAGCAAGGTAGAAAAATATAAAGACTGGTCAGACGCGTTTCCTTGTGTTACATCCTCAGTGACTTATTAAAGAGTAATGTAATAGCTATAGAAATATTGAATTAAAAGCAAGTGTTCCTTTATAAGGACATTAACCCCTTGAATGCTATCAAGTGTTATACTCCTAAGACAGTGTTTCTTGACTCTAGTCCCCAAGTACGACTAACAGACCAGATTTTCATGATAACTTAACTAGAGCACAGGTGAAATAATCAGCTGATGGGTGAGAGCAGGTTAGTAACTATGGTTACTGATCTGCTGATTATCTCACATGGGCTCTAGATAAGATATTGTGGAAATCTGGCTGTTTGGAGGTACTTGTGGACTGAAGTTGAGAAACACTTGGGGATCCCTTGCACTGCAGCCTGGGGGGGAAAATCTGCAGCCTGTTTGCCCAATGCAGCTGCAGTGGGAACTCCCTGTGGCATCACAACTTGCATGTTTGATGACATAACAGGGAACAAGGAAGTCCCTATAGCAGCAGGGAGTTCCCTGTTTCTGAAGCTGTTGGGGAGGAGAGGATTTAATAAGAAAACAAATCTCAGCCCCAGGCCACTTATAGGGCTATGAGTCAGACATCCCAACTCTCCCTGAAGTTCAATGAGTCTCCCTGATTGTAATAGTGGCTCCCTGATGCCAGCAAATGGAATGCAATCTCCCTGAAACTCCAAGTACCATGATCCAATGTGGCCCAAATCCAGAAAAGTATTTCTTTAAGTAATGCCTTTAGTTGCTGGGACGTTATAGAACTCTCAAAGTATGCATCAGTAACCAAAAAGCCCCCACTGATTTTAATAAAATAAAAACACAAATACTACCTTATTTACTGCACGTAATTAAACTTCATGTTCAAAAATATTTAACACTTTAAGGACACAGCTTTCAGTTTGCTCAATTGTTTTATGACGGAAAAATTCTGTCATATGTCCTTAAGAGGTTAAGCATTCAACAAGCGTACGATCACTGAAAAATAGGTTTGTTGTATGGGGTTGTGCAAAAAAGCTACTTTTTTTAAAAAATGTGACTTTAGTGGAAGCTACTTTAATGATAAGTCTCTATCTTGTTTAGGGTTTCAAGGTGTCCAATATATAACTGGGAGGGGGGAAGTGACGGCGCAGTAGCGGGTGAAGCCACCTCCCTGAAATGAGTTTTTGCAGGTTGTCTGATGAGACCCCTCATTTTACTGCTGTCATTCTCTGGGCAGTAGGAAAAACTGAATTTTTAGAGGTAAATTAAATGAAAAGCATAGAAAATAAAGAAAGAAAATACATCTATTTTTCTTTTTTAATTAGCATAATTAAACATCTTATGAGCAAACACATTTTGTGTCTAGTTTCTTTTTAAGTAGTAGACATTCATCATGTGTGCAGTAACCTGAAGCAAGGAACTGACTGATGTTGCTTATCTCTAAATTCCGCAATGGGAGTATACCTGCATATATTGTGATCCATCAGCGAGACTCCAAATAGTGTGCCGCAACAGCTCTAGAAACTGTTAGCGTCATAAGGTGAAATGCCAAACGCACATATAATTTGTCAAATATTTTTTTCACTGATAAAACTGGGAGTACAGACGACAGGAAACTCAGACGTTGGCTTATCTGCTCCCACCTTGCACACATCATATAAAACTAATCCATAGGTTCCTAATATTGGTTTTTATGACAACTATATTAGTTTAATCTATCATGTTGGTTTCTTACGGACTTAGATTTATCTATTCTCATCAATTATTTGATCAGTATTGTTCGGTTTGGTTGTTTTCCATTACATATTTTATTGTACAATTTCATTAAATGTTAAAAATGTTCTGGCAACTGCTGAGCATGTTCTGTTTTATAAACTGCTTCCAATGTCACTGCGTAAATCTTCAGGACACTTGAATGTTCTGGTTTTCATTGATGTTGGATGTTGTAAGAAACAGATGGGTAACTTTAAATGATTTAAGAAAGACGTGCTCAAAATATTCTTTTTTTTTTTTTTTTTTTTTTTAATATTATGATCATTGGTTTTTTTTAAACATATTGTAGTGTCTCTTATTCAGCCCCCAAAGGATATAAATGCTTTATATTTAAACTAGACTTCAGTACATAATATATTATCACTTTAATGTGATAGAACAGAGCCTAGTTTGGGAAGACTGCATAAATTCCGCATTTTTTGTTATAAAAATATAAACAATTTAGAGCTAGATTACAAGTGGAGCGCTTATTTATTGCATGCCCATAAATGGGCTAATACGCCCGTTTACGGGCACATGATAAATAGCCAGCCATTACAGGTGGATGGTTAATGCTACCCCAAGCTAGCGGTAGCAAGTAGCACTCCAAAAAGACCTCTGGTTAATTTTAAAAATATCGCCCAATTGCCCCCAATATTATGTGAAGTGTTGTTTTTAAAAATAAAAAAAGAGTAGAATTTTTATTTTTTAAAATAATAACTGCATGAAGCAGTTATTAGGGCTTAAAATGAGCACAGAAAAAAATGGCACAGAAAAGTGCCTTTACTTTGCAGTCTAAGGCTACTGTGTGTTCACTGTAAATATACTGTATATGTATATCCTTAAATGCATACAGTATCTCACAAAAGTGAGTACACCCCTCCCATTTTTGTAAATATTTTATTATATCTTTTCATGTGACAACACTAAAGAAATGACATTTTGCGACAATGTAAAGTAGTGAGTGTACAGCCGGTATAACAGTGTCAATTTGCTGTCCCCTCAAAATACCTCAACACACAGCCATTAATGTCTAAACCGTTGGCAACAAAAGTAAGTACACCCCTAAGTGGAAATGTCCAAATTGGGCCCAAAGTGTCAATATTTTGTCTGGCCACCATTATTCTCCAGCACTGCCTTAACCTTCTTGGGCATGGAGTTCCCCAGAGCTTCACAGGTTGCCACTGGAGTTCTCTTCCACTCCTCCATGACGACATCACAGAGCTGGTGGATGTTAGAAACCTTGCACTCCCCCACCTTCCGTTTGAGGATGCCTCACAGATGCTCAATAGGGTTTAGGTCTTGAGACATGCTTGGCCAGTCCATCACCTTTACCCTCAGCTTCTTTAGCAAGGCAATGGTCGTCTTGGAGGTGTATTTGGTGTCATTATCATGATTGAATACCGCCCTGCGGCCCAGTCTCCGAAGGGAGGGGATCATACTCTGCTTCACAGTACATGTTGGCATTCGTGGTTCCCTCAATGAACTGTAGCTCCCTAGTGCCGGAAGCACTCATGTAGGCCAAGACCATGACACTTTCACCACCATGCTTGACTGTAGGCAAGACACACTTGTCTTTGTACTCCTAACCTGGTTGCTGCCACACACGCTTGACACCATCTGAACCAAATAAGTTTATCTTATCGGACCACAGGATATGGTTCCAGTTATCCATGTCCTTAGTCTGCTTGTCTTCAGATAAAACTGTTTGCAGATTTTCTCGTGCATCATCTGTAGAAGAGGCTTCCTTCTGGGACGACAGACATGCAGACCAATTTGATGCAGTGTGCCGCGTATGGTCTAAGCACTGACAGGCTGACCCCCACCCTTCAACCTCTGCAGCAATGCTGGCAGCACTCATACGTCTATTTCCCAAAGACAACTTTTGAATATGATGCTTAGCATGGGGAACCTGTCCTGTGAAACCGCTGTATGGTCTTGCCCACCGTGCTGCAGCTCAGTTTCAGGGTCTTGGCAATCTTCTTATAGCCTAGGCCATCTTTATGTAGAGCAACAATTCTTTTTTTCAGATCATCAGAGAGTTCTTTGCCATGAGGTGCCATGTTGAACTTCCAGTGACCAGTATGAGAGAATGTGAGAGCGATAACACCAAATTTAACAGACCTGCTCCCCATTCACACCTGAGACCTTGTAACACTAACAAGTCACATGACACTGGGGAGGGAACATGGCTAATTGGGCCCAATTTGGACATTGACACTTAGGGGTGTATTCACTTTTGTTGCCAACGGTTTATACATTAATGGCTGTGTGCTGAGTTATTTTAAAGGGAACAGCAAATTTACACTGTTACACAGGCTGTACACTCACTACTTTACAATGTAGCAAAGTGTCATTTCTTCAGTGTTGTCACATGAATATATATAATAAAATAATTACAAAAATGTGAGGGGTGTACTCACTTTTGTGGGATACTGTATATATTTATGTGTAAATATGTGTATATACACATATTAACATATAAATATATATGTATATATTCATATACATATATATTTAACCTTTGCTTTCCATCGCTATCTGACTTACCCCCTTCACTGCGCTAGGTTCTCAGTCATGTCTCACAGCATGAGAACGAGGCTCCCATTGGAGCCTTTGGAAGTGCACTCTCATGAGCGCAAATCTTCCCAGCATCGTGTTCGCATTAAGCTCAATTTATAATACCGGCGCACATTTGCTTGTGCTGGTATTACTGAGTGGTGCTAAAATATCACGATCGCATAAGTGATATTTTGCGCTCCACTAGCAGTCTAGTGTTTAGTGTCAGAGGATTCCAATACCTGAGCTACCAGGACTTTAATAAAACTTGTCTGTTGTGAGTTCAGCTCCATTATAATCAGTGGAGTTGCAGTTAACTTCTTGAGGAATACAAGAAAGTCGCTATTGCAATCAGCATTCCTCCCATTATAGTGTTGTTCCATTGCATTAAAGGGACAGTCTACACCAGAATTTTTATTGTTTTAAAAGATAGATAATCCCTTTATTACCCATTTCCCAGTTTTGCATAACTAACACAGTTATAATAATATACTTTTAACCTCTGTGATTATCTTGTATCTAAGCCTCTGCAAACTGCCCCTTTTTTCAGTTCTTTTGACAGACTTGCAGTCTAGCCAATCAGTGCCTGCTTCCAGATAACTTCTCGTGCACAAGCACAGTGTTATCTATATGAAATACGTGAACTAACACCCTCTAGTGGTGAAAAACTGTTAAAATGGAATCTGAAAGAGGTGGGCTTCAAGGTCTAAGAAATTAGCATATGAACCTCCTAGGTTAAGCTTTCAACTAAGAATACCAAGAGAACAAAGCAAAATTGGTGATAAAAGTAAATAGGAAAATTGTTTAAAATTACATGCTCTATCTGAATCATGAAAGTTTATTTTGACCTAGACTGTCCCTTTAATATAAATAAATTAGAATAAATGGAAACAAATGCTATTTGTTGTCATGTCCTGTACTAGCACCAGCAAAATAATTATTTATGGAGTGTGTGGAGGTTTGTATCATTGTTCATTCCCTACATTATGCCTTCTATAGCTCAAACAGCTGTGCTTAATGCTTTACGGAGAAGAGCAAAACCAGCGTCCTAAAGACTTTTCACCTCTTGCATGAATAAAACCAAAACGCAACACAAGGATTAAGAGGCTCAGTTATTTTATTATTCCATAGCATTCATTTCTAATTAAAAACACAAGTCAATGTGCTGAATAGCTGTAGGCTCACGACATGACCCTGCCCTGGTTATATTTGTGTATTTATATTGGAACGTGTTGGGCTAAATACAATAATAACATTGATGCTTTGTTTTTTCATCTCTTTTACCCCTACTACGCAGTGTTCTGTAATCTTTATAAAACACAGAGCCCTTATACATTGGCTTCCGCTAGAAACACTGCCAAAGAAAGAGAGGATGGGAACCTTTTCAACGTAGAAATAATAATAATGAGAACTGATTGTTTAAGTACTACACTCTCCTGGTGAAAACTACTCTCTTGTGAAAAATAAGGGGCTGAGAATGATGTCCTATGTATAAAATGGATGTATGATGTGCTGTGCTTGGCAGCCGCAGAAAGTCATTCACCACTACAAATAATCTCATAAAAATCAAGATCCCATCTATAAGTAAATGCTGTAATGTGATATCAACGTAAGATTAAAAATCTTTTCCAGTATTGTACGGTTTTGTCCGTAGTCTGTGCCCATATCTTCCAGTGACTACATTGCGGTCTGTGAGCAGATTCAAACATTCCAGTTCATGTGAGGACTATGAACAGCTCTCAAGAGGCTTTCCATCTGAATCATTCATATCGATAATGTAAAATTATTCTTTTTTATAAGCCTTATTTGCATGTCATGGATGGATCCTTAGCTGCAATAGGTAACATAGATATTTTGTTTAGTCCATTGTGGGCCAGATTACAAGTAGAGCGTTATTTAACACTCCCCTGCATGAGCGTAATCTGTGCTAGAAGTAAGCTTTTTGTGGGTTGCGCTCGTATTACAAGTTGAAAGTAAACTGTTTTCGCTCGCGCTAACCCAATGAACGTAAATAGCCGAACTTACAATATCACGCATGTAATAACGTATTCCTATAGAATTCATTGGAACAAAAAAATTGTGATCGGGGGGGAGGGAATGAACACCCTACTAACGCGTAAACCTGAGCTCATATTCTCAAGTGCGCTAACCCAACATGAAAATATGAATATTCACATTAGAATGTTCTTCACATAGCAGAATATTTTCTATTTATTCATAAATATATATTTCTACATATATATGATGTTTTTTGGTACCATATATATGTCCATATCTATTTATGAATATATATATATATAAATACATATGTATACACATATAAACGTATATATATATATATATATATATATATATATATATATGTATATATATATCTTTTGACCTGTATATGTATGTATCTCTAATTAAAGCCCTTTGTTTGCCTTTTTCCCTCTGAGACCTCATATGTTTGAGCTTTTTTGTGCTATATTATGTTAGCTGGTGTTATTATGATTGTAACTGTACTTGATGCATTTTTTATTTTTTGTTTCGAGAAACAGTTAACCAGAGCTCTGAGGTCACGCTAACCTGACACGCATTAACTTCAATGACGTGCTTACTTTCAACTTACAGCAATACGAGTGAAAAATCCAACAAGCGCAAATATCCGCGATAAACCGCTTTTTACTTGCACGTAACTGTTAGCGCTCCAATTGCAGTCAGGCCCTGTATTGGGTTGTAGTTTCAGTAAGAAGAAACAGTAATGTCATATAGAAAAATACACCTAAGGGAACAGTTTCCCGTACATTTTACACTCTGCAGCTGGTAACACATCAAGGAGAAACCCATTTTATAGTACACTGTCCCTTTAAGCAGGAAAAATACACCCTCTATAAGACGGTGCTCTAACATTTGCACAAAAGAAAGCGTAGAAAAAAGAAAAACAAATAATAAATAAACAATCGTGAGATGAGAAACTTCACAAGGTCTTGCTTGCGAGGTTTTTAAGTGGAAAAACTTTGATCAGTCTCTCTCTTAAAGGGACAGTAAAGTCAAATTTAAACTTTCATGATTCAGATAGAGCATGTGATTTCAAACAATTTTCAAATTAATTTTATTATTAAATGTGCTTTGTTCTCTTGCTATCCTTTGTTGAAGAGTAAACCTAGGTAGGCTGACAGCAGCTCAGCAGCCTGCACATGTCTATAGCAGTATATGGCAGCACTGAGCTCACCTAAGATTACTCTTAGACAAAGGATACCAAGAAAACTAAGTGAAATTGACACCTGAAGTAAATTGGAATCTTGTTTAAAATTGGTTTGCTCTATCCAATACATTGAAGTTTCATTTTGACTTAACTGTCCCTTTAAAATTTCTGAGATTCCTTTTGTTCTACCCAGCGAGACAATGTTGCTCTAATAAAACAGAGATGCAAATATTTAACACTGACAAACATTTCCATATAGCTGTTTGATTTGCGTGATGTCATGTACTGAGGCACTTATTGAAACTATAGATGTTCATGGCAGGAAGTGAGGATAATCTCGCCTTAATGAGGTCCCTCTGCAGCTTAACAAGCATTTATATATCTAGTCCAATGTTGCCTTTAAAGGGACAGTATACACCAATTTTCTTATAACTGCATGTAATAGACACTACTATAAAGAAGAATCTGCACACATACTGATCTAAAAATCCAGTATAAAACCTTTTAAAAACTTACTTAGAAGCTCACAGTTTAGCACTGTTGATGAGGTTAGTTTGAACACCCAGTGAAAGGGGCTCAGAGCAAACACTCTTGCCCTTCCCTGCATATGAAAAGACAGATTAGACAAACAAGAGTATTAGTCTGTAAACGCAAGTATACATCTGACATTTTGAGGCTTGGTTAGTCTAAAATTCAGCACAATGTTATTAAAAAATAAGCAAAACTATATATTGTTACAAAAAATTCCGATATGGGCTATATAAATGGATCATCTACAAAAAATGTATGCAAAGAAAAATCTAGTGTACAATGTCCTTTTAAATCATAGAGAACTGGGGATTTCATTATGCCAATACATAAATCTTAATGGGGATATTTATCAAAGGTCTGGCGGACCTGATCCGACTGTGCGTATCAGGTCCGCCACACCTCGCTGAATGCGGAGAGCAATACGCTCTCCATATTTAGCATTGCACCAGCATCTCTTGTGAGCTGCTGGTGCAACGCCGCCCCCTGCAGATTCGCGGCCAATCGGCCGCCAGCAAGGAGGTGTCAATCAACCCGGACAGGGTTATGGAGCAGCAGCCTGCAGGCTCGCCAGAAACACGGGCCCTCAAGCTCCATTTGGAGCTTGATAAATGGGCCCCAATGTTTGCAAATATAAGAAAATATTTGAAGGGGTCGATTTATTAAGGCCTGAATGCACCTGTTGCTGCGCGAGCCTTCAGGTTCACCAGAAACTGGAGTTAAGATTAAGAAGCAGCGGTTGCAGAAACTGGGTTAAGATTAAGAAGCAGCGGTCGCAGAAACTGGAGTTAAGATTAAGAAGCAGCGGTCGCAGAAACTGGAGTTAAGATTAAGAAGCAGCGGTCGTACGCTGTCTGCATTTATCGATATGCGGCGGACATGATCCGCTACGGCGCATCATGCCCGCCCGCACATTGTTAAATCGGCCCCTAAGTCTTTTTCTTCTATTTAAACTTCTCTTGTCATTAACTTTGGGTCTTCAATGTAAAATGTAACTCATTTTATTCAGTTGAATGTAGAAACATTTGATTGGAAGTTTATTTGTTACTCATCTCAGTCCTGTACAGAATCGTACTTGTATAATATTGTAGGTGAGGTCTGACTAGTGATTTATAAAGTGGCATAAGAAAGACCTCATTTTGTATTTTAATATTTCTGTAATTTCTGACAGATATTGATGAGTGTGCCTTGAAAAATGAGACTTTCTGCTCTCAGATCTGCATCAACACCCCAGGGAGCTACAGATGTGATTGTCATGAAGGATATTCTCTGGAAGAAGATGGGAAATCATGCACTAAAGGAATTCAAGGTAACGCCATTTTTACCTTATATATTAAGCAGCGAATCTGTTTGTCCACTGGCCCTTATGCACCATTACACACTTTGATGAGTCTGTAATGCCCACATCCGTTGCTGCATGAGAGAAGGGCCTGTCAATCACCCAGAGCAAGCGAGTTCGGGGTGATATCTCTTCACCACCTCATAGGTGACGAAGAGTGTAAGAAGCAGGGTTCCGGAGCAGCTGATGCTGCTTCGTAAATAGAGTCCCATAAGTGAAAATCCTATTAAAAGTTGTGATTTTTTGTTATTGAATAAGCTTAAAAATACAGACACCACTGGATGTATTTGGGTCTGTACTGCAGAAAAATACACTCGGCTAATCTTTTTTAATCTATCTGCAAGTATTTAATTCCTTTGAGGAATTAAATACATAAATAAAGGCAAGCAATGGTGCAATAACACATAAGTATATTTCATATTGTAGCTTTTTGACCGTTTAAAACGTATTCTGGTATGTCCTTATAATATAGCACTCTGAATTTCAAATTATCAGTAGATTGTTTTGAGAAATTTCAAAGATTGCTTCTATTTCTCTGCCCACTGTATCATGTGACAGCCATCAGCCAATCACAAACTCATATTCATATACACTTTAAACTCTTGCACATGCTCAGTAGGATCTGTTCCCTCAGAAAGTGAGCAATTAAAAAGACTAAGAACAGAATGATAGTGTAAGCAAATTTTAAACTCTTCGGTTTAAACAAAAATAATATTAAAGGTATATGAAACCCACATCTATTTTCTTAGCATGCTTATTGCATGCTTATTGTAGCCACCAATCAGCACTCGCTACCCAGGTTCTGAACCAAAAATGGGCCGGCTCCTAAGCTCACATTCCTGCTTGAAGAAAAAATGATAATAGGAGTAAATTAGAAAGTTGCTTAAAATTTCATGCTCTACCTGAATCATGAAAGAAATTTTTTTGGTTTCATGTACCTTTAATATTAGTTTTGTTGAAACTGAAGAGTTTAATTGACAATCAATTATGATAATAGAATAACATAAATATGTACAGTATTATGCATTTTAGTTCAAATAAAAAAGTTGTTTCCACCTAATTAGTGACCTTTTTAAAATGCAGTCACATTACATTCTGCTAAAAGAACAGTTCAAAACTGTAGCGAAACATTGCTCCACTTTATTAGTATAATGTAGGAAATCCGAATGCTTGTAGCCAAAAATATATTTTTTAAAAATAAAAGCTGGAACCTGTAAAAAAAAAAAAAAGAAAAAAAAAAAGATACAGTGTTTCTTTGATGATCTAAAGATTGAAGTTCACCTATCAGCATCATTATTCATTTAACTTAGGTCAGCTCTGGAACATTTGGAAATTTTCATATCTTAAAAAAGCCCAACAATGTTAATGTTATTTAAGTGTGTCTGGAAATGCTTAATAACGTGAGATTCTATCTGTCCTAATACATAATGTTTTCTCCTAACAGATCAAACACAACTGTGTATTGTGTTGTAAGCAAGGCATCCTTTTTTTAATGCTTTTCATTCATTGGTGCAGGAAATGTATTACGTCAATACATTCACTAAAACAAAAATATATTGCAGAAAAACTTGCTACGACTTGGATGCTTGAAAATTGTTCAATTCATAAAGATTTTTTTAAGCGCCCCTCATCTCTTTGTTGAAGAGCATACCTAAATATGCTCAGAACAAGCATGTGCCTAGAGCACTAAATTGCAGCAGTTGTGCATTAAAGGGACATTATAGACTCATTTTTTCTTTGCATAAATGTTTTGTAGATGATCTATTTATATAGCCCATAAAGTGTTTTTTTTTAAATAAATGTATAGTTTTGCTTATTTTTAAATAACATTGCTCTGATTTTCAGACTCCTAACCAAGCCCCAAAGCTTTATGTGAATACTGTCAGCTACCTTCTCCAGCTTGCTCCTGTTTGTGTAAAGGGTCTTTTCATATGCAAAAGAAGGGGGAGGGGGGAGTGTCTTATTTGCCATTGCAGTGGGCTTTCCAGCTACCTTTTCAACAGAGCCAAACTGACAGCTTCTAAGTAAGTTTTTAAACTGGATTTTTATATCAGTATCTGTGCATCTTATTCTTTATAGTAGTGTCTATTACATGCAGTTATATGAAAATGAGTGTATACTGTCCCTTTAATGCTTTTATCAACGTTATACCATATGCAAACTCTGCTGCCATCTTGTGCTCAAAAGTGTATACCATTGTTAAAAACATTGATGCAAAACAGCTGCAATATAGTTCTTCAGACACCTGCACGCTCCTGAGCATATTTAGGTATGCTCTTCAATCAAATGTATCAGGAAAACAAAGTACATTTGACAATAGAAGTAAATAGCAAAGTTTGTATTTTGATTTTTGCAGTGGTTAAACCGTTACATGCAAGAAATAGTGCAATAATATTTGACTTTTTGCACTGTCCCTTTAATTCTACTTTTAACTCTAAGCAATAAAGCTACTTTGGTACTACTTTGTGGTAGCTACATTTTATCTGAAGTGGAATGTGAAAAGGATAATAATAATCTGTCGCAGATGTGTTTTATATCAATTCTAGGTATAAAAATAAAAATGGAACATTTCTTAACAATGTACGGAAAATATACAAATATAGAAATTTAACAACGGTGATTCCTGCAGAAATAATATTTTATTAAAATGTTTCCGAGGTTAACAATTAAATAACAGCACTCCCTTTTTAAATTATTAAAGGGATATAAAATCAGTAGTAGTAATTTCGAATACATTTTTGCTATATTGTTGAAGTACGAGCAGGAGGCAAATGCACACAATATAATCTGTATCCACAGTGGGTTCTGCTCATGTTAGAAGCTATTATTCTTGCAGTGCAGTTAAAGGGAATTTCAACTAAAAAGAGAAGCTGTTTTCACTTCTGATAAGCATTTTGTACATGAAATGGCTGCTTTTTGAAGGTGACATTTTTTTAATTTTTTTTTTGTTGTGGGACATTTTCGTTCTCTGATATTCCCATCTCTTATTCCTATCATGACCAAATTGGCTGTGTTATGCACAAGCATGGTACACTGCATATACAAAGTAGTAGTGATGCACCAAAATTGAATTTCTGGACCAAAACCGAACCCGAAAATCCAGGATGCACCTTGCCGAAAACTGAAACCAAAAATGCCTTTTTTTCAAATTATTTTTAAAATTTTGCATAATTAGATTTTTTAATGAATGAATCTAAATTGAAAAGTATAGTCCTAGAAAACTATTTTTATATGCAAAACAATAAGTCAAGTAATAAACTCAAACAGCAGCTCTAGGCTAGCATCAAATTTGAAATATGCTGCACAATAATTTTACCTAAAATAAGAGGCAATAAAAACGAAAAACAAAATAAAACATTTCTGTGACAGAAATTTCGGTGCATCCCTACAAAGTAGATATCAGGGACATAGTACATGTTATCATGGCATGAGCACTTTTTTAGATGTGTGAAGTTCAGACAACCCAACACTGCCCTTCTTTATGTTTAATGTAGGAACGTTACGTCATTCTTAAATACAGAAAGCAAGAAGGCGCTCCAATGGTACAGTATGTCAGGCAAGCATCTCTCACACCAAGACCCATGTATGATACTGCCTGAGGAAACAGTGCCAGCAGCAGTTGTATTGCTTGTATATAGTTTATTTGAATAAATATCCCCGTCTGAATACAGGGGTTATATTCAATGTTTAATGTTGTGGTGAGTTCTTGTTTTGGACTGCACTGCTATTATTCATCTTTGGACCTGTGATCCTGACCTGAACACCGGACGGAGCCACCTGGGGGGCTCTGATACATCCAGCCTGCAGGAATTGCACTGTATCACAGGGTAACACTCTAGTGAGTATATCTCTAAGGTGGGACAATATATGGGTCTTGGTGTGAGAGATGATTGCCTGACATTCTGTACCAGTTGATCGCCTTCTTGCTTTCTGTATTTTAGTATTCCAAGTGATTATTTAATGAAGAGCTGATCCTGGTGCATTGCAACTCCCAACGGTAGCCTTAGGGGGGCTCCTTTGTACAGCTGGACCATTTTTCTATGGACTCTATGTGGTGCCTTTTACATGTCATTCTTGCCAGTACAGAGACATGCAGGTCTAGGCTTTGGGGTGCCCAGTGGACAATAAGTTTAATACATTTCTGTGATTGGCCAATGCTACTGGCCAATCACTGTATTAAACCACTCTTTCTTTCCATAGATGGACTGGACTTCAAAAGTTAATTTTATAAATTCTAAGCATTGGGGGGGGGGGGGGGGGGTTTAAGCAAAAGATTGACTGGTGATAACTTTTGAGTAATTACTTTGTAGATAATGTATTTTGTAAATATAGTTTAATGTCTCTTTAACAGAAGTATTTTTGCAAAACATTTATATAGCAAATGTGCCATCTATTGTATTTTACACACACTACAGGGCATTTCAAATACAATTGTATATTCCTTTTGCATTATTTGTGATACTACATTAGTTTATATTAGGTTAACACACACTGTTTGTGTTTCAGGAGACTTTGACAAATCTAACAATGTGATGAAAGCAGGAATTTGTTCTGACACTTGCAAGGAATTCCATCAAATAAAGCAG
Organism: Bombina bombina; assembly: GCF_027579735.1. NCBI lineage: Eukaryota > Metazoa > Chordata > Amphibia > Anura > Bombinatoridae > Bombina > Bombina bombina. Next base: position 90,417,479 of record NC_069500.1, on the reverse strand, counting down.
ACCGTTCTACAGCTTAAGCAAAAGGTACCTAACTGTTTTATTTCATTATTTTTCATACTTTATGAAATACTGTAAACTTCTGCACACGTGTTTCTTTTCATTGGCTCACCAGAAGTGTTTAGCTAGCTCCAAGTAGTAAATTGCTGCTCTGAATTGGTTTTAAAGGGACAGTGTACAATATTTTTTTCTCCCCCTTGATTTGTTTCCAATTATCAATTTCACCTACTGGAGTATATTAAAGTGTTTGCTAATTTTTCTTTATTTCAGCATTTGAAATAGTTCAGTTTTCCTTTGGTATCCCTAGCTAAAAATAAATTACACTCCCACTGGGGGTTAGGAGAGATAAGTAATAAAATGTTAATTTTCAATAGTTCTCTTTGAATACAGGACTTTGGTATACAGACAGAGATAATATAAAGATGCATGTGTGTGTACAGAAAGTGATTCAATAAGGAGATCCAATTTCCCAGCAAACTGTGTTTCAAAGAACAAAACCAGCTATTTGATATACACAAACAAACCTAAAGAAGCATTTTTTCATACATCTTACTCTCTAAAGCTGGTTTAATAAGTCAGTGGAAACACATTAATGGAAAATCAATTATACAGTATTGGACTAGGGATTGAGATAGAGTTAGTGCTTGTGTTAGGTATCGGGATTAAAGTTACGGTTATAGGTAGCATTAAAGGGACATCAAACCCAACAGTTTTCTTTCATGATTAAAATAGAGAATACAATTTTAAACAACATTTCAATTTACTTCTATTATCTCATTTGCTTCATTCTTTAGATATCCTTTGCTGAAGAAATAGTAAGAGCATGGGTGAGACAATCACAATCAGACTTCTATGTAAAAGCACCAATCATCAGCTACTGAGCCTATTTAGATGTGCTTTTCAACAAAGGATATCAAGACAATGAAGCAAATTAGATAATAGAAGTAAATTGGAAAGTAGTTTAAAATTGCATACTCTTTCGGAATCATAAAAATGTCCCTTTAAGCATTTGGGTTTGGGCTTAGTACTGGGGTTAGGGACTGGAATTAAAGTTGAGGTTAAAAGAACAGTACAATTAAAAATAAAATTTCCGGATTCCGATAAAACATGCAGTTTTAAATAACTTTCTAATTCTATTGTTAAATTCAATTTGTTCTATTGGTATTCTTTGTTGAAGAGTAAACTAAGTAGGTGCAGGAGCAGCAATGCACTACTGTGAGATAGCTGAACTCATGAGCCAATGACAAGTGACATATGTGTGCAGCAACTAATGACCAGCTAGCTCCCAACTGTACATTGCTGCTCTGAGACCTACCTAGGTATGCTCATCAGAAGAAAGCAAATATGATAATAATAGTACATTGTAAACTTATGCTAGATTGCTGTTTTATCTCATTCATAAAAGTTTTTTGACTTCTCTAAGGCTACTGTTGGTGTAGAACATCATGATTAGGGCTATAAATTGTAGGGTTAGGGACTGGGATTAGAGCTAGGGTTAAAGGGACAGTAAAGTCAAATTAAACGTAAATGTATTGGATGGAGCATGACATTTTAAACATCTTTCCAATTTACTTCTGTTATCAATTTAGCTTAGTTCTCTGGGTATCTTAGGTGAGCTCAGGAGCGTGCACGTGTCTTTAGCAGTATAAGGCAGTAGTTTGTGACACTTTTTATAGCAATGTTATACATTGTTGCAAACACTGCATCCTTATACTGCTAAAGACACGTCTGAGCTTCTTTCACCCTTACCTTGGTTTTCTTTCCAATGTAGGAAAACAAGCGAACAATAATAATACAATACAATAATAAACAATCGATAATCGATTTAAATTGCAAAGTTTAAAATTGCATACTCTATCTAAATAATGAAAGTTTTTTTTTCCTTTACTGTCCCTTTAAGCATAGGGTTGATGTGAAACATTGTGTTCCGGGTTAGGGTTTGGGCTTAGTAGTAAGTTTACGGACAGTGTTAGTTAGTGTTAGAGCTAGTGCGCTAGATTATAAGTGAAGCGCTAAATTATTGCGCTCTCGCAAACGGGCAAATTTGCCCATTGGCAGGAGCGAGATAATTAACCAGCCATTACAAGAGGCTGGTTATTTCTACCGCAAGCTCACGGTAGCAATTAGCGCTCGTAAAATTAACCAGAGATCGGATCTCTGGTCAATTTTATAAATCTGCCCCAAAATACCGTCTAGTGTAGTTTATTAAAAAATAAAGATGCAGCAACTTTGTTTTTTAATAAATTTACTGCACTATATGCTTATATATATATATATATATAAAAAAAAACAAGCTTGCACTCACTGGTCTTTTTTTGTGAAATATTTTACTTGAAAAACTGTGACGTTTCGAGGACAAAGTATCCCCTTCTTCAGACAATGTGTGTAACAAACAATAGTGACTTTATACACTGTGTCAAACAAACCCCTCCCCTCAATTAGAACAAAAAAACCGCCAAATCTGGTAGCTATGGTGACCTATGAGTCACAATGTAAACAACCAAGTGCTATCCATTACTAAAAAATATATATGAGAGCCATCCCGGCTCTAACATAGTTAATGACAGCCCAAGTGCAGGATAAGAGAACTGTGGAGAAATGGAAACAATGGAAACAAACGTGGAATACAGGCAGAGCACAGAAAAAGCGGAGTAACAGTGTTCATTTAATCATTCATATCACCGCTTATTCGTCAATAACACATAAGAAGACATTGTACACCACAGGTAAGCAAAGTCAGAGCACCGATCTGAAGGATTCAAACTCACCTAGGGGAGACACATACCTAAACACTGAAGCCGCTCACTACCGCATCAATACACAACACCGGGAAGAGGACCCGGAACTACATAGGACTCTCACGTGGGAGTTGTTTACTGTTGCCGTAGTAACCATTCACATCGGGCCACACACAGGTACTGCAACGCTAAAGTGCAATAGGACTTATTGGCAGTCCGAACAAAGGCAATGCAATAAACCACAGCATCAAACTATAAACTGCCAATACCTAGTACTAAATCTTAACCTGAAACTACAGAGCAAATATAGCTAAGACAGTGAATATTGTGACTTATCACATCGTAGACACATACATTCACGGTCAGCAATTAGTACCAACATTCAAAAAAGCCGCCCGTGAGGCAACAACCACAAATAATACCATAACCAAAAAGGGCACTGAAGATTGTGTCAAAAATAGATACCAATCATGCAGGTAGTAAAGCCGTGGGATTCATAGAAACTTTGTAGAGGATGTAGCCAAAGGACAACAGACAGTGTGTTACAGTGATATAACACAGCACTTTTATCTACGAGTGAACTCACCTAAGCTCTCTATAGATCATCCATTCAAGACACATTCGTATGGAAAAGAAAGGGGAAGGGATGTGCATAGCAGATAGCCCTAATAACCAGTCAAGAATTTACAGAAAAGGCCAAAAGGATGTCGGTAGATTGAATGATAGGTGGACTCTCCCAGTACATCCTCAGGGTTTCAGAAGTCTTGGCACTCGGCTGGAGACATCCGTTAGAACTTATATCTAACTATAGGAAGCAGTGCCAATCAAACATTGTGTTCAGTCCATGGGGTTGTAAAGTATTTAACCGGAAGATCCACTTGGCCTCAATTTGTAGAAGAAGAGTATCCCTGTCGCCCCCCCGCCTCAGTGGGGGGACATGGTCTATTAAAGTAAAACGAAGGTCCTGAAGTCCATGTCCTTTTTCCACAAAGTGCCTAGCCACAGGCTGGTCACTTGAACCCTTTTTGAGGGATGTCCTGATTGAAGACCTATGATTTGCAAACCGGGTTCTGGCATCATCCGTGGTTTTACCCACATAAAACCGCCCACAACTACAATTTAATAGGTACACCACATGTGTGGTAGTGCAAGTCAACACATGCCTGATCTTATATCTCTGATTACGGTGTGGATGGCCAAAGGAGGCCCCTGGAATCATAGAATTGCAGGTAGTGCACCCCAAGCACCTATAGCACCCTGGTTTCTTTTTTCGTGACAGCCATGTCTCTGGGGTATAGCAGTGAGTAGGGTCAGTTAACATCAAAAGATCTTTCAAATTCTTATTGCGTTTGTACCCCACTCTAGGGTGCTGCCAGCCATTGAATGGGAGTGCTGGGTCACCCTGTACAATGTGCCAATGTTCTCTTAGTGACTTTCCCAAAGATCTCGTTAGGGGACTATATGTGGTTGTGAAGGTCATTCTCTGTTCCCCTTTGTTCCTGGAAGTGGTCAGGGTTTTATCCTCATATTCAGCTAGCACTCTACTCTGATGGATCAGATGGGGATTATATCCTCTTCGTGTAAAGCGTTGTTGCATTTCTTCAAGTTGTTGATTTCTTCTAGTCACATCACTATTATTCCTGACCGCCCGGCAGAGTTGGGCTTTCGGGATTGCTTTGAGAAGTGCTACTGGATGGTTGCTAGTAGCATGTAGAATCGAATTTCTGTCCGTAGGTTTTCTAAACAGTGAAGTCCCTAATTGGCCATTATCCATTTTGAAGATGTTTAGGTCTAGGAACTCGATAGTTGACATATCATGCTTCAACTTAAATTTTACTGGGTTAGAGAGAGAATTAAGATGCATAAACCATGTTTCCAGCTCAGAGACTGTGCCACTCCAGACAATTAACAAATCGTCAATGTACCTTTTATAAAATAATACTTCAGGTTTCTGGTAGATTTCCATCACTGCTGTTTCATAATGCTCCATGTAGATGTTAGCTAGTGAGGGGGCCACGTTCGATCCCATGGCCGTACCTGATATTTGCTGATGGTACTTACCCTCAAACTTGAAGTAATTTAGCCGCAAGCTCAAGTCGAGCAGTTTGATAAGAAAGTCTCTAGGGGGGCCCACATAGGGATATCTATCCAAGGCGTCAGACACTTGTGGTTTCCCTTCCTCATGTGGGATGATAGTGTAAAGACTGTTAACGCCTGCCGTTACCAGAATGTATGGCTCTTTAAACGTGATAGTTCTTAGCTCATCAATAAGTTGTGTAGAATCCCTTAAATAGGACCTCATGTTCTTCACCAACGGTTGTAGAAAAAAGTCCACAAACGTGGCCAGTCTGGAAGTGATGGAATTGCGGGCAGAGACGATAGGCCTACCAGGGGGCCTCTCCAAACTTTTATGTATTTTGGGGAGTGTATACAAAATTGGGCAGACTGGATGTTTAATCCTCAGAAACCCCACTGTGTCCTCATCAATCCATCCTTCATGAAACCCCTCTTGCACAGCCTGATCAATGAGTGATTGAAAACTCTTAGTGGGATCCATACTCAATAATTGGTAGGTATCCGGATCACTGAGTTGATGATTGATCTCCTCACTATAATATTTGTAGTTTAGTACAACCACCGCACCACCCTTGTCCGCAGTGCGGATTACAATGTCAGGGTCCTTAGAGAGTGTCCGAATGGCTTCCTTTTCTTGTGCAGATAAGTTGGTATGATATCTGTTAGACCTATAATTTTTCAAATCCTGAGAAACCAGTCTCATGAAAGTCTTAATACTAGCATTGTTGCTTGAAGGATCAAAGGAACTTCTTGTCTTGAACATTTGTTGATCACCATCGGCAGAGTAATCTTTAAAGAATTCTTTTAGTCTGAGCGACCGTTGGAATTTTTGGCAATCAATATAAGTGGTAAAATCATCACCTTTACCCGATGGTACAAAACTTAAGCCTCTATTCAAGACACTTCTCTCTGCCATGGAAAGAACTCGATCACTGATATTCACTACTAAGTCCTCCATGGGACTAGTAGTGGTTATTGTCTGGATGGTAGTGGTGGCTTTCTCTTTCCAGCCTCCCCTCCGAATGTGCGGCCTCTTCCTCGTCTTTGTTGGCCGGCTCGGGTAGTGACCCCTTGAAAAACCTGATGGCCAGAAGGTTTGCCACCAGTTGCTTCACTCTGGCCCTGTGGGGCTTCTGTATCAGATCCAGAACTACTGTCAACTGTTTGCAGAGACTGCTTAGTGTAAAACCTTTGTCTCCTACGTCGCTGTGGAAAGGGTCTTCTGTTGTCACTGCCACTCAGCCACCTATACACCATTTTTTCTTTATGATCTTCAGTTACTGTTTGCAATTTCCTATTTTGAAATTGCACCAGAGTGTCCTTATATTCCTTGATCTGTGAGGCTAGCTTATCAAGCCACTGTTCAGATGGATCATCAGTCATAATCGGCACCTTATCCCTCTCCCATTCTTGAATCTCCACTTTAATTCTATCTAGTTGGTTCCTAACTTCCTCTGTAACCAAAAGAATGAGGTCTAGGGAGCATTTATTGAGTATAGCGCACCAGCGCTTGCAAAACTCAGGGTTGTTGCGTGCAATTGTGGGTTGATTGCGTATCCTGAAGCCCCTTGGAATCATGAGCCTTCTATAATATTCGGACAGATAAACCCCATGTAGTCGTAGGTCAGCTTCTTTCTTTTTTAATTTCAGTACCGCCAAATAAATGGCCTGCGCTGTATTGCCACCAGTGGTCTCCTCTTCAGGGTTGAATAAAATTCTGGCTGCATCATCCTCCGTAAAGGTGAGGGTCTGTATGTTTTCCACATGTGCTATCCATTACTGGATAGCACAAGTGCTATCCATTACTAAAAAATATATATGAGAGCCATCCCGGCTCTAACATAGTTTCTCCACAGTTCTCTCATCCTGCACTTGGGCTGTCACTAACTATGTTAGAGCCGGGATGGCTCTCATATATATTTTTTAGTAATGGATAGCACTTGGTTGTTTACATTGTGACTCATAGGTCACCATAGCTACCAGATTTGGCGGTTTTTTTGTTCTAATTGAGGGCAGGGGTTTGTTTGACACAGTGTATAAAGTCACAATTGTTTGTTACACACATTGTCTGAAGAAGGGGATACTTTGTCCTCGAAACGTCACAGTTTTTCAAGTAAAATATTTCACAAAAAAAGACCAGTGAGTGCAAGCTTGTTGTTTTTCTATACTAATTATCACTAGCACCCTGGCAGTCGTTGGAAGGTGAGAGTGCACATCTCTGCTACTTATATTCAATGTTGTTGTTGCACCCACTAAGGAAAAGAGACCTCTCCTAAATTAGACTCCTTTTTTATCCACTCACGTTTATCACTAGCACCACAATTGGACTGTGGTAGTTTACAATGGACACCAATGTGGAAAACATACAGACCCTCACCTTTACGGAGGATGATGCAGCCAGAATTTTATTCAACCCTGAAGAGGAGACCACTGGTGGCAATACAGCGCAGGCCATTTATTTGGCGGTACTGAAATTAAAAAAGAAAGAAGCTGACCTACGACTACATGGGGTTTATCTGTCCGAATATTATAGAAGGCTCATGATTCCAAGGGGCTTCAGGATACGCAATCAACCCACAATTGGACGCAACAACCCTGAGTTTTGCAAGCGCTGGTGCGCTATACTCAATAAATGCTCCCTAGACCTCATTCTTTTGGTTACAGAGGAAGTTAGGAACCAACTAGATAGAATTAAAGTGGAGATTCAAGAATGGGAGAGGGATAAGGTGCCGATTATGACTGATGATCCATCTGAACAGTGGCTTGATAAGCTAGCCTCACAGATCAAGGAATATAAGGACACCCTGGTGCAATTTAAAAATAGGAAATTGCAAACGGTAACTGAAGATCATAAAGAAAAAATGGTGTATAGGTGGCTGAGTGGCAGTGACAACAGAAGACCCTTTCCACAGCGACGTAGGAGACAAAGGTTTTACACTAAGCAGTCTCTGCAAACAGTTGACAGTAGTTCTGGATCTGATACAGAAGCCCCACAGGGCCAGAGTGAAGCAACTGGTGGCAAACCTTCTGGCCATCAGGTTTTTCAAGGGGTCACTACCCGAGCCGGCCAACAAAGACGAGGAAGAGGCCGCACATTCGGAGGGGAGGCTGGAAAGAGAAAGCCACCACTACCATCCAGACAATAACCACTACTAGTCCCATGGAGGACTTAGTAGTGAATATCAGTGATCGAGTTCTTTCCATGGCAGAGAGAAGTGTCTTGAATAGAGGCTTAAGTTTTGTACCATCGGGTAAAGGTGATGATTTTACCACTTATATTGATTGCCAAAAATTCCAACGGTCGCTCAGACTAAAATAATTCTTTAAAGATTACTCTGCCGATGGTGATCAACAAATGTTCAAGACAAGAAGTTCCTTTGATCCTTCAAGCAACAATGCTAGTATTAAGACTTTCATGAGACTGGATTCTCAGGATTTGAAAAATTATGGGTCTAACAGATATCATACCAACTTATCTGCACAAGAAAAGGAAGCCATTCGGAAACTCTCTAAGGACCCTGACATTGTAATCCGCACTGCGGACAAGGGTGGTGCGGTGGTTGTACTAAACTACAAATATTATAGTGAGGAGATCAATCATCAACTCAGTGATCCGGATACCTACCAATTATTGAGTATGGATCCCACTAAGAGTTTTCAATCACTCATTGATCAGGCTGTGCAAGAGGGGTTTCATGAAGGATGGATTGATGAGGACACAGTGGGGTTTCTGAGGATTAAACATCCAGTCTGCCCAATTTTGTATACACTCCCCAAAATACATAAAAGTTTGGAGAGGCCCCCTGGTAGGCCTATCGTCTCTGCCCGCAATTCCATCACTTCCAGACTGGCCACGTTTGTGGACTTTTTTCTACAACCGTTGGTGAAGAACATGAGGTCCTATTTAAGGGATTCTACACAACTTATTGATGAGCTAAGAACTATCACGTTTAAAGAGCCATACATTCTGGTAACAGCAGACGTTAGCAGTCTTTACACTATCATCCCACATGAGGCAGGGAAACAACAAGTGTCTGACGCCTTGGATAGATATCCCTATGTGGGCCCCCCTAGAGACTTTCTTATCAAACTGCTCGACTTGAGCTTGCGGCTAAATTACTTCAAGTTTGAGGGTAAGTACCATCAGCAAATATCAGGTACGGCCATGGGATCGAACGTGGCCCCCTCACTAGCTAACATCTACATGGAGCATTATGAAACAGCAGTGATGGAAATCTACCAGAAAACTGAAGTATTATTTTATAAAAGGTACATCGACAATTTGTTAATTGTCTGGAGTGGCACAGTCTCTGAGCTGGAAACATGGTTTATGCATCTTAATTCTCTCTCTAACCCAGTAAAATTTAAGTTGAAGCATGATATGTCAACTATCGAGTTCCTAGACCTAAACATCTTCAAAATGGATAATGGCCAATTAGGGACTTCACTGTTTAGAAAACCTACGGACAGAAATTCGATTCTACATGCTACTAGCAACCATCCAGTAGCACTTCTCAAAGCAATCCCTAAAGCCCAACTCTGCCGGGCGGTCAGGAATAATAGTGATGTGACTAGAAGAAATCAACAACTTGAAGAAATACAACAACGCTTCACACGAAGAGGATATAATCCCCATCTGATCCATCAGAGTAGAGTGCTAGCTGAATATGAGGATAAAACCCTGACCACTTCCAGGAACAAAGGGGAACAGAGAATGACCTTCACAACCACATATAGTCCCCTAACGAGATCTTTGGGAAAGTCACTAAGAGAACATTGGCACATTGTACAGGGTGACCCAGCACTCCCATTCAATGGCTGGCAGCACCCTAGAGTGGGGTAAAAATGCAATAAGAATTTGAAAGATCTTTTGATGTTAACTGACCCTACTCACTGCTATACCCCAGAGATATGGCTGTCACAAAAAAAGAAACCAGGGTGCTATAGGTGCTTGGGGTGCACTACCTGCAATTCTATGATTCCAGGGGCCTCCTTTGGCCATCCACACCGTAATCAGAGATATAAGATCAGGCATGTGTTGACTTGCACTACCACACATGTGGTGTACCTATGAAATAGTAGTTGTGGGCGGTTTTATGTGGGTAAAACCACGGATGATGCCAGAACCCGGTTTGCCAATCATAGGTCTTCAATCAGGACATCCCTCAAAAAGGGTTCAAGTGACCAGCCTGTGGCTAGGCACTTTGTGGAAAAAGGACATGGACTTCAGGACCTTCGTTTTACTTTAATAGACCATGTCCCCCCACTGAGGCGGGGGGGCGACAGGGATACTCTTCTTCTACAAATTGAGGCCAAGTGGATCTTCCGGTTAAATACTTTACAACCCCATGGACTGAACACAATGTTTGATTGGCACTGCTTCCTATAGTTAGATATAAGTTCTAACGGATGTCTCCAGCCAAGTGCCAAGACTTCTGAAACCCTGAGGATGTACTGGGAGAGTCCACCTATCATTCAATCTACCGACATCCTTTTGGCCTTTTCTGTAAATTCTTGACTGGTTATTAGGGCTATCTGCTATGCACATCCCTTCCCCTTTCTTTTCCATACGAATGTGTCTTGAATGGATGATCTATAGAGAGCTTAGGTGAGTTCACTCGTAGATAAATGTGCTGTGTTATATCACTGTAACACACTGTCTGTTGTCCTTTGGCTACATCCTCTACAAAGTTTCTATGAATCCCACGGCTTTACTACCTGCATGATTGGTATCTATTTTTGACACGATCTTCAGTGCCCTTTTTGGTTATGGTATTATTTGTGGTTGTTGCCTCACGGGCGGCTTTTTTGAATGTTGGTACTAATTGCTGACCGTGAATGTATGTGTCTACGATGTGATAAGTCACAATATTCACTGTCTTAGCTATATTTGCTCTGTAGTTTCAGGTTAAGATTTAGTACTAGGTATTGGCAGTTTGATGCTGTGGTTTATTGCATTGCCTTTGTTCGGACTGCCAATAAGTCCTATTGCACTTTAGCGTTGCAGTACCTGTGTGTGGCCCGATGTGAATGGTTACTACGGCAACAGTAAACAACTCCGGTGATTGGCCGATGGCCCCCCATGTGAGAGTCCTGTGTAGTTCCGGGTCCTCTTCCCGGTGTTGTGTATTGATGCGGTAGTGAGCGGCTGCAGTGTTTAGGTATGTGTCTCCCCTAGGTGAGTTTGAATCCTTCAGATCGGTGCTCTGACTTTGCTTACCTGTGGTGTACAATGTCTTCTGATGTGTTATTGACGAATAAGCGGTGATAAGAATGATTAAATGAACACTTTTTCTGTGCTCTGCCTGTATTCCACGTTTGTTTCCATTGTTTCCATTTCTCCACAGTTCTCTTATCCTGCACTTGGGCTGTCACTAACTATGTTAGAGCCGGGATGGCTCTCATATATATTTTTTAGTAATGGATAGCACTTGGTTGTTTACATTGTGAATCATAGGTCACCATAGCTACCAGATTTGGCGGGTTTTTTTGTTCAAATTGAGGGGAGGGGTTTGTTTGACACAGTGTATAAAGTCACTATTGTTTGTTACACACATTGTCTGAAGAAGGGGATACTTTGTCCTCGAAACGTCACAGTTTTTCAAGTAAAATATTTCACAAAAAAAGACCAGTGAGTGCAAGCTTGTTGTTTTTCTATACTAATTCTCACTAGCACCCTGGCAGTCGTTGGAAGGTGAGAGTGCACATCTCTGCTACTTATATATATATATATATATATATATATCGGCATATAAATATATTTGATTGCTGCCCATCACTGCGCGACTTACCCCCTTCACTGGCGCCGAAGGTCTGATGCGCTCTCTCCCCTTGACATTCCTGCACAAACAGCATTTCCACAGGCAGACTGTAGCCATGGTGACATCAGAACTCTAATATTAGGGCAGTCTTCTGTATCCTTTTAAACATATTAGTAATATAAATTATATGATCACTACAAACGTTCAGCATGTTTTTGTTATATAACTTTATAAAAGCCATATGTAAGGTAATTGTCCACCCATCTTTTAACTTTTAAAACAAACCACAATATTTAAACACAGGTATAAAGCGTTTTTATTACACATAAAATAACGTTTTCTTAACAACCTGCTGCCTAAAACAGTATTTTACAGAACTAATTGTTCATTACCAGATGTGTAATTAAGTAACCATATCACTGCACTATAAAGTCACCCTGTGCTAAGTAATTAATTTGTTTTTAAGCTGAATATTTGGAATTTGGCTGAATAATTACATTGTGTTCTGGCTCTGAATAAAAGAGCTAATCAGGTACTAATGGTGCAATCATCTTTGATATTCACCAATTAGTTCAAAGATCCATTTACACTCTACATATGTTTCAGTTTCTCCCTTTTGTGTGCTAAAATGTCACTCCAGTATTCTCAGATGACTTCTTTACATTTCAAATATCTGAGGTACATTAAAGTATATATATATACACACACACAGAGAGAGAGAGAAGTGCACTCTCAGGAGCAAACAACCAGCTCGATAACTTGTTAGCCTGTAATACGGCGATTTACAACTTGGTTGCAGACTCTTTTTAGCCCAGTAATGATTTTCACAGAATATAGTAAGAATGTAGTATATGAGTCTGATCCTGCCTATTACGGTCAGTCCAGCACTGAAATACCAGGCAATTCCTCTCTGAACAAGGAACACGGCAACCCCAGTTCATCTTTTCGGCCTTCATTGGGCCTCATCAGAGAGATGCAGCCATATTTCTCTAAGCACACTGAGCAAGGAGTCCACGTCTGGTTGCCTTTATTTTCCATTAGGGAGACTTAATACACACAGAGAGAAGCGGACTCACAGGAACGAACAACCAGCTCAATAACTTGTTAGCTTGTTCTATTGCGTTTTACCACCTGGGTGCTTTTCAAAGAGTAGAACTTTCCTGTATTACATCAGTCCAACGCCCAAATACCAGACAATTCCTCTCTTAACATGGAACATGGCAACCCCAGAAGCTAAGAAGAAGCTGCGCCCAGGTGGTAAATCGCTATAGAACAGGCTAACAAGTTATTAAGCTGGTTGTTCATTTCTGTGAGTGCACTTCTCTCTGTGTGCATTATGTGTCCCGAATGGAAAATAAAGGCAACCAGATGTGGACACCTTGCTCAGTTTGCTTAGAGGAATATGGCTGCACCTCTCTGATAAGGCACAATGAAGGCCAAAACGATCATCTGGGGTTGCTGTGTTCCTTGTTCAGAGAAGAATTGCCTGGTTTTTCGGCCCTGGACTGCAAAATAAGTTATTTTGCAACTTGTAATAGCTGCGCAACCCCAAATGCGAAAAAGCCATAACATGCGCAGTATTTTCGCAACTGATTTGCCATGCTACTTGTTTGCTTGTTTGCTTGTGTGCTTGTGTGTGTGTGTGTGTATATATATATATATATATATATATATATATATACAGTTATACAGTATATACTGTATATATGTGACATGTGTGTGTATATATATATAATATATATATATAATATAGCAGACACTTTACCACAGCATTGAAACAATCTGAGTCGTGTTACTAGCGTGACACTTGTACTGTGTTTAACCACTTTGTGGTGGTTAAACAAACAGTAACATAGAGTTGAAAGTCGTAAACTTACATACTCTAATGTATTAAAGCATGTCATTTTTCAACTATTATGCCCCTTTAAATGAAAAAAAAAACTTTACACATCAAAAGAGGGTTTTTTAAACAACTTAAAACATTTTTGCATAAAAAAATTCAAGTTGGAGCTGTGTAAATTGATATTGTACTAGATTAATAAATTCTCGTGAGGCTGTTGCTGTGAAAGTGAACTCATGTCTGAAATTCACTGAACATCACTTCATCTATATTTTCTACAGATTCATTATCTATAGTGATATAAATAATACATTAACTCTCACACATAAATAAGACCCCATTACTAAGCAGTTTCATCAGTTACAACCACAACTTTGTAAACATACTTTAAACACAGATAATATAAATGTTTGCCAGTGTAAACTATTTGCATGACTGTTTTGTTACAGAAAAGGTGTGTCACTGGATAGAATGTGTCTTGGAGCCCTCAGGTAGGTTGTGGGCTCTTCACATTTAGTTTATTTAGCTGTGGCGGGATTTTTTAACGTACACTACCACCAAGCATGCAGATTACATAACAACTCTATTGGTCCTTTCTTGTCACATGGTCTCACTCTTTCAAATAAAATTTCTTTAATTTTTGTAAAGTTTGCTCCATTGATTATATCACTTCCAACTCAAGGGTGTGGGGTTGTAAAGATACAAATCTCCTTGAATTGTGCAATTTTTTAGTTCCTATGTTGCCTTGAGTTTTTTTCTGCAGGATGTTATTTAGGCCACTGAAACTTAAAGGGACATAATACTCATATGCTAAATCACTTGAAACTGATGCAGTATAACTGTAAAAAGCTGACAGGAAAATATCACCTGAGCATCTCTATGTAAAAAAGGAAGATATTTTACCTCACAATCTCCTCAGCTCAGTAGAGTTAGTTCTGTGTAAAAAGTTATACTCAGCTGCTCCCAGCTGCAGGTAAAAAATTTAAAAAAATGAAGAAATGAACAGCAGCCAATCAGCATCAGCAGTGCTGAGGTCATGAACTCTTACTGTGATCTCATGAGATTTGACTTAACTCTCATGAGATTTCATAGTAAGCTTCCTTTACCTGATTGGTGAAATAATATGAGAGTTCACGATGCTCATCCCTTCAGTTGTCCCGGGACAGACACACTAATATGCTGCTTAGAAATCCTTTACAATGGGAGGTGGCTACTGAGGATTTTTTGAGGTAAAATATCTTTCTTTTTTACATAGAGATGTTCAGGTGATATTTTCTAGTCAGCTTTTTACAGCTATGCTGCATCACTTTCAAGTGTTTAAACATTTGGGTATTATGGCCCTTTAAAGCAATGTAAATTGAATATATAGGTATTTCAGTGCTATTGGTTGACAAAACATGCAAATAAAAATAATTATTAGTCAAGCCGGTAACAGACATGCCCTCTTTTTTACTTTCCTTTAAGATTACAAAATGTCTGTCAAACTCATTTCCCCTTCTGGATAATTTGCTGACACGTTTTGTTCTCTGTCTTTATGTAGCTTGCATTTCTGCCAAACAGTGTATCAGAATCAAACAAACAGATAACAGCTGAAAAAGTCTTAGCCTCCACTATGTATGTTCAAGGACCACCGGGATTGCCAGGAACGCAAGGACCTCCAGGTGATTATTCACTTTATCTTCTTAAAGGGATATAAAACAGTCTGTTTCATCTTTGTAATAATAATTAAAAAAAAATATTCATCACTTTAAAAAGATTTTACCTTTTATTACTGTTTTTTTAACTTCATTTGTTCAGTGTCCATTACTTCCTGTCACAGCCTTACAAGGAGGAGGGGGCCTCTGCAGGAAGGAAGACTAGCAGTTTTTCCTTTCAAGTGTTGCTAGGCAATACATATCTACTAGCTGCAATTAGTGTATTGCTCATGTTCAGGGTAGGACTTTTGCTGCACAAATCATGTGACCATGTAACCTACGTTCTGTAATGGCAGCTGTCTTATCTTGCTGTGGGAAGTGGCTACACTTGAACCTTTTAAGTGCTCAATAAACAAGTTGTTTACTGTTTTATAACACAATCTGTTTCTTTTTATGTTTACTTCAAATTAACATTTCTTTTTCTTTTCTTTTTATATTATATAATATATATCTTTTTATTAAAGGAGCCCTGTTTAATATACCATTAAGAGCCGGATTACAGTGGTGCGCTAACAGTTACGCGCGAGCGAGAAGGGGTTTATTGCGACTGATTGTGTGCATCGGATGTAGTATGCGTATTACAAGTTAAAAGTAAATGCGACCATTTGAGCGCAATTGAAATTTAACACACGTCAGGATAGCATAACCTCAGAGCTCTGGTTAACTGTTTCATGAAACAAAAGAGTGTAACAAAACACATCAAACATACATTTAAAGTACAGTTACATTCATAATAACATAATCTAATAACAAATATTTAAAAAAATATTGCACATAAAGGTTATAAGGGCTTAAAAATATGAGGTCTCAGGTGATAGAAAAAAAACGCTGAAAAGGGCTTTAACATAGAGATACAGACATATACATGTCTAAATATGTATATGTATTATTATTATTATTCTTTATTTATAAAGCGCCAACAGATTCCGCAGCGCTGTCCATGGGTAACAAAGATAAAAGAACTGTACAATATGAGACACCAGACAAAATTTAACAAACAAACACAGGGGAAATTATTTTTAATATAGTGTTTTACTGTGTATTTAGTGTAAATATTTCACATTCCAATTTTCTGCACATAGCAGAATGTTCTAAGTATTTATTTATAAATAGATGTTTTATATATATATATATATATATATATATATATATATATATATTATAAATATATCCCTATATATATCTATACCTATATAAATAGTTAGGTGTGTGTATATATATATTTTATAAATCTATCCCTATATATATCTATACCTATATAAATAGATAGGTGTGTATATATATATATATATATATATATATATATATATATATATATTATATTATAAATCTATCCCTATATATATCTATACCTATATAAATAGATAGGTGTGTGTATATATATATATATTATAAATCTATCCCTATATATATCTATACCTATATAGATAGGTGTGTATATATATATATATATATATATATATATATATATTATAAATCTATCCCTATATATATATATATATATATATACCTATATAAATAGATAGGTGTATATATATATATATTATAAATCTATCCCTATATATATCTATACCTATATAAATAGATAGGTGTGTATATATATATATATATATATATATATATATTATAAATCTATCCCTAGCTATATCTATACCTATATAAATAGATAGGTGTATGTATATATATATATATATATATATATATATATTATAAATCTATCCCTATATATATCTATACCTATATAAATAGATAGGTGTGTGTATATATATATATATATATTATAAATCTATCCCTATATATATATCTATACCTATATAAATAGATAGATAGGTGTATATATATATATATATATATATATATATATATATATTATAAATCTATCCCTATATATATCTATACCTATATAAATAGATAGGTGTATATATATATATATATATATATATATATATATATATATATATATATATTATAAATCTATCCCTATATATATCTATACCTATATAAATAGATAGGTGTGTATATATATATATATATATATATATATATTATAAATCTATCCCTATATATATCTATATCTATATAAATAGATAGGTGTGTGTATATATATATATATATATATATATATATATATATATTATAAATCTATCCCTATATATATCTATACCTATATAAATAGATAGGTGTGTATATATATATATATATATATATATATATATATATATATATATATATATATATTATAAATCTATCCCTATATATATCTATACCTATATAAATAGATAGGTGTGTATATATATATATATTATAAATCTATCCCTATATATATCTATACCTATATAAATAGATAGGTGTGTATATATATATATATATATATATATATATATATATATATATTATAAATCTATCCCTATATATATCTATACCTATATAAATAGATAGGTGTGTATATATATATATATATATATATATATATATATATATATTATAAATCTATCCCTATATATATCTATACCTATATAAATAGATAGGTGTGTGTGTATATATATATATATATATATATATTGTACAAAAATATCATCAGACATATATTGAAATATGTATTTTTTAATAAATATAACATTTTCTGCTATGTGATGAACATTGGAATGTGAAATATTTATATTTTCATATCGAGTTAGCACACTTGAGGATATGCAATTAGGTTTCCGTCCGAGTAGGATGTTAGGGTTTTTTCCACTTTTCTTGCTCAATTGACTTCTATGGGGAAATACATTAATACTGTCGCAATATTCTAACTTCGGCTTTTTGCCCGCAACATGTTAGCACACGCGAGAAAACTTTTTTCAACTTGTAATATGAGTGCTACCCAACGTGTGCAAAAAGCTTCCTTCTAGCAGAGTTAGTGCATGAACGGGATCGATAAATACCGCTCTACTCATAATATGGCCCTAAGTGTTTGCCCAGAAAATACCCAAAAATTATTTTAATAATTATTATTTTAGTTATTATTTTATTAATTAGAATATAAGAAATAACAAAAATGAAAAAATAATTAATTAATGCAATATTATATAATATATATTAATTTCTATCTGTGAATCTACAATATAGCAATGAGTCTGGTTCATGGAAGACTTAGGGGGCGATTTATCAAGCTGAGGCAGACAGGGGCGCACATACACGCCCCTGTCTGCCGCAGCTCGCCTCTGGCATGCTGAATTCCCCTGGCGGAATTGAGCATTGCACACAAGCACTATTTTGCTCTCCATGTAATCCCGCCCCCTGCCCACGCACAGCCAATCACACGTGGGCAGGAGCTGTCAATCTCCCCGGTCTAACTAGACCAGGGAGCTTGAAATACGCCACCTAAGAGGTGGCGAAAGGGTAGGGAAGAAGTGGTCTGATGACCGCTGCTTGTTAAATATGGTGTGCAGGTTCTCTTGTGAGAACCTGCAGTCATAGGCAGGGGAAAGCCTGCCGAAAAGGTTGATAAATTGACCCCTTAATGTAAAGCATAAATGAGCAGAGGTGAGGATTAGTGTTTGAAGGGGAAGTGGTGGACAGATTGAAATAAAAAAAAAAACTGGGCAGTGACATTGGTGGCTACATTGTGGCTCTGAGCCTTACTTTCGATGCTCCAACTGTAGCAAGAATGCTTATACAAATAAGGAGGGTTTGCAGGTGTGGCAGTGCACAAGCACATGTTTAATCTTTCTTCCTCCTGCCACACTACAAGTAAGTTCTCTGCCTCCCTAGCTGTGAAGAATGATGTGACTATACAAATACTTTCACTTAATGTCTTTAAGGGACTTCAGACTCGATCGGAGATTGTATTCATTCTAATGAGCAGTAACATGGACTTCCTATAACTTGTCATAAGAATGCTGTAGAAATGGGAACTATATAATATACTAGACACCAAAGATATAGCTCTCGTTTATCAAGCTCCAAGCTAAAAGTGTTCCCAACCAGAGAATCTGCCCAATGAGGTGGCATTCACTGCCCACATATATCATTGCCCAATTAAGAACCTGTACCGCCGCCACCCTGCTCTCACTCATCCCGCTTGCACAAGAGCACAGTCCAAACTCTGCCACCTCTGAAGTGGCAGAAGGCTTAAAGGGACATTAAACCCAAACATTTTCTTTCATTATTTCAGTAGAACATGTAATTTTAAACAACTTTCTAGTTTACTTCTATTATCAAATCTGATTAATTCTCTTGGAATCATTTGTTAAAGGAGCAGCAATGCACTACTGGTTTCTAACTGAACACATGGGTGAGCCAATGGCAATCGGTATATATATATGCAGCCACCAATTAGCAGCTAAAACCTAGGTTCTTTGCTGCTCCTGAGCTTACCTACATAAACCTTTCAGCAAAGGATAACAAGAGAAGGAAGCATATGAAATAATAGAAGTAAAGTTGAAAGTTGTTTAAAATGGTATGCTCTGTATAAATCATGTATGTCTAATTATGACTTTACTGTCCCTTTAAGAAACAGGCCGCATGCATGTGCAGGCTCAGACTAATGAGGCTGCACAACAAGGGCTCAAAAGCTGCTTTCACAGTTTGCTAAATGGGGGACATAGAGAAAAATTAGGGATCTCTAAAAGGCTCCACTTGTGTCTGAAAAGAACAATTACGTATTAAGAGCAGTCTTTCAAAATGAGGTTGTCTCAGGTCCTTACTGCAATCAGTTGGGCTCTGTGAAGAATGGTGTGTTTTGTTTTTACACCTTGGCTACTTGAAATGGTTGTCACGCTTGCAAAGAAATGTGTTGCTGCTCTCACAAGGGGTTAATGGAAAAAGTTATACAGCGATATGCAGATACAGCAGGCATTAGGTAATAAAGTGTTCAGCCACAGAGAAACAGTGAAAGAAATAAAAAATGATAATGCAGGTTAAATACAAAGTTAAAGGCACATAACATAACTCGGTAGTAAGAAAATTAGCTAATGCATTATGCTATGTTTACTTATGCATACAGCTATGTGTTTAATTCCCATAAAGGAATTTTTATGTCCCTTTAACAATTTGAGCTCCAGTCTGTATGGATAGATTGGATCCAGCACATTGGCCTCGATCCGATATGCAGCGTCTCCCGCAAAAGCCGGTGACGCCAAATTTTGCGCTGGTTTGGTATCACATATACGGCGTAACCTAGAAGTTACGCTCGTATATTTCTGCCTTTGGCCGTAGTTTTTTGGCCCATAGACAGGTATACCAAACCAGCGCAGTTTGGTATCCAATATACAGCGTAAGGACTTACGTGGCAAAAATGGCAAAACCTTACTCCATTTTCACCTCTCTGTTTCCTGGCCGATAACAGGAAACATCGGCATCAGGTGGCTGGAGTGACTAGGCGGCTTGAGATCTGAAGTTGTAGAACAAACGCATTTCGGCTATGTCAGCCTTTGTCAATGTTACACATTCAGTATAAAAAATGAATAAGCCGAGGCTTCAGCGTGCAGGGCTTTTTATATCCGCACTACGCATACTTTCAACCAATCAGGACAACGCCTAGGGACACCGCCTCCATATTAGTCAATGAACGTTTGGCAGAGGTTAAGCCCACTGATAGGTGCGATTTGATTGGATGGTTGTTGTAGATGCTCAGGTAACCTGCACGTTGATTGGGTATAATGCATCTGAAGGCTTTGAGTTACTACAATAATTCTCGTTGTTGATCCTAATAATATTCCTACCATTGGACATGTCAGATTAATACTCCTCAAATAAAGTGTGCAATCTTACATAGATCGATTGATATTCGTACCTCACTTCAGAGCAGAAAATGATATTTGCCCCATGTCAAAACGGCAAAATATGATAGGATCGCATATGTCACACCATACTGCCAATCTAACTAAGTATCAATCTAAACACAAAGTATAGAGTTAAATGTATAAGTACCAACATGTCGGTTGCTAACAAACATGCATATGTCACGAATAGGAGGACACTGCAAGCGTAGGGACCCAATAGGAAACTGTGTTTCTCCGTTCCAGACTTGTGCAGTGAGACTTGCAGGGTGATTGGCCAAATCTTACGATTTTCAACCTATCAGAATGTTTTGAACAATGACATGGGCGGCCATCCTTTGCAAGCCACACAGCAGTGAGCGGACGATAACAAACGAGGCTAAATGCAAAAATTTTAAGGTAAACTTTAAAAAATCTATCATTCACTAAAGCATATGATACGGACTAAAGTGTCCCTCCTAAATGAATAAAACATTAAGCACTTTCACACACAGCTGGAGCGATCGGCAAGTTTAACAACTACTTGTACACAGGTATATGTTTTAGCATGCACACAATCACAGCATGCATAAATTCATATTCAGACACAATAACAGAACAAAGATCAACATTATTCGAAACTCTAAGAGTGTTAAGGTGTATTAGTTTTGGTTTTGTATATTTGCATGCTTTTTGTGAACCATGTGCCGTAGAGATTCAGGTGTCATTTAATGATCATTTAATTGAATGAAGCTGAGATTTTGGGGCGTGTGCCCCTGAACCAATGGTAACTCAGATGAGGGTTTTTAAGGCAGTAACTGTCAATCTGTTTTAAGCAGGCTAGGAGTAAGGCAACAGCCGAAACCGGTCAGCCATTGTTCATCTGTTTGTTACTTTTTTCTTTTTTGTGTGTTCTTACCCGGGGTATATACCCTTTTGCATTTAATAAAAATTTATACTTTTATCACTTCACCTGGTGCTCCTGTTACACATTTTTTCTGCAAATGTATAAGTACCTCCTTAGAGTCTACGAATTAATCACATAAACGCTAAAAGATGTTAGAATCCCTTGAAAGCGTTATGCGTAGTATGTTATGTAAGGCTCCTAAGACCACTACCAAAATATGTAGTTCCTGTTAGCGTATGAAGCCGTATAACATTCCGTAGGCTATAAACATATAAATAAAGAAAGATTGCTCAGCTTCATATTGATTAATATATCAAATAGTACTGTATCGATTAATTATGGAAGCTTCGCCAAAATGGATGTATATAGTAATTCCTTATTTATTACATGTTTATATTGTACAGTATGGTATAGTGACATTATAAAAATAATAGTTAATTAATATAGGTGTACTGTGATAGTTTGTCAATGAGATTATGTGTCACAATTACCTTGCCTATTAAAAATCTATAACTATTGGGTATATAGCTGAACATATGTAAACAATCTATGATATCTCTGGAATAATTTTGTTAATTTATATATTTTTTACCCTATCACTATTCTAGGGTAATGTGGGTACTTATATAGACTACAAGTTATACCACTATATTGTAGTTCTATAGGATAGTCAAATTTATCCTCAGATTTTTTTATACATTTTCACCTATTAATGTATAATATTGTCTCCCCCATAGATTTTTAATAGGCAAGGTAATTGTGACACAACTTTATACTATTTCATTAGTGAACAGTACCTTGTGATGATATCACAACAGCTATTGGGGGTCAACCAGAAAGATAATCTCATCGACAAACTATCACAGTACACCTATATTAATTAACTATTATTTTTATAATGTCACTATACCATACTGTACAATATAAACATGTAATAAATAAGGAATTACTATATACATCCATTTTGGCGAAGCTTCCATAATTAATCGATACAGTACTATTTGATATATTAATCAATATGAAGCTGAGCAATCTTTCTTTATTTATATGTTTATAGCCTACGGAATGTTATACGGCTTCATACGCTAACAGGAACTACATATTTTGGTAGTGGTCTTAGGAGCCTTACATAACATACTACGCATAACGCTTTCAAGGGATTCTAACATCTTTTAGCGTTTATGTGATTAATTCGTAGACTCTAAGGAGGTACTTATACATTTAACTCTATACTTTGTGTTTAGATTGATACTTAGTTAGATTGGCAGTATGGTGTGACATATGCGATCCTATCATATTTTGCCGTTTTGACATGGGGCAAATATCATTTTCTGCTCTGAAGCGAGGTACGAATATCAATCGATCTATGTAAGATTGCACACTTTATTTGAGCAGTATTAATCTGACATGTCCAATGGTAGGAATATTATTAGGATCAACAACGAGAATTATTGTAGTAACTCAAAGCCTTCAGATGCATTATACCCAATCAACGTACAGGTTATCCGAGCATCTACAACAACCATCCAATCAAATCGCACCTATCAGTGGGCTTAACCTCTGCCAAACGTTCATTGACTAATATGGAGGCGGTGTCCCTAGGCGTTGTCCTAATTGGTTGAAAGTATGCGTAGTGCGGATATAAAAAGCCCTGCACGCTGAAGCCTCGGCTTATTCATTTTTTATACTGAATGTGTAACATTGATAAAGGCTGACATAGCCGAAACGCTTTGTTCTACAACTTGAGATCTCGAGTCGCCTAGTCACTCCAGCCACCTGATGCTGATGTTT
The DNA here is from genome assembly GCF_027579735.1 of Bombina bombina. Lineage (NCBI taxonomy): Eukaryota > Metazoa > Chordata > Amphibia > Anura > Bombinatoridae > Bombina > Bombina bombina. The sequence continues at coordinate 90,393,931 of NC_069500.1, read as the reverse complement.
CCTGTTATCGGCCAGGAAACAGAGGAGTGATTAGCGGTTTAGTTTCTTTTAGTTTGTATTGGTTCAGTAGGTTGTGGGTAGTTTAATTGAATTTTCAGGGAGTAACATCCCGGTTTTAACTATATATAATAAAGTATGAGTGATTTTATACGTAATTATCCTTTGAGTGAGAGTGAGTGCTATATGAACCCCTGATCTTTCTGTCCTTTTAGTCCAAATGTACTTGCTAAATAAGGGGTAGCACCGGAATTTACTATTGAATTCCTTTTTTCACCTACCACATAGTGTAGTGCCAGTTTTAGACTCTTGCTCCCAGTTCCATTTTCACCTCGCCACAAATTGCAGGCGTAGTAAGCCTTACGCTTTGTATTGGAACACCTAACGCATGCGCAATGTCTATCTACCTGTCAACCGCGATCCCCCGCCGCAATCCCTAATAAAGTATGTAACCCCTAAACCGCCGCTCCCGGACCCCGCCGCCACCTACATTAAATGTATAACCCCCTAATGTGAGCCCCTACCCCGCCGCCATATACATTACCTACCCCCTAATGTGAGCCCCTTACACCGCCGCCACCTACATTACCTACCCCCTAATGTGAGCTCCTACCCCGCCAAAAGCTATATTAAAATTATTAACCCCTAATCTAATCCCCCTACCCCGCCGCCAGCTATATTAAAATGATTAACCCCTAATTTAATCCCCCTACACCTCCGCCAGCTATATTAAATACATTAACCCCTAATCTAATCCCCCTAAAGTAATCAGCTCTATTACTAGCCGTTAAAAGGGCCTTTTGCGTGGCATTGCCCCAAAGTAACAGCTCTATTGCCAGCCCTTAAAACGGCTTTTTGTGGGGCATTTCCCCAAAGTAATCAGCTCTTTTACCAGCCCTTAAAAGGGCTTTTTGCGGGGCATTGTCACAAAATAATCTTCTCTTTTGCCTCTAATCTAAATCCCCCTTCACCACCGCCACCTATAATAAATGTATTACCCGTTAATCTAATCCCCCTACACCGCCGCCACCTATATTAAATAGATTAACCCCTAATCTGACCCCCCTACACCGCCGCCATCTATATTAACTATATTAACCCTAATTATATTTGGGTTAATATAGTTATTATATTATATATATATTTACTATATTAACCCTATCTAACTCTAACACCCCTAACTTAATTATTATTAAAATAAATCTAAATACAATTAATAATATTAACTAAATTATTCCTATTTAAATCTCAATACTTACCTATAAAATAAACCCTAAGATAGCTACAATATAATTAATAATTACATTGTAGCTATTTTAGGGTTTATATTTATTTTTCAGGTAACTTGGTATTTATTTTAACTAGGTACAATAGCTATTAAATAGTTAATAACTATTTAATAGCTACCTAGTTAAAATAATTACCAATTTACCTGTAAAATAAATCCTAACCTAAGTTACAAATACACCTACACTATCAATAAATTAATTAAATAAACTACAAATATCTACACTAAAATACAATTAAATACACTAAACTAAATTACAAAAAAAACAAAAACTAAATTACAAAAAAAAAAATTACAAGATTTTTAAGCTAATTACACCTATTCTAAGCCCCCTAATAAAATAATAAAGCCCCCAAAATAAAAAAATTCCCTACCCTATTCTAAATTACAAAAGTTAACAGCTCTATTACCAGCTCTTAAAAGGGCCTTTTGCAGGGCTGTTCCGATCAGCCAATAGTCTATTGGCTGTTCCGATCAGCCAATAGAATGCAAACTCAATCTGATTTTCTGATTGGATCAGCCAATCGGATTGAACTTGAATCTGATTGGCTGATTGAATCAGCCAATCAGATTTTCTTACCTTAATTCCGATTGGCTGATAGAATCCTATCAACCAATCAGAATTCGAGGGACGCCATCTTGGATGACGTAATTTAAAGGAAACTTCATGCGTCGTTCAGTCGTCGGGACAGCTGGATGTTCCGCGTCGGAGGTCGGAAGAAAGAAGATTGAAGATGCCGCTTGGAGGAAAACTTTGCCCCAATGGAGGACCTCTTCTTTGCCGCTTGGATGAAGACATCGCCCGGATGGAAGCCTTCTTCTTTGCCGCTTGGATGAAGACATCGCTCGGATTGGATGAAGAGTTCGGCCCGGCTGGGTGAAGACGACTCAAGGTAGGGAGATATTCTGGGGCTTAGTGTTAGGTTTTTTAAGGGGGGTTTGGGTGGGTTTAGAGTAGGGGTATGTGGGTGGTGGGTTGTAATGTTGGGGGCTGGTATTGTGTGTTTTTTTACAGGAAAAAGAGCTGATTACTTTGGGGCATGCCCCGCAAAAGGCCCTTTTAAGGGCTGGTAATAGAGCTGTTAACTTTTGTAATTTAGGGTAGGGAATTTTTTTTATTTTGGGGGGCTTTATTATTTTATTAAGGGGCTTAGAATAGGTGTAATTAGCTTAAAAATCTTATAATCTTTTTTTATTTTTTGTAATTTAGTTTAGTGTATTTAATTGTATTTTAGTTTAGATATTTGTAGTTTATTTAATTAATTTATTGATAGTGTAGGTGTATTTGTAACTTAGGTTAGGATTTATTTTACAGGTAAATTGGTAATTATTTTAACTAGGTAGCTATTAAATAGTTATTAACTATTTAATAGCTATTGTACCTAGTTAAAATAAATACCAAGTTACCTGTAAAATAAATATAAACCCTAAAATAGCTACAATGTAATTATTAATTATATTGTAGCTATCTTAGGGTTTATTTTATAGGTAAGTATTGAGATTTAAATAGGAATAATTTAGTTAATATTATTAATTTTATTTAGATTTATTTTAATAATAATTAAGTTAGGGGTGTTAGAGTTAGATAGGGTTAATATAGTTAATATATATATATATATATATATATATATATATATAATATAATAACAATATTAACTATATTAATAATATATATAATATAATAACTATATTAACTATATTAACCCTAATATAATTAGGGTTAATATAGTTAATATAGGTGGCGGCGGTGTAGGGGGGTTAGATTAGGGGTTAATCTATTTAATATAGGTGGCGGCGGTGTAGGGGGATTAGATTAGGGGGTAATACATTTATTATAGGTGGCGGCGGTGAAGGGGGATTTAGATTAGAGGCAAAAGAGCTGATTACTTTGTGACAATGCCCCGCAAAAAAGCCCTTTTAAGGGCTGGTAAAAGAGCTGATTACTTTAGGGCAATTGCAAGCAAAAGGCTCTTTTAAGGGCTGGCAATAGAGCTGTTTACTTTGGGGCAATGCCACACAAAAAGCCCTTTTCAGGTGGCGGCGGTATAGGGGGATTAGATTAGGGGTTAATAATTTTAATATAGCTGGCGGCGGGGTAGGAGCTCACATTAGGGGGTAGGTAATGTAGGTGGCGACGGTGTAAGGGGCTCACATTAGGGGGTAGTTAATGTAGGTGGCGGCAGTGTAAGGGGCTCACATTAGGGGGTAGTTAATGTAGGTGGCGACGGTGTAAGGGGCTCACATTAGGGGGTAGTTAATGTTGGTGGCGGCGGGGTCCGGGAGCGGCGGTTTAGGGGTTAATAACTTTATTAGTTGCGGCGGGGTCCGGGAGCGGCGGTTTAGGGGTTAATACATTTATTATTAGGAGAGTGAGGGGGGATAGCGGATAGAGGGGTATACGTGTCGGGCTATGTTTGGGAGGCGTGTTAGACAGTACGGGAGATTTAATACATTAGTCAGGTTTTGTAGGTGCCGGCAGTTTCTAACATGCCGTAAGTCACTGGCGACTCCAGAAATTTGGACTTACGCAGATTTCTGGACATCGCTAGTTTATCCGACTTACGGCACTTTAGCAATTGCCGGCGGGGTATATTGGATAGCTCGAGTTGCAAGCTGAAACTACGGGCGGCGGGGGTTCCCTCGCTTGCGCCGCAAACTACGATGTATATCGGATAGCGCCCATTATGTTAAATGTATTTTACAGCAAAAGCAGGCAACATAAATAATGGCTGTAAATTGAAACACTGTTATTTAAGTATGGGGGATCCAGTTTTAAGTCTAATTTTCTTTTTTTTAGATATGATTGCAGTTTTTTTTTTTTTTTTTTAATTTGATCAAAACCAGTCTCACACTGTATAATCAACAAATAGATATAATTTGTGATTCACATTTTAGTTTATTTCTGTAACTGCATACTAAAAAGGGGTCATATTTATTAATTTTAGTCATTACACAGCCAGATATAAATAAATATAAAAGCCAGTCTGGCAAGTATTCACATGCAGAAGGCAAAGATAAGTCATACATCCAAAACAGTTCAGTTGTCAAACAAACACAGTTCTCGCCAACGAAAGAAATAAAAAAAATAAACGAAGAAAATAAAACCAAATGTGTGTTCATAAGAAAAAAGAAGACAGAGCGTAAAAAATGTGAAGCACATTTCAAGATTAATAATCAGCGGAAAAAGATGAGAAGTCAAAAAATAAATCAAACCAAGACGGAAAATAATGTGATTTTAAACAGTTAATTATGCAAACTGTTTTAAGACAAATACAGCAGTTGTGTTTTAAATAAATTGATATTAATACAGGGCTGTAAATTTTACTTATTTTGCTTGAACTCTGGTCCTGGGCTACTAAGAAATTTCAGAGCAAGAATAACAAATGTACATTTTTCCCATTTTAAAATTGAGTGGACTAGCAACTTTCATTCCTGACTAGTTCATTTTTTCACCTGACTGGTAAATTATAGCTCTATTTCCTTACTCTATGTAACATGAGTCCCCATTTCATTTTAATCTACTTCATGCTCAACTGATGTAGTTTTGGATTTATTTTCTATTGCATTCCAATCCATTAGAAGTCAGGTTGCTTGAATGGAAGGGTCATTAAACGCTTTATAATTGCAATATTAAAAGTGTAAATATGATTAATATTGAAACTTTGCAATACACTTTTACACTTTTATCATTATTTATTCCCCCCCCATTTAACCCTAAAAATGATGGGCTTTACAATTCCCTGATTTTCTTTAAAGGGACAGTCAACACCAGAATCTTTGTTGTTTAGAAAGATAGATAATCCCTTTATTACCCATTCCTCAGTTTTGCATAACCAACACAGTTAGAGAAATATATTTTTTACCTCTGTAATTACCTTGTATTTATGCCTCTGCAAATTGCCCCTTTATTTCAGTTCTTTTGACAGACTTGCATTTTAGCCAATCAGTGCTGACTCCTAGGTAACTTCACGTGCGTGAGCTCAATGTTATATATATGACACACATGAACTCATGCCCTCTGGTGGTGAAAAACTGTCAAAATACATTCAGACTAGAGGCGGCCTTCAAAGTCTAAGAAATTAGCATATGAACCTACCTATGTTTAGCTTTCAACTAAGAATACCAAGAGATCAAAGCAAAATTGGTGATACAAGTAAATGGGAAAGTTGTTTAAAATGACATGCCCTATCTGAATCATGAAAGTTTATTTTGGACTTGAATGTCCCTTTAAAGTAATTGGAGCAACCATATTCAAACTTAGTTTTCCCTCATCTAATCTCTACTGTTTAGTGACAATTTGTGACATATAAAGGCCTCGATCCGATATAAATCGTCGCCCGCAAAAGCCGGCAACACCAAATTTTGCGCTGGTTTGGTATCACATATATGGCGTATGGTAACATAGAAGTTACGCTCGTATATATCTGCCTTAGGCCGTAGTTTTTTGGCCCATAGACAGGTATACCAAAACAGCGCAGTTTGGTATCCAATATACAGCGTAAGGACTTACGTGGCGAAAATGGAGAAATCTTACTCCATTTTCACCTCGCCACAAATTGCAGGCGTAGTAAGCCTTACGCTGTGTATTGGAGCCCTGTAACTCCATAAACTGCCTGCAAAATAAAACCTAACACCTAACGCATGCGCAATGTCTATCTACCTGTCAACCATGAACTGCAAAATAAAACCTAACACCTAGCGCATGCACAATGTCTATCTACCTGTCAACCGCAATCCCCCGCCGCATCCCTAATAAAGTGTTTTAACCCCTAAATCGTCGCTCCCGGACCCCGCCGCCACCTACATTAAACGTCTAACCCCCTAATGTGAACCCCCTACACCATCGCCACCTACAATAAATTATTAACCCCTAATGTAATCCCCCTACACCGCCGCCATCTATATTAAAATTATTACCCCCTAATGTGAGCCCCCTACCCCGCCGCCACCTATTTTAACTATATTACCCCCTAATCTAATCCCCCTACACCGCCGCCACCTATTTTAACTATATTACCCCCTAATCTAATCCACCTACACCGCCGCCACCTATATTAAATGTATTAACTCCTAATCTAATCCCCCTACACCGCCCACACCTATAATAAATGTATTCCCCCCTAAAATACTAAAATGTCCCTACCCTAAACTAAATTAAAAATAGCCCTGCAAAGGGCTTTTTGCGTGGCACTGCCCTAAAGTAACCAGCTCTATTACCAGCCCTTAAAAGGGCCTTTTGCGGGGCATTGCCCCAAAGTAACCAGCTCTTTTACCAGCCCTTAAAAGGGCTTTTTGCGGGGCATTGTCACAAAGTAATCAGCTCTTTTGCCTGTAATCTAATCCCCCTACACCGCCGCCACCTATATTAAATGTATTAACCCCTAATCTGCCCCCTTACACCGCCGCCACCTATATTAAATTTATTAACCCCTAAAATACTAAATTTTCCCTACCACTAAACCTAAGTCTAACCATACAAATAGCCCTGAAAAGGGCCTTTTGCGTGGCATTGCCTCAAAGTAACCAGCTCTATTACCAGCCCTTAAAAGGCCTTTTGCGGGGCATTGCCCCAAAGTAACCAGCTCTATTACCAGCCCTTAAAAGGGCTTTTTGCAGGGCATTGTCACAAAGTAATCAGCTCTTTTGCCTGTAATCTAATCCCCCTACACCGCCGCCACCTATAATAAATGTATTAACCCCTAATCTAATCCCCCAACACCGCCGCAATCTATATTAAATATATTAACCCCTAATCTAATCCCCCTACACCGCCGCCACCTATATTAACTATATTAACCCTAATTATATTAGGGTTAATATAGTTAATATAGTTATTATATTATATATATTAACCCTATCTAACTCTAACACCCCTAACTTAATTATTATTAAAATAAATCTAAATAATATTAATAATATTAACTAAATTATTCCTATTTAAAACTAAATACTTACCTATAAAATAAACCCTAAGATAGCTACAATATAACTAATAATTACATTGTAGCTATTTTAGGGTTTATATTTATTTTACAGGTAACTTGGTATTTATTTTAACTAGGTACAATAGCTATTAAATGGTTAATAACTATTTAATAGCTACCTAGTTAAAATAATTACCAATTTACCTGTAAAATAAATTCTAACCTAAGTTACAAATACACCTACACTATCAATAAATTAATTAAATAAACTACAAATATCTAAACTAAAATACAATTAAATAAGCTAAACTAAATTACAAAAACAAACAAACACTAAATTACAAAAAATAAAAAAGATTACAAGATTTTTAAGCTAATTACACCTATTCTAAGCCCCCTAATAAAATAACAAAGCCCCCCAAAATAAAAAAAATTCCATACCCTAATCTAAATTACAAAAGTAATCAGCTCTATTACCAGCCCTTAAAAGGGCATTTTGTGGGGCATTGCCCCAAAGTAATCAGCTCTTTTACCTGTAAAAAAAACAACAACCCCCCCATTACAACCCACCACCCACATACCCCTACACTAACCCACCCAATCCCCCCTTAAAAAAACCTCAGTCTAACCCCAAAGTGCTCCTTACCTGTCCTGAAGACCGGCGGAGAAGGTCCTGTTCCAGGCGGAGAAGTCTTCTTCCAGGCGGCGACCTCTTCTTCTTCCAGGATCCAGCCGGCGCGGAGCGGAGGAGTTGAAGACCGATGACCGCGGAGCTGAAGACCGTCCATCTGGAACTGAAGACCGGCGATGCTGGAACTGAAGATCGTCGACACTGGAACTGAAGACCGCTGGAACTGAAGAACGGAGCCGGAGTGTGGAGGATCCTCTTCATACGATCGCCGCCATACACTGAATAGGAATTCAAGGTACGCGATTAAAAATGGCGTCCCTTGAATTCCTATTGGCTGATTTGAGCCTTCAAATTCAAATCAGCCAATCGGATGCGAGCTACTTTAATTCTATTGGCTGATTTGAATAGCCAATAGATTAAAAGCTACTGTAATTCTATTGGCTGATTAGAATAGCCAATAGAATTACAGTAGCTCTTATTCTATTGGCTATTCAAATCAGCCAATAGAATTAAAGTAGCTCGCATCCGATTGGCTAATTTGAATTTGAAGGCTCAAATCAGCCAATAGGAATTCAAGGCACGCCATTTTTAATCACGTACCTTGAATTCCTATTCAGTGTACGGCGGCGATCGTATGAAGAGGATCCTCCACGCTCCGGCTCCGGTCTTCAGTTCCAGCGGTCTTCAGTTCCAGCATCGCCAATCTTCAGTTCCAGATGGACGGTCTTCAGCTTCGCGGTCATCGGTCTTCAACTCCTCCGCTCCGCGCCGGCTGGATCCTGGAAGAAGAAGAGGTCGCCGCCGGGAAGAAGACCTCCGCCTGGAACAGGACCTTCTCCGCCGGTCTTCAGGACGGGTAAGGAGCACTTGGGGGTTAGACTTAGGTTTTTTAAGGGGGGACTGGGTGGGTTAGAGTAGGGGTATGTGGGTTGTAATGGGGGGGGGGTTGTTGTTTTTTTACAGGTAAAAGAGCTGATTACTTTGGGGCAATGCCCCACAAAAGGCCCTTTTAAGGGCTGGTAATAGAGCTGATTACTTTTGTAATTTAGATTAGGGTAGGGATTTTTTTTTATTTTGGGGGGCTTTGTTATTTTATTAGGGGGCTTAGAATAGGTGTAATTAGCTTAAAAATCTTGTAATCTTTTTTTTATTTTTTGCAATTTAGTGGGTTTTTTTGTAATTTAGTTTAGTTTATTTAATTGTATTTTAGTTTAGATATTATTTAATTAATTTATTGATAGTGTAGGTGTATTTGTAACTTAGGTTAGGATTTATTTTACAGGTAAAGTGGTAATTATTTTAACTAGGTAGCTATTAAATAGTTATTAACTATTTAATATCTATTGTACCTAGTTAAAATAACTACCAAGTTACCTGTAAAATCAATATAAACCCTAAAATATTTTATAGGTATATTTTATAGGTAAGTATTTAGTTTTAAATAGGAATAATTTAGTTAATATTATTATATTATTTAGATTTATTTTAATAATAATTAAGTTAGGGGTGTTACAGTTAGATAGGGTTAATATAGTTAATATATATATAATATAATAACTATATTAACTATATTAACCCTAATATATATTAGGGTTAATATAGTTAATATAGGTGGCGGCGGTGTAGGGGGGTCAGATTAGGGGTTAATATATTTAATATAGGTTGCAGCAGTGTAGGGGGATTAGATTAGGGGGTAATACATTTATTATAGGTGGCGGCGGTGTAGGGGGATTAGATTAGGGGGTAATACATTTATTATAGGTGGCGGCGGTGTAGGGGGATTAGATTAGGGGGTAATACATTTATTATAGGTGGCGGCGGTGTAGGGGGATTAGATTACAGGCAAAAGAGCTGATTACAGGTAGCCCTCAGTTTAAGCCGGGGTTAGGTTCCAGAAGGAATGGTTGTAAATCGAAACCGTTGTAAATTGAAACCCAGTTTATAATGTAAGTCAAAGGGAAGTGAGGGAGTTAGGTTCCAGGCCCCTCTCAAAATTGGCATAAGTAACAAAAACCTAATACATTATTTTTAAAGCTCTGAAATGAAGACTTAGGGGCATATTTATCAAGCTCTGAATGGAGCTTGATGCCCCATGTTTCTGGCGAGCCTGCAGGCTCGCCAGAAACAGCAGTTATGAAGCAGCGGTCACAAAGACCGCTGCTCCATAACCTGTCCGCCTGCTCTGAGCAGGCGGACAGGCATCGCCGGAAATCAACCCCATCGAGTACGATCGGGTTGATTGACACCTCCCTGCTGGCAGCCGATTGGCCGCGAGTCTGCAGGAGTCTCTTGTGAGCTGCTGGTGCAATGCTGAATACGGTGAGTGTATTGCTCGCCGTATTCAGCAAGGTCTGTTGGATCAGGTCCGACAGACCTTGATAAATAGAGGCCTTTAAATGCTAAACAGCATTATAAACCTAATAAAATAATCACACAGCGCAGAATATATAATTAAACTAAGTTAAATGAACAAAAACATTTGCTAAACAGCATTATAAACCTAATGAAATAATCACACAACACAGACTTTACTTGCATTTTTCTGCAAACAGTTCTTTCTATGCATTCCACTCTGCACTGATTTATAGACAGGAAGATCTTATACCTTTGCAAGCTGCTCGATAGCTTAGGTCTGGTTAAACTGATTAATTTCAGCTCGCTTGGCTTGTATATCTTTGCTGCAACACAAGCGGACAGCTCCACCTACTGGCTATTTTAATCAATGCACTGCTTCTCAATGCTTTTCAATAACAGTCACATGACTAAAAAAAAAGGTTGTTATTCTGAAACGGTGCAAATTGAACCGTTGTAAACCGAGGGCCACTTGTACTTTGTGACAATGCCCCGCAAAAAGCCCTTTTAAGGGCTGGTAAAAGAGCTGGTTACTTTGGGGCAATGCCCCGCAAAAGGCCCTTTTAAGGGCTGTTAATAGAGCTGGTTACTTTGAGGCAATGCCACGCAAAAGGCCCTTTTCAGGGCTATTTGTAGGGTTAGACTTAGGTTTAGTGGTAGGGAAATTTTAGTATTTTAGGGGTTAATAAATTTAATATAGGTGGCGGCGGTATAGGGTGATTAGATTAGGGGTTAATAAATTTAATATAGGTGGCGGCGGTATAGGGGGATTAGATTAGGGGGTAATAATTTTAATATAGGTGGCGGCGGTGTAGGGGATCACATTAGGGGTTAATATAGTTTAAATAGGTGGCGGCGGTGTAGGGGGATCATATTGGGGTTAATATAGTTTAAATAGGTGGTGGCGGTGTAGGGGGATCATATTAGGGGTAATATAGTTTAAATAGGTGGGGGCGGTGTAGGGGGATCATATTAGGGGGTAATATAGTTAATGTAGGTGGCGGCGGGGTAGGGGGCTCACATTAGGGGGTAAAACATTTAATGTAGCTGGCGACTGTGTAGGGGGATCAGATTAGGGGGTAATACATATAATATAGGTGGCGGCGGGATCCGGGAGCGGCGGTTTAGGGGTTAATATATTAATTATTAGGAGTGAGAGGGGGGATTGCGGATAGAGGGGTATATGTGTCGGGCTAGTTTTGGGAGGCGTGTTAGACAGTAACGGGAGATTTTATATTTTAGTCAGTTTTTGTAGGCGGCAGCAGTTTCTAAAGTGCCGTAAGTCACTGGCGACTCCAGAAATTTGTACTTATGCAGATTTCTGGACATCGCTAGTTTGTCAGACTTACGGCACTTTAGCATCTGACGGCGCCGTATATAAGATAGCTTGAGTTGCGAGCTGAAACTACGGGCGGCGCAGGTTTCCACGCTTGCGCCGAAACCTGCGCCGTATATCGGATCGCTCCCAAAGTGTACAAACGGACTTCAAATTATATTCCACGTAGCTATTGTTTGCACATTTTAATCTGTACCTAATTATCTTCAGAAGAGATTCCACATGATTGCACCTAAAAGTTACACTTATCTACAATATTTAAACAACTAATATAAAAAAAATTTAAATCAACATATTATTTTGCAGTTTACATTTGAAAAATATTTTATGATGGATTGGAATACCATTTCAACAGTGTGTCAATGAAAAGTAGGCATGTTATATTTGTAGAAGTTGTGCTCTCCATTGAAGTCCGAAACTTTACTTTCAACTTGTAATACTTGCACTAAGGAGCCGATTTATCAACCTCCGTATTGATCCCTATGCATCTGTTTCCGCGCGAGCCTTCAGGCTCACCGGAAACATGAGTTAAGAAGCAGCGGTCTTAAGACCGCTGCTCCTTAACTCGTCCGTCACCTCTGAGGCGGCGGACAGCAATCAGCCCGATCGATTGGCCGCTAGTCTGCAGGGGGCAGCATTGCACAAGGATTTCTAGTGAAATACTTGTGCAATGATAAATGCCGACAGCATATGCTGTCAGCATTTATCGATATGCGGCGGACATTAATAAATCGCCCCCTAAATGTTTACTTCTGGCGGTGTTTGAGAGTGAGAGTGCGAAATTGCGCACCACTTGTAATCTGGCCTATTCTGTGTAGAATGTGTGCTTGTTCTATGCATTCACACAATACATATATTCACAACAATTGTACTTTGTTTTGTGTTTCAAATGACCCACCTATAGTAAAAACCTTTTAGATAACACATCCATCATTCAGTGATTATAAAAAATGATCCCATATGGAGCAAACTGTAACCTTATGGGACTCACAGGCCTAAATAAGCATCTGTGTCATGTAATGCTGCTTTAGACCTGTATGTATACGCAAATGTATTTATGCGCCACGTGTTTCTCCTCCTCCTAACCTCAGTGCATTACCCTGCATGCTGCGCAGTGACTATAAATGAACACAATTTGTTCAACTGTACAGTCATTTGTTTTTATCTTTGCAAGAATAGAGTGAATGTTATAAAACGCTGATGCACAGCATATTTTTGTCAGCTATTTGTGTTTTCAATTTCATGTGTTAAAAGAATGTATAAAAGATGGCTGTTCGTTAGCATCCTGCTGCCTTGTACATAGGGAAATGTTAGGTCTTTCATTGTATATAAGCATTACCCTAGAGATTTGTACCAATTTCCTTAAGCTGAGTCGCAGTTTTAGAACTTTCATAATTGCAGATGCATTTTTTTTATTCACTTGACTGTTTGTCTTTTAAAGGATTACCAGGTCCAAAAGGCAGTTCTGGCCAACCTGGACCCCCAGGACCCCCTGGCCCTCCAGGTCCAAGAGGATTTATGGGGCCAATAGGCCCATCTCCTGAAATATCGCAAATTAAACAAGGAAGACGAGGACCTGTGGTTAGTATTATAATTACATTTGCAATTCGTTAGAATCTGTGCTTCACACTCTTTTATGAAGGCTTCTGTTGTTACAGTGATGGTAAACTTAGCACAGTTTTAAGTATTATCTAAAAGAGAGGCATTTAAATTGTCAATCCATCATTTTTATTTTTTAAAGAGGATTATACATTTATTTTTTTTCTTGAACAACAATATTGTTTACATATCCTCTAAGGTTGCCCCCATGTAGTTTTTTTTTTAGGTGACATTTCTTACTGTCACCCAATTAGCAGCTTAGCCATATGGCTCACTGTTTTTTATATGGGAGTTTCCTTATTTGTATCACGCATGCACAATGATGGTCTGCTCAGTCAGAGGCCTTTTGCATGATCTTCTTCCACACTCAGGGAGTTACCTTTATATAACAGCAGTACAATTAAACTGTGTATTATAACAAGCGTTCAGATTCACTGTTTACTTGTATTGCTGTATTACTAATGCTGGAAAGGTAGTGGGAGTACAATGTGGAACGCAAACTGCAAATTACATATAGAGCGAGTGACCCCACTCTATACTTTACTATACAACAGAAAAAGAAAGGCGAGAGGGTGGAGGGAAAAATAAAAACAGGAAAATATTAACCCCTTGAGTGCTAACGACGGCTCAGAGCCGTCGCTAGCACTCAACCACCTTTTAAAGAATCTGGGGGTTCCTACCAACTCCAACCCCAGTGATCAGGCCTGTATAGTGACAGGCATCGCCGGGGTTTCCCGTTACGTGCAGTGACGTCACGCGCAATGTCGTGATGATGTCACCGCGCAACTTTCTTTAAAATTAACAATACAAAGTATAGGGAAAGGGGGCATGCTGACCCAAGACCCCTCGTTGGAGAGATAATCGCCTAACCTTTCCAACGATATAAGTCTTGGGGATCTGGGGGGGGGGGGGGGGGGAGTCAAACATTTATTTATTTTTTTAAATAGTAAAAAACAGAAAAAAATTCATCAAATGGCATTTAAAGGGACATTAAACTCCTGAAGATGTTAATATAAATTGTTTTATTATATGTAGTAAAATCAACTTTGCAATATACTTTCATTATTTATTTTGTTCTCCTTTCCTGTAATTTAATTCTAAATATAGTGGGTTTTCTAATTTATGTTAAACATGGAAGTGCAGACACAGCTGTATTCCACACAGTCATTGGTTGCCCACTCTAGTAAGCCATTTATTACCATTTCTAATAGGCCTCAGCAGAAAAGGTAACCTAAGTTACAATATGGCGGCACCCACTGCTTTATGGACATTAACTTTACCCTTATTTTTCGAATATTTAAAGGGACACTCAAGTGAAAATAAACTTTTAGGATTCAAAAAGAGCATGCAGTTTTAAGACATTTTAGGAAACATAAAAAAGTAGATTTTGATGGAAATGTACTTCTGAAATAAACAGAACATCTACCAGTTGTATTTCTAGTGCTAATGAGGAAGGTTACATTTCATTCACAGAGCATTTTACTCTGTCTTCATAATTCAATCTAACAGCTTTGTTTGAAAGGGTCAATAGTGTGACACCATTTCTTTGTTAAGGATCCTGACTATATTTAATATTCTAAATATAATAAATGTTCTGCTTTGTCTCGTAGGGTCCTCCGGGAGCAACAGGAAAAGATGGAGCAAAGGTATTTGGAACTTATTATATACAGTATATTTTGGTATAAAATAACTGGCAAACAAGGAGAATAAATAGACAACGTTTTTTCCAAATGGTTAACATATCAAAAGCCTTCTATACCATGGGTCTTCAATTCCACTTCCCAGGCCCCACTTGTAATATTTTCAGGATTACCTTAGCCCAAGCCTGTTGGTTAGTTCAGAGGACCAGAACTGAAGAACCCTATTCTACAAATATATATATATTATTCATATTACACCATATGATACCAAACGAGGAACTATTTTTGAATATTTGGAATTAATATTTAGATTTTAGCTGAATTAACATCATAATGTTGTCATGTGTTTATGGTTATTATGTTCTTCTGAAATGTATCTTTTTTTTAGGGTGAGAGAGGATCACCAGGCCCACGGGGACTTCCAGTAAGTTTCATATTCAAACCTTGTACTGAAGAAGATGATATAACCTCAATTAAAGAAGCACAGTCCAAAATAACTGGATAAAAAGAACACACACTAAGGGCATTTCATCTTCACATACAAATTGGAGTAATTAAAGGGACAACAAACACTAAATATGTTTCATACACCTCCCTCTATTTATGGGTTCTGCCATTATAGAATCTAAGTTTCACTGCAGGTATCTGAAGGGGAGTCACTGCACATGTGCAAACAGATCACCTCTAGAATGTAGTGAAAGCAGCATTTCAAAATGGCAGCACCCATGACTAGCGGGAGGCGGGGAATAACCGCAATACTATGCTTATAAAATGTATTTAGTGTTCTATGTAAACACAAGGGGCTGCATATACTGCATCATGGCGATAGTATAGAGGAAAATAAGATGATCACATGCAACAGAGACGTACTCTTTGTAGTATCAATGCATGCTGGAAATTCACAGTATCAGCTAACTGACCCGATGACATCTGGTTCTCCTCTGTGAACTCAGTAAGATTTACCCATATAGGGCTAGATTATGAGTGGAGCGCTATTTAGCGCTTTTGCTTGCGCGCTAACTGCAATAGAAGTAAGCTTTTTGCATGCGTCGGGTTGCGCTCGTATTACAAGTTGAAAGTGAAAAGTTATCACTCCCGAACTAACTCGATGTGCACAAAAAGCCGAACTTACTACATTGCGTGCGGGATAACCTATTCCCCCATAGAGGTTAAAGGGACACTGAACCCAATTTTTTTCTTTTGTGATTCAGATAGAGCATGCAATTTTATGCAACTTTCTATTTACTCCTACTATCAAATTGTCTTCATTCTCTTGGTATCTTTATTTGAAAAGCAAGAATGTAAGTTTAGATGCTGGCCCATTTTTCCATTTTTGGTGAACAACCTGGGTTGTCCTTGCAGATTGGACAACACCAATAAACAAGTGCTGTCCATGGTCTGAACCAAAAATTGTCTGGCTCCTTAACTTAGATGCCTTCTTTTTACAATAAAGATAGCAAGAGAACGAAGAAAAATTGATAATAGGAGTAAATTAGAAAGTAGCTTTAATTGCATGCTCTATATGAATCACAAAAGAAAAAAATTGGGTTCAGTGTGTCCCTTTAATAAAGAAAAAAAGTGGAAAAAAACACCCCACTCGCGTGCTAACCCGATCGCATATTCTGACGTACGCTAACCCGACTAGAGAAAATATAAATATTTCACATTCCAGTGAAATTATATATTTATATATATATATATATATATCTATAAATATATATATATATATATAGAGAGAGAGAGAGAGAGATGATTATATATATATATATATATATACATACTGTATATATATGAATATCTATTTATATGTACACACATATAGACATGTATATATGTTAACCAGAGCTCTGAAGTCGCTTTAACCTGACGCGCGTTAACTTCAATTGCACTCAAGCGACCGTGTTTACTTTCAACTTGTAATATGCCCGCTAAACTGACGCAAGCAAACAGGCGCAATAAACCCCTTTTCACTTTCATGCAACATTTAGCGTTCCACTCGGAATCTGGCCCATAATATACTTCCAATAAGGAAATAAGTACTAGATAAAATGGCATAAAAGCAAGTTTTAAAATGTATTAAAGGGTTGTATAATTGAAATTCAGATGAATGCATTTCAGTTTTGTAAATTAACATTTTTCCAATACACATGTATTAGCAAAAATGCTTTTGGTTAATTCATAACAGAAACATCCTTTTTAATAACTAAATAAAAAATAAAATACAATAATAAAGTTTAAAATTCCTTTTAATATTGCTTTAAGGGAATATTGCTTTTTAAACATAAAAACTAAAATGCATTAGCAATAATTATTATGATAATTGTATAAGTTCTCACATTTAGGGATAGATTAGAAGTGGATCGCTAATTTATTGTGGCTAGTTATTGCTATAGCAAGCAAAATAGAGGGTATTATAGGTTTTTTTTAAAATAAAAAAACAACTGCACCAGGCAGTTTTAAGGCTTTAAAGTTGGCGGATGTGGGGTGTTAGAAAAAAAACGGCACTGAAAAGTGCCTTTAAATTCCGGTCTATGGGAACTGTGTGTTCCCAGTAAATATATATCTATATGCTTATATATATGTGCATATACAGGTACACATATGAACACATAAATATATATGTATATAATCATATAAATATATATTTACACTTTTCTGCCATCGCTGTGCTACTTATCCCCTTCCCTGCACAAGGTTCTCATGCCGTGTCTCACGGCACAAGAACGAGGCTCCCAAAGTAGCCTATGGAAGTGCGCTTTTGTGAGTCCAATGCTTCCCAGCTATGCAAACACGAGCTCGCGTTCACACTGTCATCCTCAGGGCGGAACTTTAACTAAGTGTTTAACCATTTCTTTTGGACGTTAAACACATAGCATTTCAGGGTCGCTAGTGTTAAATTTACATGTTCTAATGAATCAGAGGATGTAAATGTTTCACTATAATGTCCCTTTAATATAGATATATAAAGATAAAGAAAGAACAGCGTAAATAAAATAGATGGAGAAAATATATAATAAAGGGAAACATACAGTTTATCTGTCTATCTATCTATATCTATATATCTATCTTTCTGCCTATTTCTATTTATCTAGTCTCATATTTTAGAGTGCTATCATATGTTATGTTTGAATGAATCTGCTCTAAGTGAAATCACATATAAAATATTAATTTCCTTAACATGAGGACAGATAAATTAGTCATTTTAATTTCCAGTAGAAAACAAATCACATAAATACATCAATTATTAGATACACAACTAAAAACTGTGTGATTTTGTCTCCAGGGGCCTCCAGGTTCCTTTGACTTTTTGTTGTTAATGATGGCCGACATTCGCAACGACATCGCAGAGCTACAGGAAAAAGTCTTCGGTCGGAGGTCACATTCCTCAGCAGAAGAGTTTCCGTTACCTCAGGAGTTTTCTAACCATCACGATGCTGTGGACTTTGGTTCTGGAGAGGATTATAAGCAAAGAACTGTATCAAAGAACCTAAAAACAGAAAAAACAAAACGCCACTAAATGCCTTTTGTTCAAATGAGAAAGAAATATGTTTTTTCTTTTTCAATGTATAAAAAAAATGCACTGATAATGTAAAGAGTATCTATTTTTGACTTCTGAATTTATTGTTATTATTAATATTATTATTATTTGTATTATTTGTATCTTCTCAGCTGTACAGTAATTACTCTAAAGTCAGAGAAAGGAATGCTGGAAAATATGAAACCATGTGACTTTTATAACATTCCTTATTCAGATTCTGTAGTCCAATAGGTACAATGCTTACTAAAACAAAAAATAATTAGCCAATTGTAGATATGTTTTATTATAAAGTGGTGAGCATGTGTAAAATGAATTCCCCTGGAAATCAAAGTATTGAATGTTGTCATCAAACATTTGCTATGGTTTTTATTAAAAAAAAAACAAAATTGTAAATTAAAAAAAATGTTTTTTTATTAGTTCTTCTTACAAGTCTGCTGCTATAAATGGATATTATTGGCAAATTTATATTTCATACTATAGTATAGATTCTCATTACCTGATAGGGACAACTCCCACAGTAGCATTGGTGGACAGGGCTATGTCTCCAGACATGGAAAATAAAAATAAAGATCTTAATTTAAGTGAAATATTATGAAAAATATTTCTATGACATAAACCAAAGAGCAGCAGTTAAACATATTTTTGTATGAAAAAAAATATAAATAAAATATGTTAACATTTGAAATTAAACTAACAGGAAGTGCATAATTGGTACAACTGAATCCCAAGACTCTTATTGGCTGACAGGAGCAACAGCCACACAAACAGTTGGTGTATTCAGTACAGGAACATCCATGTTTGAAAAACAAAGAGTTGTAATA
Organism: Bombina bombina; assembly: GCF_027579735.1. Taxonomy (NCBI): domain Eukaryota; kingdom Metazoa; phylum Chordata; class Amphibia; order Anura; family Bombinatoridae; genus Bombina; species Bombina bombina. Next base: position 90,374,805 of record NC_069500.1, on the reverse strand, counting down.
CATTTTGGAGTACCATGTCCCTTTAACTTAAGCCATCAATCCCTTTTATTAATGGTAGAGAATTCAACACTCTCTTGCACAAATATCAAAAGCTAATTATTAAATATAATTTATTTTTAAATGATAAAACATGACAATGGGGTAGATTTATCAAGCAGCGGAAGCTGCAATCTACCCCGATGTTTCCAGATCCTGGACCGCTGCTCCTTAACTCATCCGCCATTTCTGAGGTGGCGGACCGCAAGCATCCTGATCCGATCGGGATGATTGACACCCCCTGCTAGCTGCTGAAATGATTGTGCTAGAAATGCTTGTGCCATGTTAAATGTAGACAGTGTATGCTGTAGGCATTTAGCAATGTCGGTCGGACATGATCAGAAAGCCCGGTGCCTGACTTAGTTCTTGACTAGCATGACATGGAAATTCTGTCCTTCTGGAGCTTCTTTCTCATCATATCTCCTTCTGTAATGAAAGTTTTATGGATACATCTGCAGCATAATTAATGTAAAAAAATTTTTTTTTCATATTAAACAAGGTAGTTACCATGGTATTGCTGTCATCTTGTAGCCATATCAAATCAATGCTGGACTGCACTTACACCTTCTGCTAATATCCTTCTTTTCACTGCTGAATCTAATAACGTTGCTTCGTACACCAGTTGTCTGTCTAGCCCTGGCGTCTCTTTGGCTTGTTTATTTTTAACTCTCTATATAAATCATGGTAATGTTTGTTTATTGGTTGCAATTCATTTTTTCCCCCCAAGATCACACACAGCAGACCTAATTTTATTCTACAACTTTAACCTGAGATACAGTATATCAGTCACATTCTTCAGCTGATCTTCCCTCTCAAATATAATTCTGGGCACTCTTCTCCTCTTTAGAATACTTCTCTCATACCTTCACTTTCTTCTATTATTATTAATAATATCAGGTATTTTTAGAGAGCCAGAAGATTCTGCAGCGCTATAAACATAGGCGGTATACAAGGTAACATTTATAGGGGGTAAAATGGGTAGAGGTCCCTGCCGAGAGTTATGTGGGTGATCTACAAACAGCTGGGCTTATAGGCTTACATGCTAAGGGGTTCAAGGGAATACCAGTGGAGTTAGGAAAGGTTAGTGTAGGTTGTATGCATCCCTGAATAGTACAGTCTTTAGGGAGTGCTTGAAGCTTTCAAATCAAAACTAGGGGAGAGTCTTGTGGAGTGAGATGTAGGGGGGAGCAGTGCAGTTGAGGGCTTTGTATGTCAGAATAAGAGTTTGGGGTTTAAGCCTGGAGGCAAGAGGAAGCCAGTGAAGCGATTGGCAGAGATGTGCAGCAGATGAAGAGTGACGTGTAAGGAAGATGAGCCTGGCAGATGCATTAATTATGGATTGTAAAGGAGCTAGGCAGCAGCAAGGGAGACCAGAGAGGATGGAGTTGCAGTAATCAAGGCGAGAAAGGATGAGAGAGTGGATTAGAATCTTAGTTGTGTCTTGTGAAATGAAATGTCTCATTTTAGAAATATTTTTAAGGTGGAAGAGGCAGGCTTTAGCCAAGGACTGAATGTGAGGAGTGAAAAAAAGATCTGAGTCAAGTGTGACCCCAAGACATCAAGCATGTGGGGTAGGGGTAATGATGGAGTTATCGACAGTTATAGAGAAGTTGGGGTGGAGATTTTTGAAGAAGGGGGGAAAATAAGGAGCTCAGTTTTTGAGAGATTTATCTTAAGGTAGTGAGAGGACATCCAAGATCAGATATGAGAAAGACAGTTAGTGACACAGGTTTGCAAGGAAGAATGGGGCAGAGAGGTAGATTTGGGTGTCATTGGCATACAAATGGTATTGAAACCCATGGGACTTATTTAAGGAACCTAAAGATGATGTGTAGATTGAGAAGAGAAGGGGACCAAGGACAGAGCCTTGCGGTACCCCAACAGAAAATGGTAATGGGGCAGAGGATGCCCCAGAGAAGGCTACACTAAAGGTACAGTTAGACAGACTATCAGACTAATAGCCTCTCAACTGTAATAACAGACAAGCCTTCTTTCCCTGCCGTCTGGGCTCTAGAACCCCCATCATATTGCACATGGATGGACCTCTAGCCCTCCTCTAGATTTTTCTGCCTAGGGAAAACGTTACACTCATGCCTCTTGTCTCCCTGCTCCTCCTCTGGTCTCTACTACTCCAGCTCTTCCTTTGTCCATCACTCTTTCCATCTATCTCCTCACCACTCACTAAGTTTCCAGCGTAGTACTGTACTCCTCACTACTTTCCTCTATAAACAGTTAAATAGCAGTATAAGAAATTAAAATAAAGTTAACCCCTTAATGACAGAGGACTTACCAGGTACGTCATAGAAAAAACTTCCCTTAATGACAGTTGACGTACCTGGTACGTCCTCTGTTGTCTTAAGTGCTGGAAGCGATCATGATCGCTTCCAGCTGCTTACAAGGCATTGTAGTGATGCCTCAATATTGAGGCATCACTACAATTCCCCATTTTACATACCGATGCAGAAAGGGCCACTCTGTGGCCCCATCTGCATCTGCTATGTATGTCATCAAATGAGTTGGTCGGTGGGTGCTGCATGAAACTACTATCACATCATGTTGTTAATCTGTTAGTGATCGGACCTTATCACCATTGTCTTTCCGGTGCGGCGGTTGCGGCGGGGGGTAGGCGTTGGGCAGGTGCGCGCGCGTGCGCGCGTGCATGCAAAATTAACAGCCGATTAAAAAAAAAAAAAAAAAGATCGATCTAGATGCAGTGGCATCTCGGTTGTTTAATAAGGGATCTGGGAGGGGGAGGGTTGAAGATTATTTAGGGGGGCCAGCTACACTACAGAAAAATATTTTATGTTTAAAAAGTAAAAAAAAACTATTTTGGGGGGCAAATTGGGTACTGGCAGACAGCTGCCATTAACCAAGATGGCGGCAAATAGACAGATGGGGAGGGTTAGAAAGATGTATGGGGGGATCAGGGAGGTTGTGGGGTAAGGGGGGATCTATCACTGCAGACTTTATGCCAAAAAATAAAAAAAAAATTAAAAAAAATATTTTTATTTCAGTACTGGCAGACTTTCTGCCAGTACTTAAGATGGCGGTGACAATTGTGAGGTGGGGAGGGAAGAGAGCTGTTTGAGGGGGGTCACGGGGGGATCAGGGGGTGGGATGTGTCAGGTGGGAGGCTGATCTCTACACTAAAGCTAAAAATTAACCCCACAAGCTACCTAATTAACCCCTTAACTGCTGGGCATATTACAAGTGTGGTGCGCAGCAGTATTTAACGGCCTTATTATTACCAAAAAGCAACACCAAAGCCATATATGTCTGCTATTTCTGAACAAAGGGGATCCCAGAGAAGCATTTACAAACATTTGTGCCATAATTGCACAAGCTGTTTGTAAATAATTTCAGTGAGAAACCTAAAATTGTGAAAAATTTAAGTTTTTTTTTTATTTGATCGTATTTGGCGGTGAAATGGTGGCATGAAATATACCAAAATGGGCCTATATCAATAATTTGGGTTGTCTACTACACTACACTAAAGCTAAAATTAAACCTAAAAGCTCCCTACAAGTTCCCTAATTAACCCCTTCACGGCTGGGCATAATACACGTGTGGTGTGCAGCGGCATTTAGCGGCCTTCTAATTACCAAAAAGCAATGCCAAATCCATATAGGTCTGCTATTTCTGAACAAAGGGAATCCCATAGAAGTATTTACAACCATTTATGCCATAATTGCACAAGTTGTTTGTAAATAAATTCAGCGAGAAACCTAAAGTTAGTAAAAAAAATTGTGAAAAAGTGAACAATTTTTTTTATTTGATCGCATTTGGCGGTGAAATGGTGGCATGAAATATACCAAAATTGGTCTAGATCAATGCTTTGGGATGTCTTCTAAATATAAATATACACATGTCAAGGGATATTCAGGGATTCCTGAAAGATATTAGTGTTCCAATGTAACTAGCGCTAATTTTGAAAAAAAGTGGTTTGGAAATAGCAAAGTGCTACTTGTATTTATGGCCCTATAACTTGCAAAAAAAAGCAAAGAACATGTAAACATTGGGTATTTCTAAATTGGGACAAAATTTAGAAACTATTTAGAATGGGTGTATTTTGGTGGTTGTAGATGTGTAACAGATTTTGGGGGTAACAGTTAGAAAAAGTGTGTTTTTTTTTCAATTTTTTCCTCATATTTTATATTTTTTTATAGTAAATTATAAGATATGATGAAAATAATGGTATCTTTAGAAAGTCCATTTAATGGCGAGAAAAACAGTATATAATATGTGTGGGTACAGTAAATGAGTAAGAGGAAAATTACAGCTAAACACAAACACTGCAGAAATGTAAAAATAGCCATTGTCATTAAGGGTAAGAAAATTGAAAAATGGTCCGGTCATTAAGGGGTTAAAGGGATATCAAGTTGTTTAAATATATTCATAAAATAAATGGTAAGAATGTCCTACCTAATCCAGTGTCCATATAACATTACCTACCAATACAGGTGCAGCATATAAAGCCTCCTCTTCAAGTCTTAACTTTTCCTCTTGTAAGGCTAACTGTGTATAATAAACAAAACAATAAGGGTTAACAAAATAAGAATCTCTCTACCTGTCCTCTAAATTAGAAAAGAAAATTATTTAAGAAAATAGAAAAAAAGCATGCAAATAAAAAAGACTATAAAGAAATTAAAACACACATTTAATCCACAACAGAAATGGCCTCCACTATGCACTTTGTAACATGACCTTGATTTTATTTTAACCCCTTAGTGACCAGAGCACTTTTCCATTTGTTTACCGTTTGGGACCAAGGCTATTTTTACATTTCTGCGGTGTTTGTGTTTAGCTGTAATTTTCCTCTTACTCATTTACTGTACCCACACATATTATATACCGTTTTTCTCGCCATTAAATGGACTTTCTAAAGATACCATTATTTTCATCATATATTATAATTTACTATTAAAAAAATTATAAAATATGAGGAAAAAATGGAAAAAAACAATTTTTTCAAACTTTGACCCCCAAAATCTGTTGCACATCTACAACCACCAAAAAACACCCATGCTAAATAGTTTCTAAATTTTGTCCTGAGTTTAGAAATACCCAATGTTTACATGTTCTTGGCTTTTTTTGCAAGTTATAGGGCACTAAATAAAAGTAGCACTTTGCTATTTCCAAACCACTTTTTTTCAAAATTAGCGCTAGTTACATTGGGACACTGATATCTGTCAGGAATCCCTGAATATCCTTTAACATGTATATATATATTTTTAGAAGACATCCCAAAGTATTGATCTAGGCCCATTTTGGTATATTTCATGCCACCATTTCACCGCCAAATGCGATCAAATAAAAAAAAATGTTCACTTTTTCACAAAACTTTAGGTTTCTCACTGAAATTATTTACAAACAGCTTGTGCAATTATTGCACAAATGGTTTTAAATGCTTCTCTGGGATCCCCTTTGTTCAGAAATAGCAGACATATATGACTTTTACGTTGCTTTTTGGTAATTAGAAGGCCGCTAAATGCTACTGCGCACCACACGTGTATTATGCGCAGCAGTGAAGGGGTTAATTAGGGAGCATGTAGGGAGCTTGTAGGGTTAATTTTAGCTTTAGTGTAGTGTAGTAAACAACCCCAAGTATTGATCTAGGCCCATTTTGGTATATTTCATGCCACCATTTCACCGCCAAATGCGATCAAATTAAAAAAAACTTTAAATATTTCACAATTTTAGGTTTCTCACTGAAATTATTTACAAACAGCTTGTGCAATTATGGCACAAATTGTTGTAAATGCTTCTCTGGGATCCCCTTTATTCAGAAATAGCAGACATATATGGCTTTGGCGTTGCTTTTTGGTAGTTAGAAGGTCGCTAAATGCCGCTGCGCATCACACGTATATTATGTCTAGCAGTGAAGGAGTTAATTAGGTAGCTTGTAGGGAGCTTGCAGGGTTAATTTTAGCTTTAGTGTAGAGATCAGCCTCCCACCTGACACATCCCACCCCCTGATCCCTCCCAAACAGCTCCCTTCCCTCCCCCACCCCACAATTGTCCCCGCCATCTTAAGTACTGGCAGAAAGTCTGTCAGTACTATAATAAAAGTTTTTTGGGGGGTTTTAGTTTTTTTTTTTAAAAAATAATAATAATAATTCTCCTGCTGTGTAGGACCCCCCTTAGCCCCCAACCTCCCTGATCCCCCCCAAACAGCTCTTTAACCCCCCCCCTCTGCTTTTATTGGGCACCATATTGGGTACTGGCAGCTGTCTGCCAGTACCCAGTTTGAAAAATAATAATGTATTTTTATTTTTTTTATTTTATTAAATATTTTATTTATTTCTGTAGTGTAGCTGCCCCCCCCTGAACATCCAACCCCCCACCCTCTCCCAGATGCCTTGATTTTAAAATCCCACCCTCCCCAGTCCTCTCTCCCACCCTCCAGATCTACAGCATATTGATGCTGTTTTCATAGACCTAACGTGCACGCGCCCGCCCGTGCACACGCATGCATGGCTCTCGTGTACGCGCGTGCACGCACCTGCACTAGATCCCTCCCCCCTCCTCCACCAATTACTGCCCACCCGCCTCCCTGGATGAGCTCCCACCCACCAACGATAATGGCCATCGATAGCCGATGCAGAGAGGGCCACAGAGTGTCTCTCTCTCTGCATCGGATGGATAAAAACAGTTATTGCAGGATGCCTCAATATTGAGGCATCACTGCAATAACATGAAAGCAGCTGGAAGCTATCAGGATTGCTTCCACTGCTTTCAAAGACCAACAACGTATGGGGTACGTCCTTGTTCATTAACTGCATTTTTTTGCAGGACGTACCCCATACGTCGTTGGTCGTTAAGGGGTTAAATAACTATCTCAAATAACATGTTAGTAAGATGGTGACTAAGATAAAAAAAAGAAAGTGCAGGTTTAGTTTGGTACATTGCTCTGACTCTCTATTGATATGCTCTGCACAAAGCATTGTTTGGTAGAGCACACTCACACTGTCACACATTTTAATACTCTAGGACTGAGGATACACACATACACTGACAACTCTAGAACTGAGGATACACACATACACTGACAACTCTAGAACTGAGGATATACACATACACTGACACCTCTAGAACTGAGGATACACACATACACCTACATCTCTACAACTAAGGATACACACATACACTGACACCTCTAGAACTGAGGATACACACATACACTGACACCTTTAGGACTGAGGATACACACATAAACTGACACCTCTAGAACTGAGGATACACACATACACTGACACCTCTAGAACTGAGGATACACACATACACTGACATCTCTACAACTAAGGATACACACATACACTGACACCTCTAGAACTGAGGATACACACATACACTGACACCTTTAGGACTGAGGATACACACATACACTGACACCTTTAGGACTGAGGATACTCACATACACTGATACCTCTAGGACTGAGGATACACACATACACTGACACCTCTAGGACTGAGGATACACACATACACTGACATCTCTAGAACTGAGGATATACACATACACTGACAACTCTAGAACTGAGGATGCACACATACACTGACACCTCTAGAACTGAGGATACACACATACACTGACACCTCTAGAACTGAGGATACACACATACACTGACACCTCTAGGACTGAGGATACACATACACTGACACCTCTAGGACTGAGGATACACACATACACTGACACCTCTAGAACTGAGGATACACACATACGCTGACACCTCTAGAACTGAGGATACACACATACACTGACAACTCTAGAACTGAGGATACACACATACACTGACACCTCTAGGACTGAGGATACACACATACACTGACACCTCTAGAACTGAGGATACACACATACACTGACAACTCTAGAACTGAGGATACACACATACACTGACACCTCTAGAACTGAGGATACACACATACACTGACACCTCTAGGACTGAGGATACACACATACACTGACACCTCTAGAACTGAGGATACACACATACACTAACACCTCTAGGACTGAGGATACACACATACACTGACACCTTTAGGACTGAGGATACACACATACACTGACACCTCTAGAACTGAGGATACACATAAACTGACACCTCTAGGACTGAGGATACACACATACACTGACATCTCTAGGACTGAGGATACACACATACACTGACACCTCTAGAACTGAGGATACACACATACGCTGACACCTCTAGAACTGAGGATACACACATACACTGACAACTCTAGAACTGAGGATACACACATACACTGACACCTCTAGGACTGAGGATACACACATACACTGACACCTCTAGAACTGAGGATACACACATACACTGACACCTCTAGAACTGAGGACACACATACACTGACAAATCTAGAACTGAGGATACACACATACACTGACACCTCTAGGACTGAGGATACACACATACACTGACAACTCTAGAACTGAGGATACACACATACACTGACACCTCTAGGACTGAGGATACACACATACACTGACACCTCTAGAACTGAGGATACACACATACACTGACACCTCTAGAACTGAGGACACACATACACTGACAAATCTAGAACTGAGGATACACACATACACTGACACCTCTAGGACTGAGGATACACACATACACTGACAACTCTAGAACTGAGGATACACACATACGCTGACACCTCTAGAACTGAGGATACACACATACACTGACAACTCTAGAACTGAGGATACACACATACACTGACACCTCTAGGACTGAGGATACACACATACACTGACAACTCTAGAACTGAGGATACACACATACACTGACAACTCTAGAACTGAGGATACACACATACACTGACAACTCTAGAACTGAGGATACACACATACACTGTTACTGACATCTCTAGAACTGAGGGTACACACATAAACTGACAACTCTAGAACTGAGGATACACACATACACTGACAACTCTACAACTAAGGATACACACATACACTGACACCTCTAGAACTGAGGATACACACATACACTGACACCTTTAGGACTGAGGATACACACATACACTGACACCTTTAGGACTGAGGATACACACATACACTGACACCTCTAGAACTGAGGATACACACATACACTGACACCTCTAGAACTGAGGTTACACACATACACTGACACCTTTAGAACTGAGGATACACACATACACTGACACCTCTTGAACTGAGGATACAGACATACACTGACACCTCTAGAACTGAGGATACACACATACACTGACACCTCTAGGACTGAGGATACACACATACATTGACACCTCTAGGACTGAGGATACACACATACACTGACACCTCTAGGACTGAGGATACACACATACACTGACACCTCTAGAACTGAGGATACACACATACACTGACACCTCTAGAACTAAGGATACACACATACACTGACACCGCTAGGACTGAGGATACACACATACACTAACACCTCTAGGACTGAGGATACACACATACACTGACACCTCTAGGACTGATGATACACATTTACACTGACACCTCTAGGACTGAGGATACACACATAAACTGACACCTCTAGGACTGAGGATACACACATACACTGACACCTCTAGGACTGAGGATACACACATACACTGACACCTCTAGAACTGATGATACACATAAACTGACACCTCTAGGACTGAGGATATACACATACACTGTTACCTCTAGGACTGAGGATACACACATACACTGACACCTCTAGAACTGAGGATACACACATACACTGACACCTCTAGAACTAAGGATACACACATACACTGACACCGCTAGGACTGAGGATACACACATACACTAACACCTCTAGGACTGAGGATACACACATACACTGACACCTCTAGGACTGATGATACACATTTGCACTGACACCTCTAGGACTGAGGATACACACATAAACTGACACCTCTAGGACTGAGGATACACACATACACTGATACCTCTAGGACTGAGGATACACACATACACTGACACCTCTAGGACTGAGGATACACACATACAATGACACCTCTAGGTCTGAGGATACACACATACACTGATACCTCTAGGACTGAGTATACACACATACACTGACACCTTTAGGACTGAGGATACACACATACACTGACACCTTTAGGACTGAGGATACACACATACACTGACACCTCTAGAACTGAGGATACACACATACACTGACAACTCTAGAACTGAGGATACACACATACACTGACACCTCTAGAACTGAGGATACACACATACACTGACACCTCTAGGACTGAGAATACACACATACACTGACACCTCTAGAACTGAGGTTACACACATACACTGACACCTTTAGAACTGAGGATACACACATACACTGACACCTCTTGAACTGAGGATACAGACATACACTGACACCTCTAGAACTGAGGATACACACATACACTGACACCTCTAGGACTGAGGATACACACATACATTGACACCTCTAGGACTGAGGATACACACATACACTGACAGCTCTAGGACTGAGGATACACACATACACTGACACCTCTAGAACTGAGGATACACACATACACTGACACCTCTAGAACTAAGGATAAACACATACACTGACACCGCTAGGACTGAGGATACACACATACACTAACACCTCTAGGACTGAGGACACACACATACACTGACACCTCTAGGACTGATGATACACATTTACACTGACACCTCTAGGACTGAGGATACACACATAAACTGACACCTCTAGGACTGAGGATACACACATACACTGACACCTCTAGAACTGATGATACACATAAACTGACACCTCTAGGACTGAGAATACACACATACACTGACACCTCTAGGACTGAGGATACACACATACACTGACACATCTAGAACTGAGGATACACATAAACTGACACCTCTAGGACTGAGAATACACACATACACTGACACCTCTAGGACTGATGATACACATTTACACTGACACCTCTAGGACTGAGGATACACACATAAACTGACACCTCTAGGACTGAGGATACACACATACACTGACACCTCTAGAACTGATGATACACATAAACTGACACCTCTAGGACTGAGGATACACACATACTCTGACACATCTAAGACTGAGGATACTCACATACACTGATACCTCTAGGACTGAGGATACACACATACACTGACACCTCTAGGACTGAGGATACACACATACAATGACACCTCTAGGTCTGAGGATACACACATACACTGATACCTCTAGGACTGAGTATACACACATACACTGCCACCTCGGGGACTGAGGATACACACATACACTGACACCTCTAGGACTGAGAATACACACATACACTGACATCAGTTGGACTGAAGATACACACATACACTGACACCGCTAGGACTGAGGATACACACATACACTGACAACTCTAGAACTGAGTATACACACCTACACTGACACCTCTAGGACTGAGGATACACACATACACTGACACCTCTAGGACTGAGGATACACACATACACTGACACCTCTAGGACTGAGGATACACACATACACTGACACCTCTAGGACTGAGGATACACACATACACTGACACCTCTAGAACTGAGGATACACACATACACTGACACCTCTAGGACTGAGGATACACACATACACTGACACCTCTAGGACTGAGGATACACACATACACTGACACCTCTAGGACTGAGGATACACACATACACTGACACCTCTAGAACTGAGGATACACACATACACTGACACCTCTAGAACTGAGGATACATACACTGACAACTCTAGGACTTTGGATACATACATACACTGACACCTCTAGAACTGAGGATACACACATACACTGACACCTCTAGGACTGAGTATACACACATACACTGACACCTCTAGGACTGAGGATACACACATACACTGACACCTCTAGGACTGAGGATACACACATACACTGACATCAGTAAGACTGAGGATACACACATACACTAACAACTCTAGGACCCTATAACATCCCCAGTTGTTGATTGAAAAACATTCTCACAAACGTTTTCTGTGCACAGGATCGCAGGATGCATACTGTAAAAACATTATCATAAAGCAGCTTTATCATTATTAATATATATTTAATTTATATGTGAAACAACCTCATGTAAGACCTTATTAAATATTAATTAAAATAAATTATGATCTGTAGTTAGTTACATCTCTATGATCTCTAAGAATAAGAATTAATCAGTTGTTACTTAATGGGGAAATATACACAATAAAGGGACAGTAGGTTAAGTTCAACAACAGCAGTGCAGCACTTGTTTGGAAAAGGTTATTTATTTCACTGTTCAACTTCTAAATCTATCTACATGCTGCAAAATAAAAAAGGAATGAAGCATGTTATATAGATTTAGAAGTTGATATTACTATTAGTAGAGATACTACTGTAATGCTTAGCTAAAGCTAGCTAACTATCAGCCAGATTACGAGTTTTGCACGCTATAGGGAAATTAACGACCGCAGCATTTTCGGCGGTATTTCACTCCCTATAGTGCATGTATTCCGAGTTTTAAAAAAAGCTGGCGTTAAACTGCGGGCGATGTGGCTGCGCTGAGCTCCATACCGCACACAAATACCAGCGCTGCTTTAAGCTGCTGTTATGTGCTCGAGCATGATTTCCCCATAGACAACAATGGGGAGAGCCGGCTAAAAAAAAACCTAACACCTGCAATCACAGAGCGTAAAGCTCCGTAACGCAGCCCCATTGATGTCTATGTGGAAATTTATTTTTAAGTTTAAACCTAACACCCTAAAATAAACCCCAAGTCTAAACACCCCTAATCTGCTGCCCCCGACATCTCCGCAACCTACATTACTGTTATTAACCCCTAATCTGCTGCCCCAAAATCGCTGCAACCTACATTACTGTTATTAACCCCTAATCGGCTGCCCCCAAAATCGCTGCAACCTACATTACTGTTATTAACCCCTAATCTGCTGCCCCAAAACCACTGCAACCTAACTACACTTATTAACCCCTAATCTGCTGCCCTCAATGTCACCACCTTTATACTAAAGTTATTAACCCCTAAACCTAATCCTAAGTCTAACCCTAACTCTAACGTAACCCTAACCCTAACACCCACTAACTTTAACATAATTAAAATAATTCCAAATAAAAATTACAGTTAATACCTAAATTATTCCTATTTAAAATGAAATACTTACCTGTAAAATAAAACCTTAGCTAACTATAATATAACTAATAGTTACATTGTAGCTATCTTAGGTTTTATTTTTATTTCACAGGTAAGTTTGTATTTATTTTAACTAGGTAGATTAGTTATTAAATAGTTATTAACTATTTACTAACTACCTACTTAAAATAAATACAAACTTACCTGTGAAATAAATCCTAACCTGTCTTACAGTAAAACCTAACATTACACTAAAATTAAATAAATTACATTAATCAAAAACAATAAACTAAATTACAAAAAACCCCACTAAATTACACAAAATAAAAAAGAAATGATCAAATATTTAAACTAATTACTCCTAATCTAATAGCCCTATCAAACTAAAAAAGCCCCCCAAAATAATAAAACCCCTAGCCAAAACTAAACTGCCAATAGCCCATAAAAGGGCCTTTTGCGGGGCATTGCCCCAGAGATATCAGCTCTTTTACCTGGCAAATAAAAATACAAGCATCCCCCCCAACAGTAAAACCCACCACCCACACAAACAACCCCCCAAATACAATTCTATCTAAAAAACCTAAGCTACCAATTGCCCTGAAAAGTGCATTTGGATGGGCATTGCCCTTAAAAGGGCATTCAGCTCTTTTACATTGCCCAAAACCTAAGCTAAAAATAAAACCCACCCAATTAACCCTTAATAAAACCTAACACTAACCCCCGAAGGCAGTTAGATTAAGGGTTAATAATGTTTAACTAGTGTTTGCGATGCGGTAGTGCAGCAGTTTAGGGGTTAATATGTTTATTATAGTGGCGGCGATACAACACCAGTACAGTAGACTAGAGAAGAAGACACAGTCACTGTCACAGTAGACACCACTCACTGACGGTCACGAGGCGTGGAATGGAGATGCCGGCACTCGCCACTCAGTCACTCGGCACTAGCCCTGAGAGCTCTCACGTGACCTGACTACCTGGCTAAGCCTCTCAATCGCAGTATCGCACGCACGTGACAGCTCTCACTTCCTTGCGCAATATGAATGTGTGTACTGTACTATGGGTGTACTGTTTTGATCAGAATTTGGGCAGTTGAGCATGGCGGCTGGTAGTGGGGGCGGGGGGGGGTATAGGGTTTGTTCACCTTTGATGACCAAAAAAATGCACCTCCCCTGCCTGCTATGAATGCACGTCACTGATACTATTGAACTATAGACATATATCGTTACTGCAGTATACTTCAGGATTGTACTATAGGCTTATACCGTTACTGCAGTACACCTCAGTACTGTACTATAGGTTTATACCATTACTGCAGTACACCTCAGTACTGTACTATATGTTTATACCGTTACTGCAGTACACCTCAGTACTGTACTATATGTTTATACCGTTACTAGAGTACACCTCAGTACTGTACTATATGTTTATACCGTTACTGCAGTATACCTCAGTACTGTACTATAGGTTTATACCATTACTGCAGTACAACTCAGTACTGTACTATAGGTTTATACCGTTACTGCAGTACACCTCAGTACTGTACTATAGGTTTATACCATTACTTCAGTACACCTCAGTACTGTACTATATATTTATACCGTTACTGCAGTACACCTCAGTACTGTACTATATGTTTATACCGTTACTAGAGTACACCTCAGTACTGTACTATAAGTTTATAACGTTACTGCAGTACACCTGAGTACTGTACTATATGTTTATACCGTTACTAGAGTACACCACAGTACTGTACTATAGGTTTATACCGTTACTGCAGTATACCTCAGTACAGACAGTGGAGGGCAGAATAGCCCATAACAAACATAAGAATTAAGGCCCTTAGGAGTGTGCTGCTGTGAAGTGGCAACAATGTGGGTCTTACCTATAAGAAGCCAAGTTACAGGCCTCAGACCCTCTTTCCAGCTCATCTTCACAGCTTGCAGGATCTTCGGTTGATGGTACAACAGCATGGATCGCTCTGCCAGAGGGCCTTTGAAGATGGAAGAGTTGGAGGAGTTGATGATTGGGGATTTTGACTCGGAGGAGGACGTTATTCCACCATCTCCGGTGAGTCATACCCCGGTCCCTTCCCTGTACCCCGAGCTGCGTGTAATGGGTCCCCTCCCTCCTGATCCCGTTTTTGAATTGGTCCCCCCCTCAAGGAACAAACTGGGAGGCCTTTTGGCCTCTCATATTAGGGACGATGAGTCATCCATGCGGGGTCCGTCTGTTGCCCAGTCAGGCTCATTGGGACCTACATGGACATGTGTCCGGAGGGTCCATCACAATTTCTTGTTCACGCGGATGGTTCCCCATTGACAAGATTTCAGTTCTGGAGAGTCCTGGGCTGGGCAGCATCTAGAGTGGGCCTTGACCCTAGGCTCATTGCCCCTCATTCATTCATGGTTGGAGCGGCTACCACCGCTGCAGGTTTGGGTTGGTCTGCTGATCATATTAGATCATTGGGGAGATGTAGATCTCAAAGATACCTACTATATGTTAGACCTTTAACTGTGTGATTGTTTTTGTTAAGTTGCAATGTTCCCTGTTTACCTGTTGTTTCTTTGCAGGACCGAGGGACGTTCCATTGAGAGTGTGGATTATGGGTCACTCCTACATATATTGGGCGAAGCTGAGAGTGATCGGGAGACCTGATGAGTGCCAACTGGGATTCCCTTCCTCTAGGGTTACCATTAGATGGTTGGGTCGCAGGGGATTGACTTGGCATGGTCTTCCTGAGTTATTGCAAGGGACATTGCATAGGTGGGAGAAACCTCACGTCCTGATCATTCATGCCAGGGGGAATTATATGGGGCTCCTGCCATGCAAACAGCTCAGTGCGGTGATTCAGTCAGACCTGCACACGTTCCATACTTGGGTCCCCAATTCTAAGTTAGGGTGGTCCAATATCATCCCCAGAATAGAGTGGCACCATATGCAGTCCCACAGAGTGGCCTTTTAGGTCCATAAGAAACTGAATAGGGAAGTGAGGATTTTCCTGGCTCAGTTAGGAAGTTTTGTTGTGGAACATGGGAACATCACAACGCCTGAGAGGAGCCTCTACAGGAGGGACGGTATGCACCTCTCTGAGAGGGGCATTGACCTGTTCCTGTGTAATTTGAGGCGTGCTATTTTGTTACACCTATGAGGGTGGCAGCCAGAGCTGTGCCTGTTGGGCTATCTCTTGTGGTGGTCGGCCCATGCCGTGCACGCCTGGGGTCCCTCCCACATTTGAAGTTGCAGAGAACTGTGTGCAGCTAAGCTCCCTTGTGGTGGCATTCACTGGCGCAGCCCATCTTCCTAGTGGGGGGTTGCTTACTCTCCTAGCTAGATTGCTGCCACCTGGTGTAGGTTTGCCTTGTTGCTTCCAGCCGGTTCTCTTGTTTCATAATAAACGTGACCCACGGGTCTTTTCCCACACTCTGTGTATCGTGTTTATTCCTAAATTATAAGTTATATAAGTTATGGTTATAGTTCAGTCAGATCTATGACTGTTATATTATAAATCAGCAAGCCAGGAGGATAGGGCCGTTACTGCAGTATACCTCAGTATTTTACTATGGCCTAGATTTAGAGTTCGGCGGTAGCCGTCAAAACCAGCGTTAGAGGCTCCTAACGCTGGTTTTGGCCGCCCGCTGGTATTTGGAGTCAGTGATTAAAGGGTCTAACGCTCACTTTACAGCCGCGACTTTTCCATACCGCAGATCCCCCTACGCCATTTGCGTAGCCTATCTTTTCAATGGGATCTTCCTAACGCCGGTATTTAGAGTCGTTTCTGCAGTGAGCGTTAGAGCTCTAACGACAAGATTCCAGCCGCCTGAAAATAGCAGGAGTTAAGAGCTTTCTGGCTAACGCCGGTTTATAAAGCTCTTAACTACTGTACCCTAAAGTACACTAACACCCATAAACTACCTATGTACCCCTAAACCGAGGTCCCCCCACATCGCCGACACTCGATTAAAAATTTTAACCCCTAATCTGCCGACCGCCACCTACGTTATACTTATGTACCCCTAATCTGCTGCCCCTAACACCGCCGACCCCTGTATTATATCTATTAACCCCTAACTTGCCCCCCACAACGTCGCCGCAAGCTACTTAAAATAATTAACCCCTAATCTTCCGACCGCAAATCGCCGCCACCTACGTTATCCCTATGTACCCCTAATCTGCTACCCCTAACATCGCCGACCCCTATGTTATATTTATTAACCCCTAATCTGCCCCCCTCAACGTCGCCGACACCTACCTACACTTATTAACCCCTAATCTGCCGAGCGGACCTGAGCGCTACTATAATAAAGTTATTAACCCCTAATCCGCCTCACTAACCCTATCATAAATAGTATTAACCCCTAATCTGCCCTCCCTAACATCGCCGACACCTACCTTCAATTATTAACCCCTAATCTGCCGACCGGAGCTCACCGCTATTCTAATAAATGTATTAACCCCTAAAGCTAAGTCTAACCCTAACACTAACACCCCCCTAAGTTAAATATAATTTTTATCTAACGAAATAAATTAACTCTTATTAAATAAATAATTCCTATTTAAAGCTAAATACTTACCTGTAAAATACATCCTAATATAGCTACAATATAAATTATAATTATATTATAGCTATTTTAGGATTAATATTTATTTTACAGGCAACTTTGTAATTATTTTAACCAGGTACAATAGCTATTAAATAGTTAAGAACTATTTAATAGTTACCTAGTTAAAATAATAACAAATTTACCTGTAAAATAAATCCTAACCTAAGATATAATTAAACCTAACACTACCCTATCAATAAAATAATTAAATAAACTACCTACAATTACCTACAATTAACCTAACACTACACTATCAATAAATTAATTAAACACAATTGCTACAAATAAATAAAATTAAATAAACTATCTAAAGTACAAAAAATAAAAAAGAACTAAGTTACAGAAAATAATAAAATATTTACAAAGATAAGAAAAATATTACAACAATTTTAAACTAATTACACCTACTCTAAGCCCCCTAATAAAATAACAAAGCCCCCCAAAATAAAAAATTCCCTACCCTATTCTAAAATACAAATATTACAAGCTCTTTTACCTTACCAGCCCTGAACAGGGCCCTTTGCGGGGCATGCCCCAAGAATTTCAGCTCTTTTGCCTGTAAAAAAAAACATACAATACCCCCCCCCAACATTACAACCCACCACCCACATACCCCTAATCTAACCCAAACCCCCCTTAAATAAACCTAACACTACCCCCCTGATGATCTTCCTACCTTGTCTTCACCATGCCAGGTTCACCGATCCGTCCTGGCTCCAAGATCTTCATCCAACCCAAGCGGGGGCTAGACATCCACTGAAGAAGTCCAGAAGAGGGTCCAAAGTCTTCCTCCTATCCGGCAAGAAGAGGACATCCGGACCGGCAAACATCTTCTCCAAGCGGCATCTTCTATCTTCTTCCATCCGATGACGACCGGCTCCATCTTGAAGACCTCCAGCGCGGATCCATCCTCTTCTTCCGACGACTAGACGACGAATGACGGTTCCTTTAAGGGACGTCATCCAAGATGGCGTCCCTCGAATTCCGATTGGCTGATAGGATTCTATCAGCCAATCGGAATTAAGGTAGGAATTTTCTGATTGGCTGATGGAATCAGCCAATCAGAATATAGTTCAATCCGATTGGCTGATCCAATCAGCCAATCAGATTGAGCTCGCATTCTATTGGCTGTTCCGATCAGCCAATAGAATGCGAGCTCAATCTGATTGGCTGATTGGATCAGCCAATCGGATTGAACTATATTCTGATTGGCTGATTCCATCAGCCAATCAGAAAATTCCTACCTTAATTCCGATTGGCTGATAGAATCCTATCAGCCAATCGGAATTCGAGGGACGCCATCTTGGATGACGTCCCTTAAAGGAACCGTCATTCGTCGTCTAGTCGTCGGAAGAAGAGGATGGATCCGCGCTGGAGGTCTTCAAGATGGAGCCGGTCGTCATCGGATGGAAGAAGATAGAAGATGCCGCTTGGAGAAGATGTTTGCCGGTCCGGATGTCCTCTTCTTGCCGGATAGGAGGAAGACTTTGGACCCTCTTCTGGACTTCTTCAGTGGATGTCTAGCCCCCGCTTGGGTTGGATGAAGATCTTGGAGCCAGGACGGATCGGTGAACCTGGCATGGTGAAGACAAGGTAGGAAGATCATCAGGGGGGTAGTGTTAGGTTTATTTAAGGGGGGTTTGGGTTAGATTAGGGGTATGTGGGTGGTGGGTTGTAATGTTGGGGGGGGGGGTATTGTATGTTTTTTTTTACAGGCAAAAGAGCTGAAATTCTTGGGGCATGCCCCGCAAAGGGCCCTGTTCAGGGCTGGTAAGGTAAAAGAGCTTGTAATATTTGTATTTTAGAATAGGGTAGGGAATTTTTTATTTTGGGGGGCTTTGTTATTTTATTAGGGGGCTTAGAGTAGGTGTAATTAGTTTAAAATTGTTGTAATATTTTTCTTATCTTTGTAAATATTTTATTATTTTCTGTAACTTAGTTCTTTCTTATTTTTTGTACTTTAGATAGTTTATTTAATTTTATTTATTTGTAGCAATTGTGTTTAATTAATTTATTGATAGTGTAGTGTTAGGTTAATTGTAGGTAATTGTAGGTAGTTTATTTAATTATTTTATTGATAGGGTAGTGTTAGGTTTAATTATATCTTAGGTTAGGATTTATTTTACAGGTTAATTTGTTATTATTTTAACTAGGTAACTATTAAATAGTTCTTAACTATTTAATAGCTATTGTACCTGGTTAAAATAATTACAAAGTTGCCTGTAAAATAAATATTAATCCTAAAATAGCTATAATATAATTATAATTTATATTGTAGCTATATTAGGATTTATTTTACAGGTAAGTATTTAGCTTTAAATAGGAATCATTTATTTAATAAGAGTTAATTTATTTCGTTAGATAAAAATTATATTTAACTTAGGGGGGTGTTAGTGTTAGGGTTAGACTTAGCTTTAGGGGTTAATACATTTATTAGAATAGCGGTGAGCTCCGGTCGGCAGATTAGGGGTTAATAATTGAAGGTAGGTGTCGGCGATGTTAGGGAGGGCAGATTAGGGGTTAATACTATTTATGATAGGGTTAGTGAGGCGGATTAGGGGTTAATAACTTTATTATAGTAGCGCTCAGGTCCGCTCGGCAGATTAGGGGTTAATAAGTGTAGGCAGGTGTCGGCGACGTTGTGGGGGGCAGATTAGGGGTTAATAAATATAACATAGGGGTCGGCGATGTTAGGGCAGCAGATTAGGGGTACATAGGGATAACGTAGGTGGCGGCGGTTTACGGAGCGGCAGATTAGGCGTTAAAAGTGTAATGCAGGGGTCAGCGATAGCGGGGGCGGCAGATTAGGGGTTAATAAGTGTAAGGTTAGGGGTGTTTAGACTCGAGGTACATGTTAGAGTGTTAGGTGCAGACGTAGGAAGTGTTTCCCCATAGGAAACAATGGGGCTGCGTTAAGAGCTGAACGCTGCTTTTTTGCAGGTGTTAGGTTTTTTTTCAGCTCAAACAGCCCCATTGTTTCCTATGGGAGAATCGTGCACGAGCACGTTTTTGATGCCGGCCGCGTCCGTAAGCAACTCTGGTATCGAGAGTTGCATTTGCGGTAAATATGCTCTACGCTCCTTTTTTGGAGCCTAACGCAGCATTTGTTTGAACTCTCGATACCAGAGTTAAATTTATGGTGCGGCCAGAAAAAAACCCGCGGAGCGTTAACAGCCCTTTTACCGCCGAACTCCAAATCTAGGCCTAAAGGTTTATACCGTTACTGCAGTATACCTCAGTGCTGTACTATAGGTTTATACCGTTATTGCAGTTTACCTCAGTGCTGTACTATAGGTTTATACCATTACTGCAGTATACCTCAGTACTGTACTATAGTTTTATACTGTTACTGCAGTATACCTCAGTGCTGTACTATATTTTTATACTGTTACTGCAGTATACCTCAGTACTTTACAATAGGTTTATACTGTTACTGCAGTATCCTCAGTGCTCTACTATAGGTTTATACCGTTACTGCAGTATACCTCAGTGCTGTACTATAGGTTTATACCAATACTGCAGAATACCTAAGTACTGCACTATATGTTTATACCGTTACTGCAGTATACCTCAGTACTGTACTATAGGTTTATACCGTTACTGCAGTATACCTCAGTACTGTACTATAGGTTTATACCATTACTGCAGTATACCTCAGTACTGTACTATAGGTTTATACCGTTACTGCAGTATACCTCAGTGCTGTACTATAGTTTTATACCATTACTGCAGTATACCTCAGTACTGTACTATAGGTTTATACCGTTACTGCAGTATCCTCAGTGCTGTACTATAGGTTTATACCGTTACTGCAGTATCCTCAGTGCTGTACTATAGGTTTATACCAATGCTGAACTATAAGCTTATACAGTTTCTGCAGTATACCTCAGTGCTGTACTATAGGTTTATACCGTTACTGCCCTATACCTCAGTACTGTACTGTAGGTTTATACCGTTACTGCAGTACACCTCAGTACTGTACTATATGTTTATACTGTTACTGCAGTATACCTCAGTACTGTACTATATGTGAATACCATTACTGCAGTATACCTCGGTAATGTTCTATAGGTTTATACCATTACTGCAGTATCTTCAGTGCTGTACTATAGGTTTATACCAGTGGTGAACTATAGGCTTATACCGTTTCTTCAGTATACCTCAGTACTGTACTATAGGTTTATACCATTACTGTAGTATACCTGATTGCTGTACTATAGGTTTATACCGTTACTGTAGTATACCTCAGTACTGTACTATAGTTTTATACTGTTACTGCAGTATACCTCAGTGCTGTACTATATTTTTATACTGTTACTGCAGTATACCTCAGTACTTTACTATAGGTTTATACCGTTATTGCAGTATACCTCAGTACTGCACTATATGTTTATACCGTTACTGCAGTATACCTCAGTGCTGTACTATAGGTTTATACCGTTACTGCAGTATACCTCAGTGCTCCTATAGTTTTATACTGTTACTGCAGTATACCTCAGTGCTGTACTATAGGTTTATACTACTGTACTATAGGTTAATACCATGAATGCAATATACCTCAGTACTGTATTATAAGATTATACTATTGCTGCAGTATACCTCACTACTGTTTTATATATTTATACTGTTACTGCAGCATACCTCAGTACTGTACTATAGGTTTATACCATTACTGCAGTATACCTTAGTACTGTATTATATATTTATACCATTACTGCAGCATACCTCAGTACTGTACTATAGGTTTATACTGTTAATTCAGTATACCTCCGAACTGTACTATAGATGTATACCATTACTGCAATATACCTCAGCACTGTACAATAGGATTATACAATTTCTGCAGTATACCTCAGCACTATACTATAGGTTTATACTGTTACTGCATTATACCTCAGCACTGTACTATAGGTTTATACCATTACTGCAGTATACCTCAGTACTGTACTATATGTTTATACCGTTACTGCAGTATACCTCAATACTGTTTTATAGGTTTATACTGTTACTGCAGTATCTCTCAGTACTGTACAATAGGTTTATACCATTACTAAAGTAAACCTCAGTACTGTACTAAAGGTTTATACCGTTACTGCAGTATATCTCAGTACCATACTATGGGTTAATACCGTTTACTGCAGTATACCTCAGTACTGTACTAGAGAATTATACCGTTTACTGTAGTATACCTCAGTACTGTACTATAGGATTATACAGTTACTGCAGTATACATCAGTACTGTACTAGATGATTATACCGTTACTGCAGTATACCTCAGTTTTGTACTATATGTTTATACCATTACTGCAGTATACCTCAATACTGTTCTATAGGTTTATACTGTTACTGCAGGACAGTTATTTAATTGTATTTAATTTATGCAAGTTATTTAATTGTAGTGTAGTGTTAAGTGTTAGTGTAACTTAGGTTATGTTTTATTTTACAGGTAAATTAAAAGCTCAGTACTGTACTAAAGGTTTATACCGTTACTGCAGTATATCTCAGTACTGTACTAGGGGTTTATACCGTTTACTGCAGTATACCTTAGTACTGTACTAGAGGTTTATACCCTTTACTGCAGTATACCTCAGCACTGTACTATAGTTTTAAACCGTTTACTGCAGTATACCTCAGTACTGTACTATAGGATTATACAGTTACTGCAGTATACCTCAATACTGTACTAGAGGATTATACCGTTACTGCAATATACCTCAGTACTGTACTATATGTTTATACCATTACTGCAGTATACCTCAATACTGTTCTATTGGTTTATACTGTTACTGCAGGACAGTTATTTAATTGTATTTAATTTATGTAAGTTATTTAATTGTAGTGTAGTGCTAAGTGTTAGTGTAACTTAGGTTATGTTTTATTTTACAGGTAAATTAAAACCTCAGTACTGTACTAAAGGTTTATACCGTTACTGCAGTATATCTCAGTACTGTGCTAGGGGTTTATACTGTTTACTGCAGTATACCTCAGTACTGTACTAGAGGATTATACCGTTTACTGCAGTATATCTCAGCACTGTACTACTATAGTTTTATACCGTTTACTGCAGTATACCTCAGTACTGTACTAGAGGTTTATACCGTTACTGCAGTATACCTCAGTAATTTATTATAGGATTATACCGTTACTGCAGTATAGCTCAGTACTGTACTATAGGTTTATACCATTTCTGCATTATACCTCAGTAATTTACTATAAGTTTATACCATTACTGCAGTATACCTCAGTGCTGTACTATAGGTTTATACCGTTACTGCAGTATACCTCAGTGCTGTACTATAGGTTTATACAGTTACTGCAGTATACCTCAGTGCTGTACTATAGGTTTATACCGTTACTGCAGTATACCTCAGTACTGTACTATAGGTTTATACCGTTACTGTAGTATACCTCAGTGCTGTACTATAGGTTTATACCGTTACTGCAGTATTCTCAGTGCTGTACTATAGGTTTATACCGTTACTGCAGTATACCTCAGTATTTTACTATAGGTTTAAACCGTTACTGCAGTATACCTCAGTGCTGTACTATAGGTTTATACCGTTACTGCAGTATACCTCGGTATTTTACTATAGGTTTATACCGTTACTGCAGTATACCTCAGGGCTGTACTATAGGTTTATACCGTTACTGCAGTATACCTCAGTACTGTACTATAGGTTTATACCTTTACTGTAGCATACCTCAGTGCTGTACTATAGGGTTAAACCGTTACTGCAGTATACCTAAGTGCTGTACTATAGGTTTATACCATTACTGCAGTATCCTCAGTACTGTACTATAGGTTTATACCGTTACTGCAGTATCATCAGTGCCGTACTATTGGATTATACAGTTACCGCAGTATACCTCAGTGCTGTACTATAGGTTTATACCGTTACTGCAGTATACCTCAGTGCAGTACTATAGGATCATACAGTTATTGCAGTATACCTCAGTACCGTACTAGAGGATTATACCGTTACTGCAGTATACCTCAGTACTGTACTAGAGGATTATACCGTTACTGTAGTATACCTCAGTACCATACTAGAGGATTATACAGTTACTGCAGTATACCTCAGTGCTGTACTATAGGTTTACATGTTACTGCAGTATACCTCAGTACTGTACTATATGTTTATACCGTTACTGCAGTATACCTCAGTACTGTACTATAGGTTTATACCATTACTGCAGTATACCTCAGTGCTGTACTATAGTTTTATACCATTACTGCAGTATACCTCAGTACTGTACTATAGGTTTATACCATTACTGCAGTATCCTCAGTGCTGTACTATAGGTTTATACCGTTACTGCAGTATCCTCAGTGCTGTACTATAGGTTTATACCAATGCTGAACTATAGGTTTATACAGTTTCTGCAGTATACCTCAGTGCTGTACTATAGGTTTATACAGTTACTGCACTATACCTCAGTACTGTACTGTAGGTTTATACCGTTACTGCAGTACACCTCAGTACTGTACTATATGTTTATACTGTTACTGCAGTATACCTCAGTACTGTACTATATGTGTATACCATTACTGCAGTATACCTCGGTAATGTACTATAGGTTTATACCATTACTGTAGTATCTTCAGTGCTGTACTATAGGTTTATACCAGTGGTGAACTATAGGCTTATACCGTTTCTGCAGTATACCTCAGTACTGTACTATAGGTTTATACCATTACTAGAGAATACAACAGTACTTTACTATAGTTTTATATTGTTACTGCTGTATACCTCAGTACTGTACTATAGGTTTATACCGTTACTGTAGTATACCTGATTGCTGTACTATAGGTTTATACCGTTACTGTAGTATACCTCAGTACTGTACTATAGTTTTATACCGTTATTGCAGTATACCTCAGTACTGCACTATATGTTTATACCGTTATTGCAGTATACCTCAGTGCTGTACTATAGGTTTATACCGTTACTGCAGTATACCTCAGTGCTCCTATAGTTTTATACTGTTACTGCAGTATACCTCAGTGCTGTACTATAGGTTTATACTGCTGTACTATAGGTTAATACCATGAATGCAATATACCTCAGTACTGTATTATAAGATTATACCATTGCTGCAGTATACCTCACTACTGTTTTATATATTTATACTGTTACTGCAGCATACCTCAGTACTGTACTATAGGTTTATACCATTACTGCAGTATACCTTAGTACTGTATTATATATTTATACCGTTACTGCAGCATACCTCAGTACTGTACTATAGGTTTATACTGTTACTTTAGTATACCTCAGAACTGTACTATAGATTTATACCATTACTGCAATATACCTCAGCACTGTACTATAGGATTATACCATTTCTACAGTATACCTCAGCACTATACTATAGGTTTATACTGTTTTTTTAATTTTTTTTTATTATATTTATTTGATAATTGAACACCAATAAACCAAAGTAAAGTTTTACAATGTTTTCAAATCAATGTATAATAACCATTACACTGACAATATAAGTTCATCTTTCAACCATTATTGGTATATAACTTTACAAAAAAAAAATTCTTAAATTCATTTGCATAGTGGCCTTTTTCTTTTTTTTTCCCCAACCTAATGGGACCACACAAGACGGCACAACACAACACACTACAAAACATAACAAAACAAAAACAAAACAGAAACAAAACGAAAACGAAACGAAAACAAAACAAAACAACAACAAAAAACAACAAAAAAACCCTCCAATTTAACCACTGTTTTGCTGTCTACTATCAATCCAAGAAGATGGAAATATACCTAATAAAACTAGTTCCGCAAAGCTGACGGAGGAAAGAAATGGGAAGAGAATTTGTTTTTGTATAGAGGAGGGGTAGGAGTTAATAAACGGGGACCATGTTGATAGAAAAGTTCTCCTTTCTGACGCATCCTGCATTTGATAAGATTCGAAAACCATCTGTTCCTGTATAACCTTTACAACCTCATTAAATCTCGGAGTTCTACTAGATATCCAATGTTTTAATATAAGGTGCCTGACTGCCAATATTGTGGTATTGACAATATGAGTCCAGAGGTGGTCCCCTATATTTGATGCTAACTTCAAAAATACAACATCCTGCAATTTTAAAGAGAGAGAAATTTTAAGATGAGAGCCCAACCAATAATTAATTTTTGACCATAATTGATTGACTTTTGGACAAAACCAAAACATATGCAATAGGTCGGCACTTATATGCGCACATTTGGGACAGTTACCTGATCTAGTGGGATAGAATTTGGCAATTCTCTGAGGGGACAAGTAGTAATTATTGATAAGCTTAACATGTGATTCCCTCCAGCCCACAGAAACCTTGCTTTTTTTTAACATAGAAAAACTCTTTTCAATACTCTCAGAGCCTGTGTCCATTCCTCGCTGTACCCAGAAGTCACATAAGTTATCTAGGAGGACTTGACTTTGTTTTGACAACATGATATCATAAATCAATGAGATTGAAGTTGCTTGTCTAGCAAACTTCTGAATGATAATTTTGACCTCAGACCAAATGACAGATATAGGAAAGATCCAACCTTGCGCAGAAATAAAATGACGTATCTGAAAGAACGCAACCAGATTAGTTCTCGGCAAATCAAACATTTGAAAAAACTATTCCACACCTAAAATTTGGTAATCATCATTAAAAAGCTGCTTCACTAAATTTAAACCCTTTTCGTTCCATTTCTTGAACACTCCCTGGGAAATCCCCGGTATAAATTGCGGGTTGCCCATAATGGGCAAATAATCTGAATAAGACGGATCTATACCTAACATAGTAAAAAATTTGTGCCAGGCCTGCATTATATTCTTGAATGAGATTAGGGGAAGCACATTCAATGGTAACTGTCGCAACTTGCAATGAAGGATAGCTTTTAGAGCAAAAGGGTGTATAAGAAACGATTCTTCCTCAATTGAGGTAATCCTGTTTGAATCCGCAATCCAGTCGAAAGCAAATTTAACCATTGTTGCAATATTATATAACTTAATATCTGGCAAGGACATTCCTCCCCGGGAAGACTTCTGCCTTTATTTCATAAGAGCAATGCGCGGTTTCTTACCCTTCCATAAGAATTGAAAAATTGAAATATAATTTGCCGCATACCACTGTTTAGGATTCTTATGTAGTACTAACCCTAGGTATTTGATTTCATTAACTATTTTAAATGGTAATTCAATCCTTGGGGGAGTAATTTCTCCTGCAAACATGAGTTCGCTCTTTTCAAGGTTAACTTTGTAACCCGAAAAAGATCTAAACTCCTCAATCAACAACAGAAGCATTGGAAGAGATCGACGAGTATTCTCCAGGAAGACCAGGATGTCGTCAGCATATAACAATACTTTAAGGCTATTGTGACCCAGTGGGATACCAGATAGGCCTTCCCTTACTCTAATTGCAAATGGTTCAAGGGCAATATTGAACAATAATGGTGATAATGGACACCCTTGTCTAGTACCCTGTTGTAGCACCACTGGGCGAGAACAGGCTCCATTTATCACAAGATATGAAATGGGTTTTGCATAGATTCTATTGATGAATTGAACAAAATTACCCTTGAACCCAAATTCATCCATTGATCTGAATAGATGTTCCCATATAATGGAGTCAAAAGCTTTGACTGCATCCAGTGTGAGCACTGCCCTATCTGGGATCTCCCGCCTCCCATCCTCCTGACAAGTATTCCATGTGTAATCCAAAAATTTAATTAGTTTACGAAAGTTTCTTATGGGATTCCTTTGGGTCATAAATCCTGACTGATCAGGATGTATGAGATCCTGTAGACCCCTAGATAGTCTGGCCGCTAAAATAGCTGCTTATATTTTATAGTCGGTATTTAATACCGAAATGGGTCTGTAAAATGCGGGATCTTCCGGGTCTTTGCTTTTTTTTGTAGATGAGAGAGATATTGGCGGATGAGAAGTAAGACGAGATGGAATTATCTGTGGTATAATAAGTATTGAACAATTTCTCTAATACTTCCAATAGCTCTTCTTTCATGCATTTATAAAATTCCGCGGGGAACCCGTCCGGACCTGCTGCTTTATTTAACTTCAATTGGTCTATCGCCTTGCTAATCTCACTTATTGTAATTGGCTCATTTAATATTGCCAGATCTTCTGAGGATAACTTAGGAGTCTTAACCTTCGCCCAGAAAACTTCTTGGGTGGATCGATTAATATTAACCGCGGAATATAATTTTTGATAATAATTGAAGAACACCTGACCTATTTCCTGATTATCCGTATGTCTAACCTCATTGTATTTCATCGCAACTATAAAATTTCTTTTTTTCCTACATCTGGTAAGTTTCGCCCAGATATTTAGCCGAACTCCCATTGTAACCTCTAAAATATCTATTGATTCTTAGTTCTTCCTCCTGTGATCTTTGTTTTAGGAAAATATCTCTTTCCTTCCTATATTCTAAATATATACTCCAATTAGCCCCCAAAGGAGCAATCTGCAAATTCCTAAACGCATTCTTCACTTTATTAGATAGTTGCGTCTCCCTTGTTTTAATAATCTTATCTCGTCTTTTTAAATATGCTGGAATCTCTCCCCGCAGAACTGCTTTCAATGCTTCCCAAAACATTTGCACTTTATTTCTATAGCTAGCATTAAACCTGCTGTACTCGAACCATTTTTGCCGGATCCAAGAACAAAATCTTGATTCTGTATAAAGGTGCCTGGGAAATGAAAACACTGTCTTATTAGAGTTAATCTTTCCACAAGGAGGAAATGACAACGATATTATTGCATGATCTGATATCACGATCTGATGGATTTCCGACTCTAGCTTCCAGATGGACACAGACTCTGAGACCAGGAAAATATCGATACGCGAAAAGGTTCTGTGGGCTCTGGACTCACACGTATATTGCAATGTGTCAGGGTTTTGCACTCTCCAAATATCAACCAATTTTAATTTATTACAAAAATTTTTGAAATACTTGGCCTCCTTTTTATATAATACCGCATTTTTTTTTGAAAATCGGTCCAATACTGGTTGCAATGTCATATTAAAATCCCCCCCAAGTACAAGATTCTCTGCTTTAAATGGGTTTACCTTGCCTTTAATTCTTTCCCAAAACTCGGAAGAGAATTTATTAGGAGCATAAATATTACAAATAATAAATCTGGTATTTTTAATACAAATTTGAAGCACTATATATCTGGCGGCTATATCTATGTCCGCTTTAATGATCCTATATTCAAGATTTTTATGAATTAGGATCGCCACTCCAGCTTTCTTAGTAGGTCCTGATGATGTTACCACTTCCCCTACCCACTTGATTTTAAGCTTGGCGGCTTCTAGCTCGTTCAAATGAGTTTCCTGTAAAAGGACTAAATCAGGTTTATGCTTTGCTAATGCCTTAATGACTAATTTACGTTTAGCTGGTGATGAAATCCCCCCAACATTCCATGATAAAATCTTAATACCTTCTAGTACCATGACCTTTTCCCTTTTAACCTCTTCCTTATCTCAGATCCCTTGTCATTTGCCGATAATAACCCAATCGGAGGGAATAAAAAAGGGAAAAAAAAAAAAATTCAAACACCACATAGACCAACCAACCTCCAACAATAAAAGCAAGGGAGGGCAACCGCCCTGTATATACAACAAGATGACCACAAAAAAGCAAAAAAAAAACCAGAAATATATAACCAGCACATTCCCATTTAATTTCCTTCATCTTGGTAATTTGCCCTACTATTACCTCCTGAGTTCACCTGGCCTAGCCAGGTGGATTATCTGATGAATCATGTTCTGGATCAGGATTACCTCTATACATCTTGATAAACTTTTTAGCTTCCTCTATTTGATTTAGATTATGCCTTACACCTCCAACTTCTACTACAATTCTTGCTGGATATAGTAGACGTGCATTTAGACCTTTGTTTATTAATTGTGTACAATATGGCGCCATCCCTTTCCTCCTAAAGGACGTTTCTGCGGAAAAGTCCTGAAATAGGAGAATCTTGCTGTTGCCAAATATCAAAGGACCAAAATTTTTGTAACATTTCAAAATTTCCATTTTATCCTGAAATTTCAAAAATTTACATATCACCATTCTAGGTCTGATCGACCCAGTCTCTGCAACTCTCTTAGATCCAATTCTGTGCGCCCTTTCGATTATGAGTGGCAGGGAGTGGGCCGATACACCCAGTGTCTGAGGTAAAGTTAAAGATACAAATTTACTAACATCTTCGAATTCAGGTGATTCCGGAAGGCCAACGATCCTAATGTTATTGCGTCTGGAGCGATCTTCCAGAATCTCCAGGCGCAATTGCATACTTTTGATCCTGTCTTCCTGGCTGTGAATTATACTCTCTTGGTCATTAACCTGATCTTCTATAGTAGAGATTCTATTTTCGGCTTCCAACATCCTAGCGGAGAATTGTTTAACTTCTAATGAGAGTGTCGCTATCTCCGTAACAATAGTCCCTAATTCTTTTTTGATTATCTCGAATTGGGGGGAAAAATGGGCTGTGAGTTGGCCAACAAGAGCCTGTGTGTCAAAGGCAGCTGGATTTACCTCCAATCAATGCTTATATCGGCCATTTTGGCTTTTTTATCTTTTGACTTCACAGGCATCTTTGGAGAGCTAACTCTGGCTTGGGATGCAAACTTATCCATACAGTGAATAAGAGTGTGTCTAATAAGTGATATGAGGATAAGTCTGGACCCTCTCTACAACCAAACAATGGTGAGCTTTTCTTTTGCTTTTTCTTCCTTTCCTTGACCCTTTTTTTTCCCCTTTCCCCTTCCCTTTCTGCTCTTCTATTTATAATACCAACTATGCACAAGATAAAAAAATTATCAGAGATAGAAAGATAACAACACCAATTTAACACTCCTTTTTAAGGGAAACCTTCAGCTTAATATCAGGTTAACCAGTATTATTTAGGAAAGGTGTTATTTAACTCTAACAATCTTAACAATACCTGGAATTACTCTTGCAAGTTATTAACTTAAAGGTATAGCTTATCTTATAGAGGAAGCTATGTATATAACTCTGATTTGCTAAACATTTTCAACTATAAGTTATAGGCATATATCTGGCAAACTGTGAGTCTCTGCAGTCCTTTCATTTAAGCCAATTCTTCTCTGAAGATCTTTATACTCCACTCCTGTGTTAGGTCTTACCGTCCTTTTTACCACTTGCTTAGTTTATAGGACAAAATACTTTTACTCCTGATAGTCATATACCTCCGAAATGAGGTTCAAGTCCATGGGAGCCCTATACCTCATGGAAACAAAATTGCCCCAATTCTCTAGGGCTATCAACACAGACCCAGGCTATAACACATTAGACCCCAAGGCAACAGTGTTCTTAATTTAGGTCTTATATCAGATACGGGTAGCCACAGGTTATCCAGAGAGTACCATAACCAGAATGAATAGGCCGAGTTACCAGGAACTCGTCAAAAACTTAAATACTTGCGGTCTCCGGCGTGTGTTTGGTATACGTGTTCACCCGCTTGCCACAAGCAGCTCTCGTCTGGAAGCAACAGATACATAGGTACTGTACTCTCCTTGCACACTTTTAGGGGACTCCAACAGCAGTCTTCTGTTAGTTAGCCTTGCTGATCCTCAGTGCTGCCGGAGAGGCGCGCAACGCCTGGATCCCTCCGTGCGCTAGCAGCACCTCCCTCTGCAGCATGACCGGACCTTTACGTTCAGCCTTCCTGAGCCACCGCAGGCAAGGACCCCTCCGGGAACACCGCTCTCCTTTTCACCAGTGTCGCCTTTATGTAAGTATCCTCCAATTCTGCTGCTATATTTCAACCGACCACACCGGCTGAAAAGTTTGAGACAATCTTGTGGTCAAAAAAGTCTGTTTCTGTGTTCATACGGCGAGCGGTTACCCCCGCTAGGCTCTATTTAAGCCACTGTGGTTTCCATCTCCGGCTAAAGTTAGCACAATTACAGCCCACTCACCCCCCAGCTATAGGGGTATGAGGCTAAGAGAGGGAGCAGGTTCTTTACTTGGTCGAGCTTCACGCCGACATGGAGCGAGCTGCTGTTCACTCCGCCCCCAACCGGAAACCACCGCTCATTTCTAACACAATTACTCCTATGACGATGATCGAGCCTTAACTCAGGTTTATACTGTTACTGAAGTATACCTCAGCACTGTACTATAGGTTTATACCGTTACTGCAGTACACCTCACTACTGCACTATAGGTTTTCTACCGTTACTGCAGTATACCTCAGTACTGTACTATATGTTTATACCGTTACTGCAGTATACCTCAGTACTGTACTATATGTTTATACCGTTACTGCAGTATACCTCAATACTGTTTTATAGGTTTATACTGTTACTGCAGTATATCTCAGTACTGTACAATAGGTTTATACCATTACTAAAGTAAACCTCAGTACTGTACTAAAGGTTTATACCGTTACTGCACTATATCTCAGTACCATACTATGGGTTAATACCGTTTACTGCAGTATACCTCAGTACTGTACTAGAGAATTATACCGTTTACTGCAGTATACCTCAGTACTGTACTATAGGATTATACAGTTACTGCAGTATACATCAGTACTGTACTAGAGGATTATACCGTTACTGCAGTATACCTCAGTTCTGTACTATATGTTTATACCATTACTGCAGTATACCTCAATACTGTTCTATAGGTTTATACTGTTACTGCAGGACAGTTATTTAATTGTATTTAATTTATGTAAGTTATTTATTTGTAGTGTAGTGTTAAGTGTTAGTGTAACTTAGGTAAGGTTTTATTTTACAGGTAAATTAAAACCTCAGTACTGTACTAAAGGTTTATACCGTTACTGCAGTATATCTCAGTACTGTACTAGGGGTTTATACCGTTTACTGCAGTATACCTCAGTACTGTACTAGAGGTTTATACCCTTTACTGCAGTATACCTCAGCACTTTACTATAGTTTTATACCGTTTTCTGCAGTATACCTCAGTACTGTACTAGAGAATTATACCGTTTACTGCAGTATACCTCAGTACTGTACTATAGGATTATACAGTTACTGCAGTATACCTCAGTACTGTACTAGAGGATTATACAGTTACTGCAATATACCTCAGTACTGTACTATATGTTTATACCATTACTGCAGTATACCTCAATACTGTTCTATTGGTTTATACTGTTACTGCAGGACAGTTATTTAATTGTATTTAATTTATGTAAGTTATTTAATTGTAGTGTAGTGTTAAGTGTTAGTGTAACTTAGGTTATGTTTTATTTTACAGGTAAATTAAAACCTCAGTACTGTACTAAAGGTTTATACCGTTACTGCAGTATATCTCAGTACTGTGCTAGGGGTTTATACTGTTTACTGCAGTATACCTCAGTACTGTACTAGAGGTTTATACCGTTTACTGCAGTATATCTCAGCACTGTACTACTATAGTTTTATACCGTTTACTGCAGTATACCTCAGTACTGTACTAGAGGTTTATACCGTTACTGCAGTATACCTCAGTAATTTACTATAGGATTATACCGTTACTGCAGTATAGCTCAGTACTGTACTATAGGTTTATACCATTTCTGCATTATACCTCAGTAATTTACTATAAGTTTATACCATTACTGCAGTATACCTCAGTAATTTACTATAGGATTATACCGTTACTGCAGTATAGCTCAGTACTGTACTATAAGTTTATACCATTACTGCAGTATACCTCAGTAATTTACTATAAGTTTATACCATTACTGCAGTATA
The DNA here is from genome assembly GCF_027579735.1 of Bombina bombina. Lineage (NCBI taxonomy): Eukaryota > Metazoa > Chordata > Amphibia > Anura > Bombinatoridae > Bombina > Bombina bombina. The sequence continues at coordinate 90,340,231 of NC_069500.1, read as the reverse complement.
CCTCAGTGCTGTACTATAGGTTTATACCGTTACTGCAGTATACCTCAGTGCTGTACTATAGGTTTATACCGTTACTGCAGTATACCTCAGTACAGTGCTATAGGTTTATACCGTTACTGCAGTATACATCAGTACTGTACTATAGCTTTATACTGTTACTGCAATATACTTCAGTACGGTACTATAGGATTATAGCGTTACTGCAGTATACCTCAGTACTGTACTATATGTTTATACAATTACTGCAGTATACCTCAATACTGTTCTATTGGTTTATACTGTTACTGCAGGACAGTTATTTAATTGTATTTAATTTATGTAAGTTATTAAATTGTAGTATAGTGTTAAGTATTAGTGTAACTTAGGTTATGTTTTATTTTACAGGTAAATTAAAACCTCAGTACTGTACTAAAGGTGTATACCGGTGCTGCAGTATATCTCAGTACTGTACTAGGGGTTTATACTGTTTACTGCAGTATACCTCAGTACTGTACTAGAGGTTTATACTGTTTACTGCAGTATATCTCAGCACTGTTACAATAAATATACCGAATATCACAAAGAAAAAAATGTGAAATAAATGTGATAACAAAAATCATAAAAGGAAAACCAAATAAAGTTCTGAATCAAGGATATGTCTGTGTCCTCTGGATGAGTTTTTCAGCTTGTTAGCATTCCTCAGTGAGATCCCATAAAAAAGGAAACAGAAAATTGCAACATAGTGTGAATCTGTAATGGCACTTTGAGGAAGTAGTTGTTTTGTAACAAATGACTACTCACATTTGTTGGAGCTTTCCACTAAGCTCAAGGATATGCGCACTCCCACTTTATACTGATGGGAAAACAGTACACTAGGCAAAACTTGGATACAAATTTATTTTAAAATATATAAAAGCGTCACATAAGCCTTGATAACACCACAATGTAAGGGTACAAAAGCAGATATGCTGTAACAAATGCTTCAAATCGCCAAACTTGCAAAGAGGTAAATGGATCAGCAGGAGTGTGACCACTGAAACCAAAACCTTTTTAGTAGCAAGACAATAGCGCTAAGGCCCCAGGTGTCCTGGCTAGTGTAGAGACGCAATAAAACTCAATATAGAACAGTTCAGTTCCTTCGCTGGTATGCTTTGTCAAGGATTCCTGACAAAGCATACCAGCGAAGGAACTGAACTGTTCTATATTGAGTTTTATTGCGTCTCTACACTAGCCAGGACACCTGGGGCCTTAGCGCTATTGTCTTGCTACTAAAAAGGTTTTGGTTTCAGCGGTCACACTCCTGCTGATCCATTTACCTCTTTGCAAGTTTGGCGATTTGAAGCATTTGTTACAGCATATCTGCTTTTGTACCCTTACATTGTGGTGTTATCAAGGCTTATGTGACGCTTTTATATATTTTAAAATAAATTTGTATCCAAGTTTTGCCTAGTGTACTGTTTTCCCATCAGTATAAAGTGGGAGTGCGCATATCCTTGAGCTTAGTGGAAAGCTCCAACAAATGTGAGTAGTCATTTGTTACAAAACAACTACTTCCTCAAAGTGCCATTACAGATTCACACTATGTTGCAATTTTCTGTTTCCTTTTTTATGGGATCTCACTGAGGAATGCTAACAAGCTGAAAAACTCATCCAGAGGACACAGACATATCCTTGATTCAGAACTTTATTTGGTTTTCCTTTTATGATTTTTGTTATCACATTTATTTCATATCTCAGCACTGTACTACTATAGTTTTATACCGTTTACTGCAGTATACCTCAGTACTGTACTAGAGGTTTATACCGTTACTGCAGTATACCTCAGTAATTTACTATAGAATTATACCGTTACTGCAGTATAGCTCAGTACTGTACTATAGGTTTATACCATTACTGCATTATACCTCAGTAATTTACTATAAGTTTATACCGTTACTGCAGTATACCTCAGTGCTGTACTATAGGTTTATACCGTTACTGCAGTATACCTCAGTACTGTACTATAGGTTTATACTGTTACTGCAGTATACATCAGTACTGTACTATAGCTTTATATTGTTACTGCAATATACTTCAGTACTGTACTATAGGATTATACCGTTACTGCAGTATACCTCAGTACTGTACTATATGTTTATACCATTACTGCAGTATACCTCAGTACTGTACTATATGTTTATACCATTAATGCAGTATTCCTCAGTACAGTACTATAGGTTTATACCATTACTGCAATATAAATCAGTACTGTACTATAGGTTTATGCCGTTACTGCAGTATACCTCAGTACTGTACTATAGATTTATACTGATACTTATTTATATCGTTTATACAGTTACCCAGTATAGTATTTTAGGATTATAACATTACAGCAGTATACCTCTGTACTGTATTATATGTATATACCGCTACTGCAGTATACCTCAGTACTGTGCTATATGTTTATATCTTTACGGCAGTATACCTCAGTACTGTACTATAGGTTTATACCGTTACTGCAGTATACCTCAGTACTGTACTATAGATTTATAAGGATACTGATTTATACAGTTACCCAGTACAGTATTTTAGGATTATACCGTTACAGCAGTATACCTCTGTACTGCATTATATGTACAGGGAGTGCAGAATTATTAGGCAAGTTGTATTTTTGAGGATTAATTTTATTATTGAACAACAACCGTGTTCTCAATGAACCCAAAAAACTCATTAATATCATAGCTGAATAGTTTTGGAAGTAGTTTTTAGTTTGTTTTTAGTTATAGCTATTTTAGGGGGATATCTGTGTGTGCAGGTGACTATTACTGTGCATGATTATTAGGCAACTTAACAAAAAACAAATATATACCCATTTCAATAATGTATTTTTATCAGTGAAACCAATATAACATCTCAACATTCACAAATATACATTTCTGACATTCAAAAACAAAACAAAAACAAATCAGTGACCAATATAGCCACCTTTCTTTGCAAGGACACTCAAAAGCCTGCCATCCATGGATTCTGTCAGTGTTTTGATCTGTTCACCATCAACATTGCGTGCAGCAGCAACCACAGCCTCCCAGACACTGTTCAGAGAGGTGTACTGTTTTCCCTCCTTGTAAATCTCACATTTGATGATGGACCACAGGTTCTCAATGGGGTTCAGATCAGATGAACAAGGAGGCCATGTCATTAGATTTTCTTCTTTTATACCCTTTCTTGCCAGCCACGCTGTGGAGTACTTGGACGCTTGTGATGGAGCATTGTCCTGCATGAAAATCATGTTTTTCTTGAAGGATGGAGACTTCTTCCTGTACCACTGCTTGAAGAAGGTGTCTTCCAGAAACTGGCAGTAGGACTGGGAGTTGAGCTTGACTCCATCCTCAACCCGAAAAGGCCCCACAAGCTCATCTTTGATGATACCAGCCCAAACCAGTACTCCACCTCCACCTTGCTGGCGTCTGAGTCGGACTGGAGCTCTCTGCCCTTTACCAATCCAGCCACGGGCCCATCCATCTGGCCCATCAAGACTCACTCTCATTTCATCAGTCCATAAAACCTTAGAAAAATCAGTCTTGAGATATTTCTTGGCCCAGTCTTGACGTTTCAGCTTGTGTGTCTTGTTTAGTGGTGGTCGTCTTTCAGCCTTTCTTACCTTGGCCATGTCTCTGAGTATTGCACACCTTGTGCTTTTGGGCACTCCAGTGATGTTGCAGCTCTGAAATATGGCCAAACTGGTGGCAAGTGGCATCTTGGCAGCTGCACGCTTGACTTTTCTCAGTTCATGGGCAGTTATTTTGCGCCTTGGTTTTTCCACACGCTTCTTGCGACCCTGTTGACTATTTTGAATGAAACGCTTGATTGTTCGATGATCACGCTTCAGAAGCTTTGCAATTTTAAGAGTGCATCCCTCTGCAAGATATCTCACTATTTTTTACTTTTCTGAGCCTGTCAAGTCCTTCTTTTGACCCATTTTGCCAAAGGAAAGGAAGTTGCCTAATAATTATGCACACCTGATATAGGGTGTTGATGTCATTAGACCACACCCCTTCTCATTACCGAGATGCACATCACCTAATATGCTTAATTGGTAGTAGGCTTTCGAGCCTATACAGCTTGGAGTAAGACAACATGCATAAAGAGGATGATGTGGTCAAAATACTAATTTGCCTAATAATTCTGCACTCCCTGTATATACCGTTACTGCAGAATACCTCAGTACTGTGCTATATGTTTATACCTTTACTGCAATATACCTCAGTACTGTACTATAGGTTTATACTGTTACTGCATAATACCTCACTACTGTACTATAGGTTTATACCGTTACAGCAGTATCCCTCAGTACTTTACTATAGGTTTATACCATTACAGCTGTATACCTCAGTACTGTGTTACTGGTTTATACCATTACTGCAGTATACCTCAGTACTGTACCATAGGTTTATACCTTTACTGCAGTATACCTCGGTACTCTAGTATATGTTTATACCGTTACTGCGGTATACCTCAGTACAGAACTATAGGTTTATACCATGACTGCAGTATACCTCAGTATTGTACTAGAGAATTACACCATTTATTGCAGTATACCTCAGTACTGTACTAGAGGATTACACAGTTACTTTGCAGTATACCTCAGTACTGTACTAGAGGATTATACCGTTACTGCAGTATACCTCAATACTGTTCTATAGGTTTAAACCGTTACTGCAGTATACCTCAGTACAGAACTATAGGTTTATACCATGACTGCAGTATACCTCAGTATTGTACTAGAGAATTACACCGTTTATTGCAGTATACCTCAGTACTGTACTAGAGGATTATACCGTTACTGCAGTATACCTCAATACTGTTCTATAGGTTTAAACCGTTACTGCAGTATACCTCAGTACAGAACTATAGGTTTATACCATGACTGCAGTATACCTCAGTATTGTACTAGAGAATTACACCGTTTATTGCAGTATACCTCAGTACTGTACTAGAGGATTACACAGTTACTTTGCAGTATACCTCAGTACTGTACTAGAGGATTATACCGTTACTGCAGTATACCTCAATACTGTTCTATAGGTTTAAACCGTTACTGCAGTATACCTCAGTACAGAACTATAGGTTTATACCATGACTGCAGTATACCTCAGTATTGTACTAGAGAATTACACCGTTTATTGCAGTATACCTCAGTACTCTACTAGAGGATTATACCGTTACTGCAGTATACCTCAATACTATTCTATAGGTTTAAACCATTACTGCAGTATACATCAGTACTGTTCTATAGGTTTATACTGTTACTGCGGTATATCTCAGTACTGTACTATAGGTTTATACCGTTACTTCAGTATACCTCAGAACTGTACTATAGATTTATACCATTATACCTCAGCACTGTACTATTATATTATTTCTGCAGTGCACCTCAGTACTGTACTATAGGTTTATACCATTACTGAAATATACCTCAGCACTGTACTATAGGATTATATTATTTCTGCAGTGCACCTCAGCACTATACTATAGGTTTATACTGTTACTGCAGTGCACCTCAGCACTATACTATAGGTTTATACCGTTACTGCAGTATACCTCAGTACTGTTCTATATGTTTATACCGTTACTGCAGTATACCTCAGTACTGTTCTATAGGTTTATACCGTTACTAGAGTAAACCTCAGTACTGTACTAAAGGTTTATACCGTTACTGCAGTAAATCTCAGTACCGTACTATGGGTTTATACCATTTACTGCAGTATACATCAGTACTGTACTAGAGAATTATACCATTTACTGCAGTATACCTCAGTACTGTACTATAGGATTATACAGTTACTGCAGTATACCTCAGTACTGTACTAGAGGATTATGCAGTATACCTCAGTACTGTTCTATAGGTTTATACCGTTACTGCAGTATATCTCAGTACTGTACAATAGGTTTATACCATTACTAGAGTAAACCTCAGTACTGTACTAAAGGTTTATACCATTTACTGCAGTATATCTCAGTACTGTACTATTGGTTTATACCGTTTACTGCAGTATACCTAAGTAATGTACTAGAGGTTTATACCGTTACTGCAGTATACCTTAGTAATTTACTAGAGGTTTATACCGTTACTGCAGTATACCGTTACTGCAGTATACCTCAGTACTGTACTATAGGTTATACCATTACTGCAGTATACATCAGTACTGTACTATAGCTTTATACTGTTACTACAATATACCTCAGTACTGTACTATAGGTTTATACAATATACCTCAATACTGTACTATTGGTTTATACTGTTACTGCATAATACCTCACTACTCTACTATTCCGTTACTGCAGTATACATCAGTAATGTACTATAGGATTATACCGTTACTGCAGTATACCTCAGTACTGTACTATAGGATTATACCGTTACTGCAGTATACCTCAGTACTGTACTATAGTATACCTCAGTACTGTACTATAGGTTTATACCATTACTGCAGTATTCCTAGGTACAGTACTATAGGTTTAAACCGTTACTGCAATATACCTCAGTACTGTACTATAGGATTATACCATTACTGCAGTTTATCTCAGTACTGTACTATAGGATTATACCGTTACTGCAGTATACCTCAGTACTGTACTATAGGATTATACCGTTACTGCAGTATACCTCAGTACTGTACTATAGTATACCTCAGTACTGTACTATAGGTTTATACCATTACTGCAGTATTCCTAGGTACAGTACTATAGCTTTAAACCGTTACTGCAATATACCTCAGTATTGTACTATGGGTTTATACCGTTACTGCAATATAACTCAGTACTGTACTATGGGTTTATACCGTTACTGCAGTATACCTCAGTACTGTACTATAGATTTATACTGTTACTGATTTATACCGTTTAAACAGTTACCCAGCACAGTATTTTAGGATTATACCGTTACAGCAGTATACCTCTGTACTGTTTTATATGTATATACCGTTACTGCAGTATACCTCTGTACTGTATTATATGTATATACCATTACTGCAGTATACCTCTGTACTGTATTATATGTATATACCATTACTGCAGTATACCTCTGTACTGTATTATATGTATATACCATTACTGCAGTATACCTCAGTACTGTGCTATATGTTTATACCGTTACTGCAGTATACCTCAGTACTGTGCTATAGTTTTATACCGTTACTGCAGTATACCTCAGTACTGTACTATAGTTTTATACCGTTACTGCAGTATACCTCAGTACTGTACTATAGGTTTATACCATTACTGCAGTATACCTCAGTACTGTACTATAGGTTTATACCGTTACTGCATAATACCTCAGTACTGTACTATAGGTTTATACCGTTACTGCATAATACCTCACTACTGCACTATAGGTTTATACAGTTACAGCTGTATACCTCAGTACTGTGCTACTGGTTTATACTGTTACTGCAGTATACCTCAGTACAGTACTATAGGTTTATACCCTTACTGCAGTGTTCCTCAGTACAGTACAATAGGTTTATACCCTTACTGCAGTATACCTCAATACTGTACTATAGGTATATACCGGTACTGCAGCATACCTCAGTACTGTACTATAGGTTTATACCGTTACTGCAGCATACCTCAGTACTGTACTATAGGTTTATGCAATATACCTCAGGACTGTACTATAAGTTTATACCATTACTGCAATATACCTCAGCACTGTACTATAGGATTAGTACAGTGCTAGGGTAGGTTTCTACAGTTACTGCAGTATACCTCAGTATTGTACTACATGTTTATACGGTTACTGCATTATACCTCAATACTGTTCTTTAGGTACTGTTACTGCAGTATATCTCAATACCGTACTATGGGTTTATACCATTTAATGCAGTATACCTCAGTACTGTACTAGAGAATTATACCGTTTACTGCAGTATACCTCAGTACTGAACTATAAATTTATACCATTACTGCAATATACCTCAGGAGTCAGGACTGTACTATTTGTTTATACCATTACTGCAATATACCTCAGCACTGTACTATAGGATTAGTACAGTTCTAGGGTAGGTTTCTACCATTACTGCAGTATACCTCAGTACTGTACTACATATTTATACGGTTACTGCATTATACCTCAATACTGTTCTATAGGTACTGTTACTGCAGTATATCTCAGTTCCGTACTATGGGTTTATACCGTTTGCTGCAGTATACCTCAGTACCGTACTAGAGAATGATACCGTTTACTGCAGTATACATCAGTACTGTACTAGAGAATGATACCGTTTACTGCAGTATACCTCAGTACCGTACTAGAGAATGATACCGTTTACGGCAGTATACCTCAGTACCGTACTAGAGGATTATACCGTTTACTGCAGTATACCTCAGTACCGTACTAGAGGATTATACCGTTTACTGCAGTATACCTCAGTACCGTACTAGAGGATTATATGGTATAAACTCATAGTATAGTACTGAGATAAACTGCAGTAACGGTATAAACCTTTAGTACAGTACTGAGGTTTACTCTAGTAATCGTATAAACCTATAGAACAGTATTGAGGTATACTGCAGTAACGGTATAAACCTATAGAACAGTATTGAGGTATACTGCAGTAACGGTATAAACATATAGTACAGTACTGAGGTATACTGCAGTAACGGTATAATCCTCTAGCACGGTACTGAGGTATACTGCAGTAAACAGTATAATCCTCTAGTACGGTACTGAGGTATACACTGTTTACTGCAGTATACCTCAGTACCGTGCTAGATGATTATACCGTTACTGCAGTATACCTCAGTACTGTACTATATGTTAATACCATTACTGCAGTATTCCTCAATACTGTTCTATAGGTTTATACCGTTACTGCAGTATACCTCAATACTGTTCTATAGGTTTATACGATTACTAGAGTAAACCTCAGTACTGTACTAAAGGTTTATACCGTTACTGTAGTATATCTCAGTACTATACTATGAGTTTATACCGGTTACTGCAGTATATCTCAGTACTATACTATGAGTTTATACCGGTTACTGCAGTATACCTCAGCACTGTACTAGAGGTTTATACCGTTACTGCAGTATATCTCAGTACTGTACTATAGGTTTATACCGTTACTGCATTACGTTACTGCAGTATATCTCAGTAATGTACTATAGGTTTATACCGTTACTGCATTATACCGCAGTACTGTACTATAGGTTTATACCGTTACTGCAGTATCTCAGTACTGTACTAGAGGTTTATACCGTTACTGCAGTATATCTCAGTACTGTACTATAGGTTTATACCGTTACTGCATTACGTTACTGCAGTATATCTCAGTAATGTACTATAGGTTTATACCGTTACTGCATTATACCGCAGTACTGTACTATAGGTTTATACCGTTACTGCAGTATCTCAGTACTGTACTATAGGTTTATACCGTTACTGCAGTATACCTCAGTACTGTACTATAGCTTTATACTGTTACTGCAATATACCTCAGTAGTGATGTTGCGAACCGCCATTGAATTCAATAGGCAGGCGAACTTTAAAACCTACAAGGACTCTTTCTGGCCACAATAGTGATGGAAAAGTTGTTTAAAGGGTACTAACACCTGGACTGTTGCATGCTGGAGGGGGATCCCTGGCAAAACTCCCATGGAAAATTACATGAAAACAAATATGATTGGTGTAAATATTTTTTAAGTAGGCCTGGCACACAGGCTTGGAAGGCTGTAGAAAAGTGCAATTCAAAGGCACGAGCAAACTGAGGGTTAAGATCAACACTAAAAAATTTTTTTATTTAAATTAATAACTATACTGTCTGACTGTGACAACAATTATGATTGGTGTAAATAGTTGGCTAGACGGCCTGGCACAAAAGGCTGGCAGTGGCAGGCAGGAGGTAAATGAAATTCAATGGCCCTAGGAGACTGAATATTTGCAGTCCAAAAAATTATGTTTTTTTTTTTTTTTATTACTGTTACAAGAATTGTGATTGGTGCCACTAATTGGCTACTTGGGCCTGGCAGACAGGCTGGCAGATATGAGTCTGTATGTTGTGTAAGTGACAAAAACACAGGACTGATAGAAAATTAAGTTACATTACACTAGCAAAATATTTTAAAATTTTAGATTTTAATATTAAAATTATGTTAAGAAGTGCAATGCACATATGACTCTATGAGTGGTCGCACTGGCTGGCTGCTACGTAGGGCAGCAATTATAACAACAGTATGCTGTGTAAGTCAGATAGACAGTTAGACACAGGCCTGATAGAACATACAATTAGATTACACTAGCATAATGATTTAAAGACTTTTTTTTGGAAATTTTAAGAAAAAGGTTAAGCACATACATATGGGTCGTGGCTGATAGCCTTGGAAGGGCAGCTATTAAAAACAGTAGGCTATGTATGTCGGATACACACACGCCTGATAGAAAATACTATTAGATTACACTAGAAAAATGATTGAAATTATTTTTTTGGGGGGGAAATTAAAAAAAGGTTAAACACATATGAGTCGTGGCTCATAGACTAGGGAGGGCAGCAAGTAAACACAGTAGGCTCTATATGTCAGCAAAACACACAGGCCGGATAGAAAATTAGATTTGATTACACTAGCAAACAAATTTAAACTTTTTTTTTATATTAAAATTAAGGTGAAAGAAAAATAGATATGAGTGCTGGGTGGCTGCCTGGCACAGACCAATTAACCAAAAGACTGAAAAAAAGAGGTATATTAATGCTGAGTGAGCCTGACAGACACAGGCATGATAGTAAATGTAATTAGATTACACTAGAAAAATATTTTTTTGTGTTTTTTTTTAAAATTAAAAATAATGTTATAAACGGATATTAACACTGCTGGCTGCTGGCTGGCACAGAGCAATGAACCAGAGTATATGCTGTGTGACACTGGCCTGATAGAAAATGAAAAAAAATTACACTAGAAAAATAATTATATTTTTGGGTTAGTTAAATTTAAACTAATGTTGTTAGGGAGATATCAGTGGTGGCAGTAGTCACAGCATATGCTGTGAGCCTTAAACACACAGCTGAAAGCCAGGCAAATACTAATAAAAAAATAAATAAAAAAAAAACGGCACGAAATATAGCCCTAAAAAGGGCTTTTTGGGGTGCTGTGCTTGCAGCAGAGATGAGTGGAGTCCTTCTGGACTGTAAATACACTAGCCTAGCTATGTTTTTCCTATTAATGTCAGGAGCAAAAACGCAACACGTCCTCTCATTAAAAAAGCAAGGTCGTTATGAGTCTAAAATGGCGGATTCCGAGTAGCTGGGAGTGTCTGTGAGGGAGTGTCTGATGTTGATTGGCTCTAATGTGTCAGGCGGCTGTGACATAAAGGGTCAAAGTTTCCACAATGATGACACATAGGGGCGGATCGAACATCGCCATGTGTTCGCCCACAAACGCAAACGCGAACAAGCTATGTTCGCTGTGAACCGTTCGCGGGCGAACAGTTCGGGACATCACTATACCTCAGTACTGCACTATAGGTTTATACCGTTACTGCAGTATACCTCAGTACTGTACTATAGGTTTATACCGTTACTGCAGTATACCTGTTATGCATGATTCTTATGTGTCTTTAGGTTATGTATGAGTCTTATGTCCCCTTAGGTTATGTATGAGTCATGTGTGTCTTTAGGTTATGTATGAGTTATATGTGTCTTTAGGTTATGTATGAGTCGTGTGTGTCTTTAGGTTATGCATGAGTCGTGTGTGTCTTTAGGTTATGCATGAGTCTTATGTGTCTTTAGGTTATGCATGAGTCTTATGTGTCTTTAGGTTATGCATGAGTCTTATGTGTCTTTAGGTTATGCATGAGTCTTATGTGCCTTTAGGTTATGCATGAGTCTTATGTCCCTTTAGGTTATGCATGAGTCTTATGTCCCTTTAGGTTATGCATGAGTCTTATGTGTCTTTAGGTTATGCATGAGCCTTATGTGTCTTTAGGTTATGCATGAGCCTTATGTGTCTTTAGGTTATGCATGAGTCTTATGTGTCTTTAGGTTATGCATGAGCCTTATGTCCCTTTAGGTTATGCATGAGTCTTATGTCCCTTTAGGTTATGCATGAGCCTTATGTCCCTTTAGGTTATGCATGAGCCTTATGTCCCTTTAGGTTATGCATGAGTCTATTTTCCCTTTAGGTTATGCATGAGTCGTATGTGTCTTTAGGTTATGCATGAGTCATATGTGTCTTTAGGTTATGTATGAGTCGTATGTGTCTTTAGGTTATGCATGAGTCTTATGTGTCTTTAGGTTATGTATGAGTCTTATGTCCCTTTAGGTTATGCATGAGTCTTATGTCCCTTTCGGTTATGCATGAGTCTTATGTCCCTTTAGGTTATGCATGAGTCTTATGTCCCTTTCGGTTATGCATGAGTCTTATGTGTCTTTAGGTTATACATGAGTCTTATGTCCCTTTCGGTTATGCATGAGTCTTATGTCCCTTTCGGTTATGCATGAGTCTTATGTCCCTTTAGGTTATGCATGAGTCTTATGTCCCTTTCGGTTATGCATGAGTCTTATGTCCCTTTAGGTTATGCATGAGTCTTATGTCCCTTTAGGTTATGCATGAGTCTTATGTGTCTTTAGGTTATGCATGAGTCTTATGTGTCTTTAGGTTATGCATGAGTCTTATGTCCCTTTAGGTTATGCATGAGTCTTATGTCCCTTTAGGTTATGCATGAGTCTTATGTCCCTTTAGGTTATGCATGAGTCTTATGTGTCTTTAGGTTATGCATGAGTCTTATGTCCCTTTAGGTTATGCATGAGTCTTATGTGTCTTTAGGTTATGCATGAGTCTTATGTTCCTTTAGGTTATGCATGAGTCTTATGTGTCTTTAGGTTATGCATGAGTCATATGTTCCTTTAGGTTATGCATGAGTCTTATGTGTCTTTAGGTTATGCATGAGTCTTATGTGTCTTTAGGTTATGCATGAGTCTTATGTGTCTTTAGGTTATGCATGAGTCTTATGTGTCTTTAGGTTATGCATGAGTCTTATGTGTCTTTAGGTTATGCATGAGTCTTATGTGTCTTTAGGTTATGCATGAGTCTTATGTGTCTTTAGGTTATGCATGAGTCTTATGTGTCTTTAGGTTATGCATGAGTCTTATGTCCCTTTAGGTTATGCATGAGTCTTATGTGTCTTTAGGTTATGCATGAGTCTTATGTCCCTTTAGGTTATGCATGAGTCTTATGTTTCTTTAGGTTATGCATGAGTCTTATGTCCCTTTAGGTTATGCATGAGTCGTGTGTGTCTTTTACTATAGGTTTATACCGTTACTGCAGTATACCTGTTATGCATGATTCTTATGTGTCTTTAGGTTATGTATGAGTCTTATGTCCCCTTAGGTTATGCATGAGTTGTATGTGTCTTTAGGTTATGCATGAGTCTTATGTCCCTTTAGGTTATGCATGAGTCTTATGTGTCTTTAGGTTATGCATGAGTCTTATGTCCCTTTAGGTTATGCATGAGTCTTATGTCCCTTTAGGTTATGTATGAGTCTTATGTGTCTTTAGGTTATGCATGAGTCTTATGTGTCTTTAGGTTATGCATGAGTCGTGTGTGTCTTTTACTATAGGTTTATACCGTTACTGCAGTATACCTGTTATGCATGATTCTTATGTGTCTTTAGGTTATGTATGAGTCTTATGTCCCCTTAGGTTATACATGAGTTGTATGTGTCTTTAGGTTATGCATGAGTTGTATGTGTCTTTAGGTTATGTATGAGTCATATGTGTCTTTAGGTTATGCATGAGTCTTATGTGTCTTTAGGTTATGTATGAGTCATATGTCTCTTTAGGTTATGTATGAATCTTACGTCTCTTTAGGTTTTAGGTTTATATATATATATATATATATATATATAATTATAATTATTTTTTTTTTTTATTAAATACAAAAATCAAAATAATGTGGTTAGAAATAAATATAAAATGAAAAAATGTGTAAGAAAAACCCACACACACATAGTAATAATAATACAGACCAACCAGTATGTAGGAATATATTCAAAGTGAAAAGAGTCTTTAATGGAAATAATCACATAAATACAAATAATTTAAACATTGTTTTCCAAAAGGAAGAAAAACATAATTGCATAATACTGTGGAAATCTTCACATAGTTTAGCTGCTGATGGGATGTTTAGAAGCTGATGGGATGTTTAGAAGCTGATGGGATGATTAGCTGCTGATGGGATGTTTAGCTGCTAATGGGATGATTAGCTGCTTATCGGATGTTAGCTGCTGATGGGATGTTTAGCTGCTGATGGGATGTTTAGCTGCTGATGGGATGTTTAGCTGCTGATGGGATGATTAGCTGCTGATGAGATGATTTGCTGCGGATGGGGTGTTTAGAAGCTGATGGGATGTTTAGCTGCTGATGGGTTATTTATCTGCTGATGGTATGTTTAGCTGCTGATGGGATGTTTAGCTGCTGATGGGATGTTTAGAAGCTGATGGGATGTTTAGAAGCTGATGGGATGTTTAGCTGCTGATGGGATGTTTAGCTGCTGATGGGATGTTTAGAAGCTGATGGGATGATTAGCTGCTGATGGGATGTTTAGCTGCTGATGGGATGATTAGCTCCTGATGGGATGTGTAGCTGCTGATGGGATGTTTAGCTGCTGATGGGATGTTTAGCTGCTGATGGTATGATTAGCTGCTGATGGGATGATTAGCTTTTGAAGGGATGTTTAGCTGCTAATGGGATGTTTAGTGCTGATGGGATGTTTAGCTGCTGATGGGATGTTTAGCTGCTGATGGGATGTTTAGCTGCTGATGGGATGTTCAGCTGCTAAAGGGATGTTTAGCTGCTGATGGTATGTTTAGCTGCTGATGGGATGAATAGCTGCTGATGGGATGATTAGCTGCTAATTGTTTAGTTGCTATAACCCGCCCGCCCGCCCTAACCTCCTCCACCAACAGATTGGCCTCTTACATCATCTCCTCACCTAAGAGAAAATGATAATAAGAAGCACAATTAGTATAACCCGCCCGCCCCCCCTTACCTCCTCCACCAACAGATTGGCCTCTTACATCATCTCCTCACCTAAGAGAAAATGATAATAAGAAGCACAATCAGTATAACAATACGCACAACAAATTTTGTAGACATGCTACAAAAAGCTAACTAAAAGATTGTCTTGCAGCTCTTTATATACCCTGGGTTATTATGACATCACAATGGAAAGATGTGGCACTTTACCATTATTTAGCTTGCAGTGACTGGCTGTGGCTGCTAATAACAGGTTGTGACTGTAGTTTATAATGACATAATTTAGCTGACATTATTTAGCTGGCAGTAAATGGATGTGGCTGCTAATAACCGGTTGTGACTGGAGTTTAGCAATATTCTTTCTATTGTGTGTGTTTGTATAGATATATATATACTCTATGTGCGTGTAGGTATACATATATAATGTTTGTGTGTCTACATATATAATATATATTTATGTGTGTGTGTATTCATATATATATATTATATTTTTTTCAAGCATTGACTGCTATTGAAAGCATTAGCACATGCATACATTAAAATAGCCAGTAGGTGGAGCTGTCCGCTTGTGTTGCAGCAAACACATGCAAAGAAAAGCAAGCCAGACGTGATCAATGGATCAGCTTTCAAAGGAACAAGATCTAGTAGCCACTTCTAGTGATGTGAAGTTCGGTTCTTCTGGGTGAATCGGTTCATTTCAGACAGTTCAATTAACTGAACCGGTTCATGAACCGATTCACCAGTTCACCTACTGAACATGAGATAGAGGCTCTACCTCATGTTCAGTAGGTGAACTGTAGAGCCGCAGATTCGTTCCTGAATCATGAGTCACTGACTGTGTGAGTTGTTCATGACTCATGATTCAGTGTCTAACAGTACAGCTCCTCCTGAGTCCTCACAGCCAGGCAGCGTTGTCTCCTTCACAGATACATACAACACAGTACATAGAACAGAGCATGCTGTATACTCTGTTCTATGTACTGTGTTGTATGTATTTTCCTAAGACATGCATATCTACTAGTACTCTGTATAGCTTATAAATAAATATAAGGGTGAGACCTGCTGCTTCTCTAAGGGTTAATTTAAGGTGCAGTTTGGGGTATATTTGAATCAGTGTACTGTTAACTGACTCCTTTGCAATGAATCGTTCAGTCAACAGTACACTGATTCAAATATACCTCTAACTGCACCTTAAATTAACCCTTACAGAAGCAGCCGGTCTCAACCTTATATTTATTTATAAGCCATACAGAGTTTTGGTTTATAAATATAAGGTTGAGACCTGCTACGTTTGTAAGGGTTAATTTAGGTGCAGTTAGGGGTATCTTTGAATCAGTGTACTGTTAACTGAATGATTCATTGCAAAGGAGTTAACAGTACACTGATTAATTTGCAAACAGTTCACTTCTTGAATCATTAACAGTACTGGTAATACGATCCTAGAGTGAGGCTGTCTGATTCATTGCAAAGGAGGAGTTAGCAGAAGCAGTACACACTCTAGAATCGTATTACCAGTGCTGCTGCAGACTCAGGAAGTGAACTGTTTGAAACGAATCAGTTCAGTCTGGTGAACTGATTCATACAGTTCACTGAAAAGATCCAGTTCAAATGAACGATTCGTTCATGAACTGGACATCACTAGCCACTTCCCTTAGATGCAGACTCAATGCAGAGAACTGTTTGCAGAAAAAGGCAAGTAAAAAACGTTTTTTTGTTCATTAAACTTAGTTTGATGATGATACAGTCTGTTGTGTGATTAAACACAGGCAGGCTTAAATTAATCAGTGTATAACCAGACCTGAGCAATGGAGCCATTTTTAAAGGAACAAGATCTAGCAGCCACTTCCCTTAGCTGCAGAAAAATGCAAGTAAACAAACGTTTTTCTTCATTAAACTTAGTTTGATGATACAGTCTGTTGTGTGATTATTTTGATTTTGTTCATTAAACATAGATTGATGATGATACAGTCTGTGTTTGTGTGATTATTTTATTAGGTGCGGTTTAGCAAATGTTTTTGTTTATTAAACTTAGTTTGATGATGATACAATCTATTTAATTAGGTTTATAATGCTGTTTCCCATTTAAAGTCTTCCGCCTAGATTTAGAGTTCTGCGTTAGCCGTCAAAAGCAGCGTTAAGGGCTCCTAACGCTGCTTTTGGCCGCCCGCTGGTATTTAGAGTCAGCCAGGAAAGGGTCTAACGCTCATTTCCAAGCCGCGACTTTTCCATACCGCAGATCCCCTTACGCCAATTGCATCTCCTATCTTTTCAATGGGATCTTCCTAACGCTGGTATTTAGAGTCTTGGCTGAAGTGAGCAGTACACCCTCTACCGACAAGACTCCAGCCGTAGAAAAAAGTCAGTAGTTAAGAGCTTTCTGGGCTAACACCGGATTATAAAGCTCTTAACTACTGTGCTATAAAGTACACTAACACCCATAAACTACCTATATACAACTAAACCGAGGTCCCCCCACATTGCCGCCACTATAATAATTTTTTTAACCCCTAATCTGCCGACCGCACACCGCAGCCACCTACCTTATACCTATGAACCCCTAATCTGCTGCCCCTAACATCGCCGACACCTACATAATATTTATTAACCCCTAATCTGCCCCCCCCCCAATGTCGCTGCCACATACCTACACTTACTAACCCCTAATCTGCCGACCGGACCTCGCTGCTACTCTAATAAAGTTATTAACCCCTAAACCGCCGCACTCCCGCCTCACAAACACTATAATAAATAGTATTAACCCCTAATCTGCCCTCCCTAACATCGCCGCCACCTAACTTCAAGTATTAACCCCTAATCTGCCGACCGGACCTCGCCGCTACTCTAATAAATGTATTAACCCCTAAAGCTAAGTCTAACCCTAACACCCCCCTAAATTAAATATATTTTTAATCTAATGAAATAAATTAAATATTATTAACTAAAGTATTCCTATTTATAACTCAATACTTACCTGTAAAATAAACCCCAATATAGCTACAATATAACAAATAATTATATTGTAGCTATTTTAGGATTTATATTTATTTTACATGCAACTTTGTATTTATTTTAACTAGGTACAATAGCTATTAAACAGTTATTTACTATTTAATAGCTACCTTGTTAAAATAATTACAAAATTACCTGTAAAATAAATCCTAACCTAAGTTACAATTAAACCTAACACTACACTATCAATAAATTAATTAAATAAATTACCTACAATTAAATAAACTAAACTAAATTACAAAAAACCCCTACTAAATTACAAAAGATAAAAAAAGATTACAATATTTTTAAGCTAATTACACCTACTCTAAGCCCCCTAATAAAATAACAAAGCCCCCAAAATAAAAAAAAATCCCAATCAAAATAATGTGGTTAACACAGAAATAAATATAAAATGATAAAATGTGTAAGAAAAACCACACACACATAGTAATAATAATACAGACCAACCAGTATGTAGGAATATATTCAAAGTGAAAAGAGTCTTTAATGGAAATAATCACATAAATACAAATAATTTAAACATTGTTTTCCAAAAGGAAGAAAAACATAATTGCAGAATACTGCGTAAATCTTCACATAGTTTAGCTGCTGATGGGATGTTTAGAAGCTGATGGGATGTTTAGAAGCTGATGGGATGTTTAGAAGCTGATGGGATGATTAGCTGCTGATGGGATGTTTAGCTGCTGATGGGATGATTTGCTGCTGATGGGATGTTTAGCTGCTGATGGGATGATTAGCTGCTGATGGGATGTTTAGCTGCTGAGGGGATGTTTAGCTGCTGATGGGATGATTAGCTGCTGATGGGAATATATATATATATATGTATATATATATATATATATATGTATATATATATATATAATATACATATATATATATATTTACATATAAAATAAATATATATATATATATATATATATATATATATATACTCTATGTGTGTGTATGTATACATATATAATGTTTGTGTGTCTACATATATAATATATATTTATGTGTGTGTGTATTTATATATATATATATTATATTTTTTTCAAGCATTGACTGCTATTGAAAGCATTAGCACATGCATACAATAAAATAGCCAGTAGGTGGAGCTGTCCGCTTGTGTTGCAGCAAACACATGCAAAGAAAAGCAAGCCAGACGTGATCAATGGATCAGCTTTCAAAGGAACAAGATCTAGCAGCCACTTCCCTTAGATGCAGACTCAATGCAGAGAACTGTTTGCAGAAAAAGGCAAGTAAAAAACGTTTTTGTTCATTAAACTTAGTTTGATGATGATACAGTCTGTTGTGTGATTAAACACAGGCAGGCTGAAATTAATCAGTGTATAACCAGACCTGAGCAATGGAGTCGTTTTTAAAGGAACAAGATCTAGCAGCCACTTCCCTTAGCTGCAGAAAAATCAAGTAAACAAACGTTTTTCTTCATTAAACTTAGTTTGATGATGATACAGTCTGTTGTGCGATTATTTTGTTTTTGTTCATTAAACTTAGATTGATGATGATACAGTCTGTGTTTGTGTGATCATTTTATTAGGTGCGGTTTAGCAAATGTTTTTGTTTATTAAACTTAGTTTGATGATGATACAATCTATTTAATTAGGTTTATAATGCTGTTTCCCATTTAAAGTCTTCCTCCTAGATTTAGAGTTCTGCGTTAGCCGTCAAAAGCAGCGTTAAGGGCTCCTAACGCTGCTTTTGGCCTCCCACTGGTATTTAGAGTCAGCCAGGAAAGGGTCTAACGCTCACTTCTAAGCCGCGACTTTTCCATACCGCAGATTCCCTTACGCCAATTGCGTATCCTATCTTTTCAATGGGATCTTCCTAACGCTGGTATTTAGAGTCTTGGCTGAAGTGAGCGGTACACCCTCTACCGACAAGACTCCAGCCGCAGAAAAAAGTCAGTAGTTAAGAGCTTTCTGGGCTAACGCCGGTTTATAAAGCTCTTAACTACTGTGCTATAAAGTACACTAACACCCATAAACTACCTATGTACCCCTAAACCGAGGTCCCCCCACATCGCCGCCACTATAATAATTTTTTATAACCCCTAATCTGCCGACCGCACATTGCCGCCACCTACATTATACCTATGAACTCCTAATCTGCTGCCCCTAACATCGCCGACACCTACATAATATTTATTAACCCCTAATCTGCCCCCCCAATGTCGCCGCCACCTACCTACACTTATTAACCACTAATCTGCCAACCGGACCTCGCCACTACTCTAATAAAGTTATTAACCCCTAAACCGCCGCACTCCCGCCTCACAAACACTATAATAACTAGTATTAACCCCTAATCTGCCCTCCCTAACATCGCCGCCACCTAACTTCAAGTATTAACCCCTAATCTGCCGACCGGACCTCGCCACTACTCTAATAAATGTATTAACCCCTAAAGCTAAGTCTAACCCTAACCCCCCCTAAATTAAATATAATTTTAATCTAATTAAATAAATTAAATATTATTAACTAAAGTATTCCTATTTAAAACTCAATACTTACCTGTAAATTAAACCCTAATATAGCTACAATATAACAAATAATTATATTGTAGCTATTTTAGGATTTATATTTATTTTACAGGCAACTTTGTATTTATTTTAACTAGGTACAATAGCTATTAAATAGTTATTTACTATTTAATAGCTACCTAGTTAAAATAATTACAAAATTACCTGTAAAATAAATCCTAACCTAAGTTACAATTAAACCTAACACTACACTATCAATAATTAATTAAATAAATTACCTACAATTAAATACAATTAAATAAACTAAACTAAATTACAAAAAAAACAAACCACTAAAGTAAAAAAAATAAAAAAGATTACAAGAATATTAGGCTAATTACAGCTACTCTAAGCCCCCTAATAAAATAAAAAAGCCCCCCAAAATAATAAAGGTCCCTACCCTATTCTAAATTAAAAAGTAATCAGCTCTTTTACCAGCCCTTAAAAGGGCTTTTTGCGGGGCATGCCCCAAAGTAATCAGCTCTTTTGCCTGTAAAAAAAAATACAATCCCCCAACATTAAAACCCACCACCCACATACCCCTACTTTAACCCAAACCCCCCTTAAATAAACCTAAATTACAAAAAAATTACAAAAAAAACAAACCACTAAAGTAAAAAAAATAAAAAAGATTACAAGAATATTAGGCTAATTACAGCTACTCTAAGCCCCCTAATAAAATAAAAAAGCCCCCCAAAATAATAAGGGTCCCTACCCTATTCTAAATTAAAAAGTAATCAGCTCTTTTACCAGCCCTTAAAAGGGCTTTTTTGCGGGGCATGCCCCAAAGTAATCAGCTCTTTTGCCTGTAAAAAAAAATACAACCCCCCAACATTAAAACCCACCACCCACATACCCCTACTTTAACCCAAACCCCCCTTAAATAAACCTAACACTACCCCCCTGAAGATTTCCCTACCTTGAGTCGTGTTCACCCAGCCGGGCCGAAGTCTTCATCTGATGGGGCAGAAGAGGACATCCAGACTGGCAGAAGTCTTCATCCTATCCGGGCAGAAGAGGACATCCGGACCGGCAGACATCTTCATCCAAACAGCATCTTCTATCTTTATCCGGAGCGGAGCGGAGCCATCTTCTTTCCAGCCGACGCGGATCCATCCTCTTCAACCGACGCCTACTCGCCGAATGATCAGTTAATAGAATGCGAGCGCAATCTGATTGGCTGATTGGATCAGCCAATCGGATTGAACTTGAATCTGATTGGCTGATTCAATCAGCCAATGAGATTTTTCCTACCTTAATTCCGATTGGCTGATAGAATCCTATCAGCCAATCGGAATTTGAGGAACGCCATCTTGGATGACGTCATTTAAAGGAACCTTCATTTGGCGAGTAGGCGTCAGTTGAAGAGGATGGATCCGCGTTGGCTGGAAAGAAGATGGCTGCGCTCCGGATGGATGAAGATAGAAGATGCCACTTTGATGAAGATGTCTGCCGGTCCAGATGTCCTCTTCTGCCCGGATAGGATGAAGACTTCTGCCGGTCTGGATGTCCTCTTCTGCCCCATCGGATGAAGACTTCAGCCCGGCTGGGTGAAGACGACTCAAGGTAGGGAGATCTTCAGGGGGGTAGTGTTAGGTTTATTTAAGGGGGGTTTGGGTTTGAGTAGGGGTATGTGGGTGGTGGGTTTTAATGTTGGGAAGGTTGTATTTTTTTTTACAGGTAAAAGAGCTGATTACTTTGGGGCATGCCCTTCAAAAAGCCCTTTTAAGGGCTGGTAAAAGAGCTGATTACTTTTTAATTTAGAATAGGGTAGGGAACTTTATTATTTTGGGGGGCTTTTTTATTTTATTAGGGGGCTTAGAGTAGGTGTAATTAGCATAATATTCTTGTAATCTTTTTTTATTTTTTGTAATTTAGTGTTTGTTTTTTTGTAATTTAGTTTAGTTTATTTAATTGTATGTAATTGTAGGTAATTTATTTAATTAATTTTTTGATAGTGTAGTGGTTTAATTGTAACTTAGGTTAGGATTTATTTTACAGGTAATTTTGTAATTATTTTAACTAGGTAGCTATTAAATAGTTAATAACTATTTAATAACTATTGTACCTAGTTAAAATAAATACAAAGTTTCCTGTAAAATAAATATAAATCCTAAAATAGCTACAATATAATTATTCGTTATATTGTAGCTATATTAGGATTTATTTTACAGGTAAGTATTTAGTTTTAAATAGGAATACTTTAGTTAATAAGATTTAATTTATTTCGTTAGATTAAAATTATATTTAATTTAGGGGGGTGTTAGGGTTAGACTTAGCTTTAGGGGTTAATACATTTATTATAGTAGTGGCGAGGTCCGGTCAGCAGATTAGGGGTTAATACTTGAAGTTAGGTGGCGGCGATGTTAGGGAGGGCAGATTAGGGGTTAATAATACTATTTATTATAGTGTTTGCGAGGAGGGAGTGTGGCGGTTTAGGGGTTAATACATTTATTACAGTGACGGCGAGGTCCGGTCGGCAGATTAGGGGTTAATAAGTGTAGGTAAGGTAGCAGCGATGATGGGGGGAGCAGATTAAGGGTTAATAAATATTATGTAGGTGTCGGCGATGTTAGGGGCAGCAGATTAGGGGTTCATAGGGATAATGTAGGTTGCGGCGGTGTCCGGAGCGGCAGATTAGGGGTTAATAATAATATGCAGGGGTCAGCGATAGCGGGGGCGGCAGATTAGGGGTTAATGAGTGTAAGGTTAGGGGTGTTTAGACTCGGGGTACATGTTAGGGTGTTAGGTGCAGACTTAGAAAGTGTTTCCCCATAGGAAACAATGGGGCTGCGTTGGGAGCTTAACGCTGCTTTTTTGCAGGTGTTAGTTTTTTTTTCATCCCAAACTGCCCCATTGTTTCCTATGGGGGAATCGTGCACGAGCACGTTTTGACAGCTTACCGCTACCGTAAGCAACGCTGGTATTTAGGGTTGAAGTGGTGGTAAATTCGGCTCAACGCACCCTTTTTGGAGCCTAACGCAGCCCTTCAGACAACTCTAAATACCAGCTTTGTTTGGAAGCAGTGGTAGGAAAAAAAGCTGCGTTAGCTACGTGGGTCTTTACCGACAAAACTCTAAATCTAGGCCATAGTTAAGGTCATCTGTTGAATTTTAAAGTCAATTTACAAATACAAGATAAACAAATATTTGTGGTGCGGGTGGAGGAAATTTTTTTTACTTTTTTTTGTTTGTTTCATTTTAAACGTTGTTCTTTATTTTAGTTGAATTATACTAAAGCTGTCTGTGCCACTGATACTTTTCTAATAGAAGACAGATATTTATTTCTAAAAATACCTAAATAATGTGCTGAAATTTTAAGCCATAATTCTTTGCATTAAACAAACAAAAAAATAATGAGGTGAGAAATGTATGTTGCTTATATTATATTAAGTAACCATGAATACTCACATATGGTGAGAGCTACAAAGTTTATCTGACCTCTCTAGTCTTGAAAAAATCAAATTAATAAAAAATGGGGGTAGGGGGTCATCTAAAAAATTGTATATTATGGCAAAGAAGGAATGTGACAACACTAAACTTATACATTAGAAGGAAACTAATCATTTCTGTTAAAAAAATCAAGTAAATGTATGTGCATAGCCACAGACAAGAAATGATAGTAAGGGGCTCTGAGACGGCGGACAGAAAACAACCCGATCGGGTTGATTGACACCCCCTGCTAGCGGCCGATTAGCCGTAAATCTGCAGGGGACGGCATTGCACCAGCAATTCACAAGAACTGCTGGTGCAATGATAAATGCCGATAGCGTATACTGTCAACATTTATTGATGTACAGCAGACATGATACGCTACTTCGTATCATGTCCACTCGCACATTGTTAAATATACCCCTAAGTGTCTTTTTCATTTAAAAATGGTATTGTTCATTCTTTATAAATAAAAGCACAAGTTCCCGATTAGGTGGTTCAACTGTTCAATCATCTAGCTGTAGTATCTTTCATACCTCTGGATCACAGTTTCAAATCACAACAAGCAGTTTTTTATTCTTAAGAGGTCAATCAATCTGAGCAACATATGTGTTTATTTTTCATTTAAAAGGATACTAAAGTCAAAATTAAAGATTTATGCTTCAGATAGAGCGTGCCGTTTTAAAAACATATTTCCTATTTACTTCAAGGGGCCTATTGCGGATCAATACGCTCTCCGCATTCAGCATTGCAGCAGCAGCTCTTGTGAACTGCTGGTGCAACGCCGCCCCCTGCAGATTCGCGGCCAATCGGCTGCTAGCAGGTGGTGTCAATCAACCTGATCGTATTCGATTGGGTTCAATTGCGGAGATGTCTGTCCACCTCCTCAGAGCAGGCAGACAGGTTATGGAGCAGCGGTCTTTAGACTGCTGCTTCATAACTGGTGAAACACGGGCCCTCAAGCTCCATACGGAGTTGCTAGATAGGCCCCAAAGTATCAGATTGTGCACAATATTTTTATATTTGAGGCACCAGCTCCTACTGAGCATGTGCAAGGGTGCACAATATAGGCCTATATGAGTTTTGTGATTGGCTGATGGTTGCCACATGATAGAGGCAACCTTGAAATTTGCCAGTAATTGCTATTGTATTTTGTTTTTATTGTGTGTTTGGTGTGCAATTCTACTGTATATAATGAGCCTTTTTTAACAAAATATTAATTCATGGCGTATGTGCAATTAATAATGTCATAGAATATTCAACCCCAAGCACACAATTTTAACTGAACATTGAGACAATGAGGGATTTTGGATTGAATGGAATGCTTCTCAGTCTCAGAATCCTTTTTTTGACTCCCCTCTTTATATACAATAACATCAATATTTCATTACCAATTCAAAGGGAATTGTGTTACGTTGGCTCTTTGAAGCTGATAGGTGCATCCTTATTCTAACTCTTTTTTTCATAAATGAACCTATTTCTGAGCATCAAAGCTTCCAAAGATACCATGGGGCCAATTTAACAATCTCTGTATGGAGCTGTTTCCGCGTGAGCATTTAGGGTCGACGGAAACAGGAGTTAAGAAGCCGCGGTCTTAAGACCGCTGCGCTGCTCCTTAAAGGGACACTGAACCACATTTTTTTTTCTTTCACGATTTAGATAGAGCATGCAATTTTAAGCAACTTTCTAATTTACTCTTATTATCAATTTTTCTTCGTTCTCAGGCTATCTTTATTTGAAAAAGAAGGCATCTAAGCTATTTTGGGTTCAGTACACTGGACAGCACTTGTTTATTGGTGGGCCCCACAAAAGAGAGACAACAAAAGAGAGGGGGGAGAGAGACAGCAAAAGAGAGGGGGGGAGAGAGACAGCAAAAGAGAGGGGGGAGAGAGACAGCAAAAGAGAGGGCGGAGAGAGACAGCAAAAGAGAGGGGGGAGAGAGACAGCAAAATAGAGGGGGGAGAGAGACAGCAAAATAGAGGGGGGAGAGAGACAGCAAAAGAGAGGTGGGAGAGAGTCAGCAAAAGAGAGGAGGGAGAGAGACAGCAAAAGAGAGGGGTAGAGAGACAGCAAAAGAGAGGGGTAGAGAGACAGCAAAAGAGAGGGGTAGAGAGACAGCAAAAGAGAGGGGGGAAAGACAGCAAAAGAGAGGGGGGGAGAGAAACAGCAAAAGAGAGGGGGGGAGAGAGACAGCAAAAGAGAGGGGGGAGAGAGACAGCAAAAGAGAGGTTGGAGAGAGACAGCAAAAGAGAAGAGGGAGAGAGACAGCAAAAGAGAAGAGGGAGAGAGACAGCAAAAGAGAGGGGGGAGAGACAGCAAAAGAGAGGGGGGAGAGACAGCAAAAGAGAGGGAGGAGAGAGACAGCAAAAGAGAGGGGGGAGTTAGACAGCAAAAGAGAGGGGGGAGAGAGACGGCAAAAGAGAGGGGGGAGAGAGACAGCAAAAGAGGAGGACAAGAGACAGCAAAAGAGAGGGGGAGAGAGACAGCAAAAGAGAGGGGGGAGAGAGACAGCAAAAGAGAGGGGGGAGAGAGACAGCAAAAGAGAGGGGGGGAGAGACAGCAAAAGAGAGGGGGGAGAGACAGCAAAAGAGAGGGGGGAGAGAGACAGCAAAAGAGAGGGGGGGAGAGAGACAGCAAAAGAGAGGGGGGGAGAGACAGCAAAAGAGAGGGGGGGAGAGACAGCAAAAGAAAGGGGGGAGAGAGACAGCAAAAGAGAGGGGGAGTGAGACAGCAAAAGAGAGGGAGGAGAGAGACAGCAAAAGAGAGGGGGGAGTGAGACAACAAAAGAGAGGGGGAGAGAGACAGCAAAAGAGAGGGGGGAGAGAGACAGCAAAAGAGAGATGGAGAGAGACAGCAAAAGAGAGGGGGGAGTGAGACAGCAAAAGAGAGGGGGAGAGAGACTGCA
This sequence comes from Bombina bombina, assembly GCF_027579735.1. Classification (NCBI taxonomy): domain Eukaryota; kingdom Metazoa; phylum Chordata; class Amphibia; order Anura; family Bombinatoridae; genus Bombina; species Bombina bombina. The sequence continues at coordinate 90,313,377 of NC_069500.1, read as the reverse complement.
AAAGAGAGTGGGAGAGATGCAGCAAAAGAGAGGGGGGAGAGAGACAGCAAAAGAGAGGGGGGAGAGAGACAGCAAAAGAGAGGTTGGAGAGAGACAGCAAAAGAGAAGAGGGAGAGAGACAGCAAAAGAGAAGAGGGAGAGAGACAGCAAAAGAGAGGGGGGAGAGACAGCAAAAGAGAGGGGGGAGAGAGACAGCAAAAGAGAGGGAGGAGAGAGACAGCAAAAGAGAGGGGGGAGTTAGACAGCAAAAGAGAGGGGGGAGAGAGACGGCAAAAGAGAGGGGGGAGAGAGACAGCAAAAGAGGAGGACAAGAGACAGCAAAAGAGAGGGGGAGAGAGACAGCAAAAGAGAGGGGGGAGAGAGACAGCAAAAGAGAGGGGGGGAGAGAGACAGCAAAAGAGAGGGGGGGAGAGACAGCAAAAGAGAGGGGGGAGAGACAGCAAAAGAGAGGGGGGAGAGAGACAGCAAAAGAGAGGGGGGGGAGAGAGACAGCAAAAGAGAGGGGGGGGGGAGAGACAGCAAAAGAGAGGGGGGAGAGACAGCAAAAGAAAGGGGGGAGAGAGACAGCAAAAGAGAGGGGGAGTGAGACAGCAAAAGAGAGGGAGGAGAGAGACAGCAAAAGAGAGGGGGGAGTGAGACAACAAAAGAGAGGGGGAGAGAGACAGCAAAAGAGAGTGGGGAGAGAGACAGCAAAAGAGAGATGGAGAGAGACAGCAAAAGAGAGGGGGGAGTGAGACAGCAAAAGAGAGGGGGAGAGAGACTGCAAAAGAGAGTGGGAGAGATGCAGCAAAAGAGAGGGGGGAGAGAGACAGCAAAAGAGAGGGAGGAGAGAGACAGCAAAAGAGAGGGGGGAGTGAGACAGCAAAAGAGAGGGGGGAGAGAGACAGCAAAAGAGAGGGGGAGAGAGACAGCAAAAGAGAGGAGGGCGAGAGACAGCAAAAGAGAGGGGGAGAGACAGCAAAAGAGAGGGGGGAGAGAGACAGCAAAAGAGAGGGGGAGAGAGACAGCAAAAGAGAGGAGGGAGAGACAGCAAAAGAGAGGGGGGAGAGAGACAGCAAAAGAGAGGGGGGAGAGAGACAGCAAAGAGAGGAGGAGAGAGACAGCAAAAGAGAGGGGGAGAGAGACAGCAAAAGAGAGTAGGGAGAGAGCCTAAAAGAGAGGGGGGAGAGAGCACAAAAGATAGGGGGGAGAGAGACAGCAAAAGAGAGGGGGGAGGAGACAGCAAAAGAGAGGGGGGAGAGAGAGCACAAAAGAGAAGGGGGAGAGAGACAGCAAAAGATAGGTTGGAGAGAGACAGCAAAAGAGAGGAGGGAGAGAGACAGTAAAAGAGAGGGGGAGAGAGACAACAAAAGAGATGGGTAGAGAGACAGCAAAAGAGAGGGGGAGAGAGACAGCAAAAGAGAGGGAGGGAGAGAGACAGCAAAAGAGAGGGGAGAGAGAGACAGAAAAAGAGAGGGGAGTGAGACAGCAAAAGAGAGGGGGGAGAGAGAGGGGGAGAGAGACAGCAAAAGGGAGGGGGGAGAGAGACAGCAAAAGAGAGGGGGGAGAGAGACAGCAAAAGAGAGGGGGGAGAGAGCCTAAAAGAGAGGGGGAGAGAGCACAAAAGAGAGGGGGAGAGAGACAGCAAAAGAGAGGGGGGACAGCAAAAGAGAGGGGGGAGAGAGACAGCAAAAGAGAGGGGGAGAGAGACAGCAAAAGAGAGGGGGAGAGAGACAGCAAAAGAGAGGGAGGGAGAGAGACAGCAAAAGAGAGGGTGGAGAGAGACAGAAAAAGAGAGGGGGGAGAGAGAGGAGGAGAGAGACAGCAAAAGAGAGGGGGGAGAGAGCACAAAAGAGAGGGGGGAGAGAGACAGAAAAAGAGAGGGGGAGAGAGACAGCAAAAGAGAGGGGGGGGGAGAGCACAAAAGAGAAGGGGGAGAGAGACAGCAAAAGAGAGGGGGGGAGAGAGACAGCAAAAGAGAGGGGGAGAGAGACAGCAAAAGAGAGGGGGAGAGAGACAACAAAAGAGAGGGGGGAGACAGCAAAAGAGAGGGGGAGAGGGACAGCAAAAGAGAGGAGGGGAGAGAGACAGCAAAAGAGAGGCGGGAGAGAGACAGAAAAAGAGAGGGAGAGTGAGCCTAAAAGAGAGGGGGAGAGAGCACAAAAGAGAGCGGGAGAGAGGCAGCAAAAGAGAGGGGGAGGGGGACAGCAAAAGAGACGGGGGACAGCAAAAGAGAGGGGGGGAGAGAGACAGCAAAAGAGAGGGGGAGAGAGACAGCAAAAGAGAGGGGGAGAGAGACAGCAAAAGAGAGGGGGAGAGAGACAGCAAAAGAGAGGGAGGGAGAGACAGCAAAAGAGAGGTTGGAGAGAGACAGCAAAAGAGAGGGGGAGAGAGACAGCAAAAGAGAGGGCGGAGAGAGACAGCAAAATAGAGGGGGAGAGAGACAGCAAAAGAGAGGGGGAGAGAGACAGCAAAAGAGAGGAGGGGAGAGACAGCAAAAGAGAGGGGGAGAGAGCCTAAAAGAGAGGGGGAGAGAGCACAAAAGAGAGGGGGAGAGAGACAGCAAAAGAGAGGGGGAGGGGGTCAGCAAAAGAGAGGGGGAAGAGACAGCAAAAGAGAGGGATAGAGAGACAGCAAAAGAGAGGGGGAGAGAGACAGCAAAAGAGAGGGAGGGAGAGAGACAGCAAAAGAGAAGGGGGAGAGAGAAAGAAAAAGAGAGGGGAGTGAGACAGCAAGAGAGAGAGGGGAGAGAGAGGAGGAGAGAGACAGCAAAAGAGAGGGGGAGAGAGACAGCAAAAGAGAGGGGGGAGAGAGCCTAAAAGAGAGGGGGGAGAGAGCACAAAAGATAGGGGGGAGAGAGACAGCAAAAGAGAGGGGGGAGGAGACAGCAAAAGAGAGGGGGGAGAGAGAGCACAAAAGAGAAGGGGGAGAGAGACAGCAAAAGATAGGTTGGAGAGAGACAGCAAAAGAGAGGAGGGAGAGAGACAGTAAAAGAGAGGGGGAGAGAGACAACAAAAGAGATGGGTAGAGAGACAGCAAAAGAGAGGGGGAGAGAGACAGCAAAAGAGAGGGAGGGAGAGAGACAGCAAAAGAGAGGGGAGAGAGAGACAGAAAAAGAGAGGGGAGTGAGACAGCAAAAGAGAGGGGGGAGAGAGAGGGGAGAGAGACAGCAAAAGGGAGGGGGGAGAGAGACAGCAAAAGAGAGGGGGGAGAGAGACAGCAAAAGAGAGGGGGGAGAGAGCCTAAAAGAGAGGGGGAGAGAGCACAAAAGAGAGGGGGAGAGAGACAGCAAAAGAGAGGGGGAGGGGGGACAGCAAAAGAGAGGGGGAGAGAGCCTAAAAGAGAGGGGGGAGAGAGCACAAAAGATAGGGGGAGAGAGACAGCAAAAGAGAGGGGGGAGGAGACAGCAAAAGAGAGGGGGGAGAGAGAGCACAAAAGAGAAGGGGAGAGAGACAGCAAAAATAGGTTGGAGAGAGACAGCAAAAGAGAGGAGGGAGAGAGACAGTAAAAGAGAGGGGGAGAGAGACAACAAAAGAGATAGGTAGAGAGACAGCAAAAGAGAGGGGGAGAGAGACAGCAAAAGAGAGGGAGGGAGAGAGAGAGCAAAAGAGAGGGGAGAGAGAGACAGAAAAAGAGAGGGGAGTGAGACAGCAAAAGAGAGGGGGGAGAGAGACAGCAAAAGAGAGGGGGGAGAGAGACAGCAAAAGAGAGGGGGGAGAGAGCCTAAAAGAGAGGGGGAGAGAGCACAAAAGAGAGGGGGAGAGAGACAGCAAAAGAGAGGGGGAGGGGGACAGCAAAAGAGAGGGGGGACAGCAAAAGAGAGGGGGAGAGAGACAGCAAAAGAGAGGGGGAGAGAGACAGCAAAAGAGAGGGGGAGAGAGACAGCAAAAGAGAGGGAGGGAGAGAGACAGCAAAAGAGAGGGTGGAGAGAGACAGAAAAAGAGAGGGGGAGAGAGAGGAGGAGAGAGACAGCAAAAGAGAGGGGGGAGAGAGCACAAAAGAGAGGGGGGAGAGAGACAGAAAAAGAGAGGGGGATGGAGACAGCAAAAGAGAGGAGGGGAGAGAGAGCACAAAAGAGAAGGGGGAGAGAGACAGCAAAAGAGAGGGGGGAGAGAGACAGCAAAAGAGAGGGGGAGAGAGACAGCAAAAGAGAGGGGGAGAGAGACAGCAAAAGAGAGGGGGAGAGAGACAGCAAAAGAGAGGGGGGAGACAGCAAAAGAGAGGGGGAGAGAGACAGCAAAAGAGAGGAGGGGAGAGAGACAGCAAAAGAGAGGCGGGAGAGAGACAGAAAAAGAGAGGGAGAGTGAGCCTAAAAGAGAGGGGGAGAGAGCACAAAAGAGAGCGGGAGAGAGGCAGCAAAAGAGAGGGGGAGGGGGACAGCAAAAGAGAGGGGGGACAGCAAAAGAGAGGGGGGAGAGAGACAGCAAAAGAGAGGGGGAGAGAGACAGCAAAAGAGAGGGGGAGAGAGACAGCAAAAGAGAGGGGGAGAGAGACAGCAAAAGAGAGGGAGGGAGAGACAGCAAAAGAGAGGTTGGAGAGAGACAGCAAAAGAGAGGGGGGGGAGACAGCAAAAGAGAGGGCGGAGAGAGACAGCAAAATAGAGGGGGAGAGAGACAGCAAAAGAGAGGGGGAGAGAGACAGCAAAAGAGAGGAGGGGAGAGACAGCAAAAGAGAGGGGGGAGAGAGACAGCAAAAGAGAGGGGGAGAGAGCCTAAAAGAGAGGGGGAGAGAGCACAAAAGAGAGGGGGAGAGAGACAGCAAAAGAGAGGGGGAGGGGTCAGCAAAAGAGAGGGGGGAGAGAGACAGCAAAAGAGAGGGGGAGAGAGACAGCAAAAGAGAGGGGGAGAGAGACAGCAAAAGAGAGGGAGGGAGAGAGACAGCAAAAGAGAGGGGGGAGAGAGACAGAAAAAGAGAGGGGAGTGAGACAGCAAGAGAGAGAGGGGAGAGAGAGGAGGAGAGAGACAGCAAAAGAGAGGGGGGAGAGAGACAGCAAAAGAGAGGGGGGAGAGAGCCTAAAAGAGATGGGGGAGAGAGCACAAAAGAGAGGGGGAGAGAGACAGCAAAAGAGAGAGGGGAGGGAGACAGCAAAAGAGAGGGGGGAGAGAGAGCACAAAAGAGAAGGGGGAGTGAGACAGTAAAAGAGAGGGGGGGAGAGAGACAGCAAAAGATAGGGGGGAGAGAGACAGCAAAATAGAGGGGGAGAGAGACAGCAAAAGAGAGGGGGGGAGACAGCAAAAGAGAGGGGGGAGAGAGACAGCAAAATAGAGGGGGAGAGAGACAGCAAAAGAGAGGCGGGAGAGAGACAGAAAAAGAGAGGGGGAGTGAGACAGCAAAAGAGAGGGGGGAGAGAGAGGGGGAGAGAGACAGCAAAAGAGAGGGGGGAGAGAGACAGCAAAAGAGAGGGGGAGAGAGCCTAAAAGAGAGGGGGGAGACAGCACAAAAGAGAGGGGGGAGAGAGACCGCAAAAGAGAGGGGGGAGAGAGAAACCAAAAAGAGGGGGAGAGAGAGCACAAAAGAGAGGGAGGAGAGAGCACAAAAGAGAGGGGGAGAGTGCACAAAAGAGAGGGGGAGAGAGCGCAAAAGAGAGGGGGGAGAGAGCGCAAAAGAGAGGGGGGAGAGATCGCAAAAGAGAGGGGGAGAGAGCGCAAAAGAGAGGGGGTGAGAGCGCAAAAGAGAGGGGGTGAGAGCGCAAAAGAGAGGGGGAGAGAGCGCAAAGGAGAGGGGGAGAGAGTGCAAAAGAGAGGGGGAGAGAGCGCAAAAGAGAGGGGGTGAGAGCGCAAAAGAGAGGGGGAGAGAGCACAAAAGAGAGGGGGAGAGACAGCAAAAGAGAGGAGAGAGAGAGAGCAAACAAGAGGAGAGAGAGAGCAAACGAGAGGGGGGAAGAGAGAGAGCAAAAGAGGGGGAGAGAAAGAGCAAAAGAGAGGGGGGAGAGAGAGAGAGCAAAAGAGAGGGGAGAGAGAGAGCAGAAGAGAGGGTGAAGAGAGCACAAAAGAGAGGGGGAGAGTGCACAAAAGAAAGGGGGAGAGAGCACAAAAGAGAGGGGAGAGAGAGAGAGCAGAAGAGAGGGGGAGAGAGACAGCAAAAGAGAGGAGGGGAGAGACAGCAAAAGAGAGGGGGGGAGAGAGACAGCAAAAGAGAGGGGGAGAGAGCCTAAAAGAGAGGGGGAGAGAGCACAAAAGAGAGGGGGAGGGGTCAGCAAAAGAGAGGGGGGAGAGAGACAGCAAAAGAGAGGGGGGAGAGACAGCAAAAGAGAGGGGGAGAGAGACAGCAAAAGAGAGGGAGGGAGAGAGACAGCAAAAGAGAGGGGGGAGAGAGACAGAAAAAGAGAGGGGAGTGAGACAGCAAGAGAGAGAGGGGAGAGAGAGGAGGAGAGAGACAGCAAAAGAGAGGGGGGAGAGAGACAGCAAAAGAGAGGGGGGGAGAGAGCCTAAAAGAGAGGGGGGAGAGAGCACAAAAGAGAGGGGGAGAGAGACAGCAAAAGAGAGAGAGCACAAAAGAGAAGGGGGAGAGAGACAGTAAAAGAGAGGGGGGGAGAGAGACAGCAAAAGATAGGGGGGAGAGAGACAGCAAAATAGAGGGGGGAGAGAGACAGCAAAATAGAGGGGGAGAGAGACAGCAAAAGAGAGGGGGGAGACAGCAAAAGAGAGGGGGGAGAGAGACAGCAAAATAGAGGGGGAGAGAGACAGCAAAAGAGAGGAGGGGATAGAGACAGCAAAAGAGAGGCGGGAGAGAGACAGAAAAAGAGAGGGGGAGTGAGACAGCAAAAGAGAGGGGGGAGAGAGACAGCAAAAGAGAGGGGGAGAGAGCCTAAAAGAGAGGGGGGAGAGAGCACAAAAGAGAGGGGGGAGAGAGACCGCAAAAGAGAGGGGGGAGAGAGACAGCAAAAGAGAGGGGGAGAGAGAGCACAAAAGAGAGGGAGGAGAGAGCACAAAAGAGAGGGGGAGAGTGCACAAAAGAGAGGGGGAGAGAGAGCGCAAAAGAGAGGGGGGAGAGAGCGCAAAAGAGAGGGGGGAGAGATCGCAAAAGAGAGGGGGAGAGAGCGCAAAAGAGAGGGGGTGAGAGCGCAAAAGAGAGGGGGAGAGAGCGCAAAGGAGAGCGGGAGAGAGTGCAAAAGAGAGGGGGAGAGAGCCCAAAAGAGAGGGGGTGAGAGCGCAAAAGAGAGGGGAGAGAGCAAAAGAGAGGGGGAGAGACAGCAAAAGAGAGGAGAGAGAGAGAGCAAACAAGAGGAGAGAGAGAGCAAACGAGAGGGGGGAAGAGAGAGAGCAAAAGAGAGGGGAGAGAGAGCAGAAGAGAGGGGGAAGAGAGCACAAAAGAGAGGGAGAGAGTGCACAAAAGAAAGGGGGAGAGAGCGCAAAAGACTGGGGGGAGAGAGTGCAAAAGAGAGGGGGAGAGAGCACAAAAGAGAGGGGGGATGAGAGCACAAAAGAGAGGGGGAGAGAGCGCAAAAGAGAGGGGGGAGAGAGAGCACAAAAGAGAAGGGGGAGAGAGACAGCAAAAGATAGGTTGGAGAGAGACAGCAAAAGAGAGGAGGGAGAGAGACAGTAAAAGAGAGGGGGAGAGAGACAACAAAAGAGATGGGTAGAGAGACAGCAAAAGAGAGGGGGAGAGAGACAGCAAAAGAGAGGGAGGGAGAGAGACAGCAAAAGAGAGGGGGGAGAGAGACAGAAAAAGAGAGGGGAGTGAGACAGCAAGAGAGAGAGGGGAGAGAGAGGAGGAGAGAGACAGCAAAAGAGAGGGGGGAGAGAGACAGCAAAAGAGAGGGGGGGAGAGAGCCTAAAAGAGAGGGGGGAGAGAGCACAAAAGAGAGGGGGAGAGAGACAGCAAAAGAGAGAGAGCACAAAAGAGAAGGGGGAGAGAGACAGTAAAAGAGAGGGGGGGAGAGAGACAGCAAAAGATAGGGGGGAGAGAGACAGCAAAATAGAGGGGGGAGAGAGACAGCAAAATAGAGGGGGAGAGAGACAGCAAAAGAGAGGGGGGAGACAGCAAAAGAGAGGGGGGAGAGAGACAGCAAAATAGAGGGGGAGAGAGACAGCAAAAGAGAGGAGGGGATAGAGACAGCAAAAGAGAGGCGGGAGAGAGACAGAAAAAGAGAGGGGGAGTGAGACAGCAAAAGAGAGGGGGGAGAGAGACAGCAAAAGAGAGGGGGAGAGAGCCTAAAAGAGAGGGGGGAGACAGCACAAAAGAGAGGGGGGAGAGAGACCGCAAAAGAGAGGGGGGAGAGAGACAGCAAAAGAGAGGGGGAGAGAGAGCACAAAAGAGAGGGAGGAGAGAGCACAAAAGAGAGGGGGAGAGTGCACAAAAGAGAGGGGGAGAGAGAGCGCAAAAGAGAGGGGGGAGAGAGCGCAAAAGAGAGGGGGGAGAGATCGCAAAAGAGAGGGGGAGAGAGCGCAAAAGAGAGGGGGTGAGAGCGCAAAAGAGAGGGGGAGAGAGCGCAAAGGAGAGCGGGAGAGAGTGCAAAAGAGAGGGGGAGAGAGCGCAAAAGAGAGGGGGTGAGAGCGCAAAAGAGAGGGGAGAGAGCAAAAGAGAGGGGGAGAGACAGCAAAAGAGAGGAGAGAGAGAGAGCAAACAAGAGGAGAGAGAGAGCAAACGAGAGGGGGGAAGAGAGAGAGCAAAAGAGAGGGGAGAGAGAGCAGAAGAGAGGGGGAAGAGAGCACAAAAGAGAGGGAGAGAGTGCACAAAAGAAAGGGGGAGAGAGCGCAAAAGACTGGGGGGAGAGAGTGCAAAAGAGAGGGGGAGAGAGCACAAAAGAGAGGGGGGATGAGAGCACAAAAGAGAGGGGGAGAGAGCGCAAAAGAGAGGGGGAGAGAGAGAGCAAAAGAGAAGGAGAGAGACAGCAAAAGAGAGGAGAGAGAGAGAGCAAACGAGAGGGGGAAGAGAGAGAGCAAAAGAGGGTGAGAGAGAGAGAGCAAAAGAGAGGGAGAGAGAGCAAAAGAGAGGGGGGAGAGAGAGAGCAAAAGAGAGGGGAGAGAGAGAGAGCAGAAGAGAGGGGGAGAGAGAGAGCAAAAGAGAGGGGAGAGAGAAAGCAGAAGAGAGGGGGAAGAGAGAGCAAAAGAGAGGGGGGGAGAGAGAGCAAAAGAGAGGGGGAAGAGAGGGCAAAAGAGAGGGGGAGAGAGAGCAAAAGAGAGGGAGAGAGAGCAAATGAGGGGGAGAGAGAGAGCAAAAGAGAGGGAGAGAGAGCAAAAGAGAGGGGGGGAGAGAGAGCAAAAGAGAGGGGAGAGAGAGAGAGCAGAAGAGAGGGGGAAGAGAGAGCAAAAGAGAGGGGGAGAGAGAGCAGAAGAGAGGGGGAAGAAAGGGCAAAAGAGAGGGGGGAGAGAGAGAGCAAAAGAGAGGGGGAGAGAGAGAGCAAAAGAGAGGGGGGAGAGAGACAGCAAAAGAGAGGGGGGAGAGAGCCTAAAAGAGAGGGGGGAGAGAGACAGTGAAAGAGAGGGGGGAGAGAGAGCACAAAAGAGAGGGGGGAGAGAGAGTACAAAAGAGAGGGGGGAGAGAGTAAAAAAGAGAGGGGGAGAGTGCACAAAAGAGAGGGGGAGAGAGCGCAAAATAGAGGGGGGAGAGAGCGCAAAAGAGAGTGGGGAGAGAGCGCAAAAGAGAGGGGGAGAGAGCGCAAAAGAGGGGGGAGAGAGCGCAAAAGAGAGGGGGGGAGAGAGCGCAAAAGAGAGGGGGAGAGAGCACAAAAGAGAGGGGGAGAGAGCGCAAAAGAGAGGGGGTGAGAGCGTAAACGAGAGGGGGAGAGAGCGCAAAAGAGATGGGGAGAGAGAGCAAAAGAGAGGGACAGAGACAGCAAAAGAGAGGAGAGAGAGAGCAAACAAGAGGAGAGAGAGAGCAAACGAGAGGGGGGAAGAGAGAGAGCAAAAGAGGGGGAGAGAGAGAGAGCAAAAGAGAGGAAGAGAGAGCAAAAGAGAGGGGGGAGAGAGAGAGCAAAAGAGAGCAGAAGAGAGGGGGAAGAGAGAGCAAAAGAGAGGGGGGAGAGAGAGCAAAAGAGAGGGGGAAGAGAGGGCAAAAGAGAGGGGGGAGAGAGAGCAAAAGAGAGGGGGAGAGAGAGAGCAAAAGAGAGGGGGAGAGAGAGAGCAAAAGAGATGGGGGAGAGAGAGAGCAAAAGAGAGGGGGGAGAAAAAGAGAGTAAAAGAGAGGGGAGAGAGAGAGAGAGTAAAAGAGAGGGGAGAGAGAGAGAGAGCAAAAGAGAGGGGAGGAAGAGAGAGCAAAAGAGATGGGAGAAAGAGAGGGGGATTAGAGAGAGAGCAAGGGGTGGGACCGCTGTACTGCAAAATATGGCCCGTGTACACGGGCTTTAGGACTAGTATACATATATTCTATGAATTCTTGCACATGCTCAGAAGGAGCCGGTGACTCAAAAAGTGTAAATATTAATAGAGTGTGCACATTTATTTAATTGATGTAAATTGGAAAGTTGTTGCTCTATCTGAATCATTCAAATTTAATTTGACCTGAGTGTCCCTTTTATTTTAAATTGCTAATAAAAATATAATAGCAGAATATGACCAAGAGTTAAACAAATTACAAATGTCATTAAGAAGGGAACCATTTGATCTTTTAATTCTCATTAATCTTTGTGAATGTTACATAATATTTAGTGTAGCAGCTTTTATAGCTTGGACAGATATTTTGCCTTAGGGACAGTGTAAAAGTCTTTAACCACAAGGGGTAAATTATGGACACAATGTAAATAGTAATTTAAATAATTTTCCTCGCAAATGCTCCTTTGATGTGATTACTGCATACATTATTTGCCGCGGCTCTCTTCATTAATCTTACAAGTTAAATTGGAGAAATATTAGTCAGTGCTTATAATTATATGTTCTCAGCTAGTGATTGAGTTGAATACAGGATACAGTATACAGGATACATTATTTATGTTGTCTTAACTAATGTTACCTCATGTTTGTTCTTTTAAACATCTTATCAAAAGATATAAAACTGATGTCGGATTTAATAAATGTATTTAGAATTCATTTTCAAATATTATCCTTTTGAGGACAAAGGTTTTTCCCAATGTCCATGCTTAAATGACAGTGGCAATTTTGGAATTATTTTCTTTTTATTGGTCTTTTAGGGCTATCTTGTCATAAGACCGCTGCTTCTTACCTCGTCTACCACTTCTGAGGAGGCGGACAGCAATCAGCCTGATCGGAAACGATCCGGTTGATTGACACCCCCTGCTAGCGGTCGATTGGCCGTGAATCTGCAGGGGCGGCACTAGAAATGCTTGTGCAATGATAAATGCTGACAGTGTATGCATTTATCAAGGTGCGGCGGACATGATCCACTGTCCGCACATTGTTAAATTGGCCACTATATGTGTACATAAAATAACAATAATTATTAATTTAATACTGAATATGGAGGAAAATTCAAAAAATATTGTTTGCAGTTTTCTTTATATTCTTTTCTAGACATCTAGTATAGCTAATGAAAAAATGTCAAAATAGATTCAATATTTTGTCCTGATTTTAGGAATACATTATGGGGTCAATTTATTATTGTGTGAGCGGACATGATACGATGTAGCGTAACATGTCCACTGCACAAAGATAAATGCAGACAGCATACGCTGTTGGCATTTGTCATTGCACCAGTGCAATACCGCCCCTTGCAGATTTGCGGCCAATCAGCCGCTAGTAGGGGGTGTCAATCAACCCGATCGTATTCGATCGGGTTGATTTCTGTCCACCGCCTCAGAGCAGGCAGACAGGTTATATTTTAGACTGCTGCTTGATAAATTGACCCCTATATGTCTAGGTTTCTAAATAATTTAGAGCTTATATTGGCTAAATACTATAAGAATGGAATTATTGGATTGACACTAGAAATTTGAAAAATTTGCTATGCCTAGACTGTAATCCAAAAATATATTCTTTTGTTTCTGTATAAACAAGACCCCCCAAGGTATTTACTAAGAGGCATTTTTACATTTTAAATGTAACTATTTAATCAACAAAGGGCAGAATATATAACATAGGGATCAAAAAGGAAAAAAAACAGTTAATTAAAATAAATGTGTACTATTGGTATCGTAAGTGTCCCCTCTCTCAGCACATCAGAGGGCTAATAGGGAAAGCAGAGGAGGGCAAGGGACAGGCATATGCTGTCTGTATTTATCATTGCACAAACAGTTCTAGTGAAATGCTTGTGCAATGCCGCCCCCTGCACATTCGCAGCCAATCAGCCGCTAGCAGGGGGTGTCAATCAACCCGATCGTATCCGATCAGGCTGATTGCAGTCCGCCACCTCAGGTGGCAGATGAGTTAAGGAGCAGTGATCTTAAGACCACCACTTCTTAACTTACATTTCCTGCAAGCCAGAGGGTACAGGGGTAGATAGCAGCATCCGCTGCTTGCTAAATCTACCCCCAAGATTTAAAAAAAAAAATGGCTTGTCATGACATGTGATCACTGTTTTTTGTTATTGTTTTTTCATGAACATAGTTGTTCAGTATTTATTCTCTGTGTAGTAATATATGATTACAAAATTGTTTTATAAACAAGGATTGTGTGTGAAGTGATCTGTAATATGCAGAATGGGGAGATCTTTATTATGCAGAAGGTGAGGGATTTTGCAATAAAAACAATAGACATTCAGATGAATTTAATTTTTTCTAGTTTGCATATTCTGTTTTGCCTCATCAACTGCTGGTGGTAACTGAAACCTTTATTTACATAAATGATAGATAGACCCTTCCAAACAGTATCCTTTCCATTCTCACCTAGTTTTGAGCAAGTAGCTGATAATGTTTATGTTGCATGAAGCTATTACTTCAATCAACTATCAGCAATCCACAACATCCCTAAAACCACCATGATCATAACTTGCATTCTTCCTGTGGAAACCAATTTGTAAACTTCCTAAATCTCACAGTTTAAGGTGCTACACAATAATACTTATTATTCAAGTCCTTGTCAATAATTTAATAACGTTTGTATTCCTGGTAGTTGTGGTTAATATGTGTATTTGCATGATCAATCCCATATTTTTTTAAAATACAGTGGATCTATTGTGTTTTTGGGGGTTTGATAATGGAAGAAAATATTCTGTGCTGATATATAAATATAAATTATGAAGTGCCTTTCATTTTTGTTGTAATACCTCAACCATAAGCGTAATAAATAGTCTGGCACATAACTTCGAGACCAAATTCCTAGCCAACCACTTACGTCAAACCAACAAAGAATGCCACACATGCCACCCTTATGTATGATAGAGCTGTTGCCTATATTATTTATTTTGAATGATAGGGCTACTCGAGCTCCCCATGTTGTCTAGTGATACCCCCACTATTGTGTTTGCATTTAAAAAATGTTTGCTTAAAAAAAGGCTAAAACCCCAGTTAAGACTGTAACTAAACAAATGTACAGGTCATATATGAGGGTGACCTTTAGCTGCTTCCATCTATAACTAAAGAGAATGGACATTAGTTAGGGTTCTCAGCCATAATGATCCAAGCAACATCCACAATTCTAACGTGTTCGACTAGTGTATATTTCTGCCCATGCAGCATTATTATGACAAGGTCGATGGTTAAAATAACAAGTCGTTGAATAGACATATTGCTGGCAACTACTGAATTCATGTTTTTGGTCTCCTCTTAGTTAGAGGCTGAACTAAGTTGAAATGATGTCCTATACACAAACAGTCACATGACAGACAGTCACATGATAACTGCACTATGCAGTCAAGTTCTCTGGACCCTTAGTGGGTAAAGAAAGGAAATCTGTAATTACAGTATATCAGTAGTATCTTTTATCATGTGTTTTTATTTTATTTATTAGATAGAGATTTACCCATTCAGTTTGGTGTGATGTATTGGGGATTATATGACAAGCTTGAAACAGACACTGTTGAATTTCTGGACTTTATACTTTTCTTCCAATAGGTCCTAAAAAACTGGTAGTAATTCCTAAATTTGCTTACTCCTACCTCAAGAAGAGGTGGTTTTCTGCCAATTTACATAATAAATTATTCAGAATTTTTCCCAAGAACTCCAGCCCATGACTATTTCAACTAAGAATTAATCGTATTCCTGAGGAAATGTAGCAGCCAGTATAGCAACTAATGTAGTAGTTACTGCCATCCTGTGACAAAGATTTCCTTCATTCAGCAGATTTTTCCTCTAGGAAATTATCTCCTGCTCAAAAGAATAATGATAACATAAAGGGATATGAAAGCCAACAACGTTCTTTTATAATTCAGATTTAGCATGCGATTTTAAACAACTTTCTAATTTATTTATATTCCCATCTTGGTGTCTGCTCTTGGTGTCTTTTATTGAAAAGCAGTGAAGTCAGCTTAGGAGCCAGTCCGATTCTGGAGCACTATATATGGAGTAGTTTTGCTAGAATGCTATCCATTTGCAAGAGCACTAATTGGCAGCACTATTTCCTGTACTGCTCCAGATTCCTTCCTAGGCATCTCTTAAACAAAGAATACCAAGGAAATGAAACAATTTTGATAATAGAAGTAAATTGGAAAGTTTTTTAAAATTGTATGTTCTGTCTGAATCACAAAAGGAAATTTTGGGGGTTTATATCCCTTTAACTAAAGATTAGGCTCTGGAAGAGTGGAACTATTTATTAGAGGGTTCTGCCCAACCTTTACTGCCAAAATATCCTAACATTCTGCAAGAGGGATTTACTCAAGACAAGCTTTTTGCCCATTATCTGTGCCAGATTCTCTTTCATGTTACTTACCATCCAGGCTCCAGGAATAGTAAGACAGAAGCCTTCTTCAGAATCTAGCTAGCTTGTCATACAAAATATGACTTTATAAATTCAAGTTGATGTATTTTCTAGCCATACAAATTAATACATAAGTAATAGCTAATTTAATTCCCTATTTTGCCTATAAGTTTATGGAATAGTATTGTAATATTTACATAGTGCTATTTATGTGTAGTGGTTGAAGTAACCTGACCCTTTTTATATATATAAAATATTGCAATCTCTGTCAGCACTGTCTGGTTTGCAGATTAAGAGATGTCAGCAAAGTAAAGATTATTACCAAACCCATTGGCAAAGGTGGGGTCAGACAGAATCAACAGATTGTGACAGATGCCGGGAATATAGCAAACACAGGAAACAAGCAGAAATTAGAACCAGATAATAAACCAAGAAATAGTAACAAATAGAATAAGAACACACAATATACTAATAAATAATCCCCTGGTGTACAAAGCTCCTCATGACACACAGTAACTTAAAAATGTTATTATTTAATGAAAAATAATTGTTAGAATAGTTATCAAGAGTCTGTCTAGGTCAGGACATATAGTTCTTGCTGATAAAGTTCACAGGTTCAAATCTCACTTCAGGCAGAATATATATATATACTGTATGTGTATATATATATATATATATATATATATAGTCATAAATTACAGCTCATACAGAATTGATTAAATATTGCATTTTATTTAGCATGTTACAATAAGTGTTACATACACACACACATATACATATACATTAGGTGTTGCAGTCATTTTTATAGTCACACTTGAAGGGGAAGAATAGAGTTTGCTTCAAAAAATGTTTAAGAGAAAGCTAAAACTAGGAAATTGATTGTTATGTTTGAATAAGAAGCAGGAACATCTTCCACAAAAAAAATGAATTAACCTTTCCCATAATGGCCTAGATTACAAGTGGAGAGCTATTTATCACTCCCGCTTGCACGCTGTGCTTGACCTTGGCTTTTTGCATGCATCGTGTACCATTCATATTACAAGTTAAAAGTAAAAAGTTTTAAACTCGCACGCAAACTTTATCACATATTATCGAGTGTGCTAACCTGACATGAAATATTAATATTTCCCATTCTAATGTTTTTCACATTGAATATTATGGTCAATATATTCATAAATACACAGACACACACAAATATATATATATATATATATATATATGTATTGTTTGGTAACATATGTAGCTATACCTATATATATATATATATTTACATATATATAAAACATGGAAGGGAACTGCACTCCAAGACTGGTGACATCACAGCTTTTTGGAGTGCTATTTAGCACCCAGGGCTGGATGTTGCTGAGTCACAGGATGTGTACCTGATCCGGTCTTGGAGTGCAGTTCCCTTCCATGTTTTGTATTTTCTCTGGGTGATTACATCCACCTGTGCACCCCTTCTTTGTTCTCAGTCTGTTTGGCTTTGTGAGCTTGCATGATGGTGTGGCTGTGTTAGGGACTCAGGCAGTGGAAAGGACCTTGACGTGGTGCCTGAGCTTTCCCATTTGGCCAGATGCGGTAACTAACCTTTCCAGTTGTGATTTTATCTTAGCTGTGAGCTAGCTGGTGAGTGCTGGGTGTTTCTATGTGTTATATACGTATATATATATATATATATATATATATATATATATATACATATATATATATATATATAAAGATGATTATATATAGGTATAGATATATACAAATATACCGTATATAGCAATATCTATTTAAAAGTACTTAGAACATATTCCCCAATGTGAAGACCATTGGAATGTGAAATATTTACGCTAAAAACACAGTATAACACTTTATTAAATATAAATATTGCATAACTATGTTTTTACATGTTTTCAGTTACTTGACTGCAAAGGGCACTTATTTATACATCTATATATGTACACATATGTATTTATTATTATTATCGGTTATTTGTAGAGAGCCAACAGATTCCGCAGCGCTATTAACAAAGGCGGAGTACAACAAAACAATTATAGGGATCAAATGGGTAGAGGGCCCTGCCAAGAGTTGCACTGTTGTAGTCAGCTCTTGAGAAGGTGATCAACAAACAGCTGGACTCTTAGGCTTACATGCTAAGGGGGTTCAGGGGATAGCAATGGAGGAGAGGAACTGGTATAAAGAAAGGTTAGCGTAGGTTATATGCCTGAACAGTAAAGTCTTTAGGGAGCACTTGAAGCTTTTAAAACTGGAAGAAAGTCTTGTGGAGCGAGGCAGAGAGTTCCACAAGATGGGAGCCAGTCTGGAGAAGTCCTGTAAATGGGAGTGTGATGAGGTGACAAGAGAGGAGGAGAGTAGGAGGTCGTGAGCAGAGCGAAGGGGACGGGAGGGAGAGTATCTGGAGACAAGGTCTGAGATATAGGGGGGAGCAGTGCAGTTGAGGGCTTTGTATGTCAGAATGAGAATTTTGTGTTTGATTCTAGAGGCAAGAGGAAGCCAGTGAAGAGATTGGCAGTGAGGTGCAGCAGATGAAGAGCGACGTGTAAGGAAGATGAGTCTGGCAGAGGCATTCATTATGGATTGTAAAGGAGCTAGGCGGTAGGTGGGGAGACCAGAGAGGACAGAGTTGCAGTAATCGAGGCAGGAGAGAATGAGAGAGTGGATTAAAATCTTAGTTGTGTCTTGTGTAAGGAAGTGTATAATTTTAGAGATGAATTTGAAGAGTGAAAGAAAGATCTGAGTCAAATGTGACCCCGAGACATCAGGCATGCGGGGTAAGGGTAATGATGGAGTTGTCGACAGTTATAGAGAGATTGGGGGTGGAGAGTTTAGAAGAAGGGGGGAAAATAAGGAGCTCAGTTTTGGAGAGTTAGCAAGGAAGGAGAGAGGTCTGGTGCAGAGAAGTAGATTTGGGTGTCATCGGCATACAAATGATATTGTAAACCGTGCGACTTTATTAGGGAACCTAGTGATGACATGTAGATTGAGAAGGGGACCGAGGACAGAGCCTTGCGGTACTCCGACAGAAAGTGGTGAAGGGGCAGAAGAGGCCCCAGAGAAGGCTACACTAAAGGTACGGTTTGACAGGTAGGAAGAGAGCCACGAGAGGGCTTTGTCACATATGCAGAAGGATTGGAGGGTTTGGAGCAAGAGAGGGTGGTCAACAGTGTCAAAGGCTGCAGACAGATCAAGGAGGATAAGCAGAGAGAAGTGGCCTTTTGATTTTGCTGTAAGTAGGTTATTGGTAACCTTAACAATTGCTGTCTCTGTGGAGTGATGGGAACGAAATCCAGATTGCAATGGGTCAAGGAGGGAGTTTATTGTAAGAAAATGGAATAGGCATGCATAAGCTAGTTTTTCGAGAAGCTTTGATGCAAGAGGGAGGAGGGAAATAGGGCGGTAGTTGGATGGGGAGGTAGGATCAAGGGAAGGTTTTTTGAGGATAGGTGTGACCAGTGCATGTTTCAGCGATGAGGGAAATATACCGGTGCTGAGGGAGAGGTTGAAAGTGTGTGTGAGTATAGGGGTAAGGGTGGCAGAGAGGGAGGGGAGTAGCTGTGAGGGGATAGGGTCAATGGGACAGGTAGTGAGGTGAGAGCACAGTATAAGTGCCGAAACTTCTTCCTCAGTAACAGGGGAGAATGAAGTAAGTTTAAGGTTATGTGGGTTGTGGTTGATTGAGAGCATTTGAGGGGGTGAGAGAATGGAATTATGTTGAGAGCTGATTTCACTTCTGATGGAGTCGATTTTGTTATTGAAGTGGTTGGCAAAGTCTTGAGCTGACAGATAAGTTGTATTAGGAGGTGGGGGAGGGCGGAGAAGAGTATTGAAAGTGGAGAACAAACGTTTTGGGTTTGAAGAAAGATTAGAGATAAGAGTAGAGAAATAGTGTTGCTTATGGAAATTAAGGGCAGAGTAGTAGGAGTTCAAGATAAATTTGTAATGTTGAAAATCAGCTGAACTCCTAGATTTTCTCCAGTGCTGCTCAGCAGTACGGGAACATCTGCGTAGGTATCGTGTCAGAGGAGTATACCAGGGCTGAGGATGAGTGTTTGATTTCCGAGCTATGGTAAGAGGGGCGAGATTGTCAAGGACAGATGTAAGGGTGGAATTATAGTGGCAGATAGATTGGTCAGGGCATGAAAAGGAGGAGAAGGATGAGATGAGAGGTTTGAGGGAATTAGAAAGCTGTTGTTGATCTAATGACATAATGCTTCTGTGAAGTTTGGTGTGAGGAGCAGAAGAAGAGAGAGTTGTAGGGAGGGATGATATGTTTCAAGTAAGGTGATGGTGGTCAGAAAGAGGAAAGGGGGAGTTTGTGAAGTTTGAGAGGGTGCATCGATAGCTAAAGATCAGGTCAAGGGAGTGACCATCTTTGTGAGTGGTAGAATCAGTCCATTGTGACAAACCGAAAGAGGAAGTGAGTTGCAGACGTTGTTTTGCAGAGGAGGCAGTGGGATTGTCAAGAGGGATGTTGAGGTCACCAAGAATGAGGGAAGGGGTGTCTGAGGAAAGGAAATAAGGTAGCCAGGCAGCCAAGTGATCTAGAAATTGAGTTGAGGAGCCAGGAGGACGGTATATGACTGCAACACGTATAGAAAGAGGAGAGAATAAGCCAATCATGTGGGTTTCGAATGAGGAAAATGTGAGGGAAGAGATGGGATGTATTTGTTTAAAGGTGCAACGAGAGGAAAGTAAAATACCTACACCACCTCCTTGTCTATTACCAGACCTAGGAGTGTGGCCCCCATGTGACAGAGCAGCAGTGGATGCTGTGTCTAGGGGAGAGAGCCAGGTTTCTTTTAGGGCAAGAAGGTTGAGGGAGTGGGAGATAAGGAGGTCATGCATAGAAGTGAGTTTGTTGTAAACAGAGCGAGAGTTCCAAAGTGCACCAGTGAAAGGGGAAGTGGCTTTTGATGTAAGAGGAATGTGAGTAAGGTTGTCAGAGTTTTGTTTTTTGAGTCTGTGGGATGGTACATGGATGTGCACGGCTAGGCAGTTGTTGGGGACCAGGATTAGGGGAGATGTCACCAGCAGATAGTAAAAGCAAGAGGGAGAGTGACATGAGATGAGATACAGTATTTATTTATGTGTTTATATGTGTATGTCTGTAAATACATATATACACATATAAATACATAAATAATACATCTGTACACACAAATACATATAACACATACACATATTTAGACATGTATATGTAGGTATCTCTATGTTACAGCCCTTTTTTGTCCTTTTTTTCTAATATCTGAGACCTCATATCTTTGAGCCCATATAGCTTTTTATTGCAAATGTTTCCAAAAATGTTTATTAGATTGTGTTCTTATGAGTGTAACTGTACTTTTTAATGTCATTTGATGTGTTTTGTGCAACTTTTTATTCAAGCGTAACATTTAAAGCCCTGATTTGGTGCTATCCCAATGTGCATTAAATTCAATTGCCCTCAAGCTAACATTTTTATTTTCAACTTGTAATTTGCATGCTATTTCTGACACACGCAAACACCTGCAATAAAAACAATATTGCTTGCATGCAACAGTTAGAGAACCACCCGTAATCTGGCCCAATCTGTGCATGTACTGTACCTTTTTGGGGGGGGTTTTGTGTAAAATTTCTAGCTGGAGAGAAATTTGTATTTATTTTGTTTTTAATCTCACTTTTCATACTAGGTGAATCTCATAGCCCAGAATGCACCACTGCTCTAAACTGGCCTATGTGTCAGTGTGTTATACAACAGTTTAACAGTACTGACAATCTGTATAAAAGAAACTGCTGCATATTATGAATAATTTACAATAAACAATGCTTTTTCCTTTTAAGTGCAAAAATTTAACTTTATTTTTCCCAAACTAATTTCTTTCATAATTACTCTTCGGAATATTCATACATTTGTGTTGTCAATTTAATGTTTACCCACTTTAGCATGTTTACCAGTGAAATAAGTCAAGATTGAGAGCATATTTCTGTGTCACTGACACGGTGCAGTTAGTGCATTCTTGTACAACCATCTTGGGCAATGCATTCTGTATGTTTTCCTTCCAAAATACAAAGTAGATTAGCAACACATTATGCTCTTGAAGTTCTATCTATCTGACAAAAGAGAAAAAAAAGTATTTGTTAACATTCTGTGGGCATGTGTTTGCAATGTAATGTTGGAGAAGGCTAGAAATGTAAATGTTACACCAAGTAAATTGGTTTCAGATTGTTTGAAGAGCAAGGAGACAGCTGGGATGCATTTTAAAAGGCTGTAACTTAAAAATTTCCAGTTTTCCAACTATTAAGCCATATAAAATGGTAAGTGAACATGCTCAGCTGTAACTATGAAGGCAGCAATCAGTTAAGCTAATGCTCAGGTACTAACACAATTCTAAAGACGGAAGGTTACGTAAGCAAGGCCTCCACACTATGTTGTTTTTATGTTGTCACTATGTGTTGTATTTGCATAATTATTAACGGGTTATTAAAGGGACACTAAACCCAAAATAAATATTTCATGATTCAGATAGAGAATACAATTTTAAACAACATTCCAATTTATTTCTACAGGGAGTGCAGAATTATTAGGCAAATTAGTATTTTGACCACATCATCCTCTTTATGCATGTTGTCTTACTCCAAGCTGTATAGGCTCGAAAGCCTACTACCAATTAAGCATATTAGGTGATGTGCATCTCTGTAATGAGAAGGGGTGTGGTCTAATCAACACCCTATATCAGGTGTGCATAATTATTAGGCAACTTCCTTTCCTTTGGCAAAATGGGTCAAAAGAAGGACTTGACAGGCTCAGAAAAGTCAAAAATAGTGAGATATCTTGCAGAGGGATGCAGCACTCTTAAAATTGCAAAGCTTCTGAAGCGTGATCATCGAACAATCAAGCGTTTCATTCAAAATAGTCAACAGGGTCGCAAGAAGCGTGTTGAAAAACCAAGGCACAAAATAACTGCCCATGAACTGAGAAAAGTCAAGCGTGCAGCTGCCAAGATGCCACTTGCCACCAGTTTGGCCATATTTCAGAGCTGCAACATCACTGGAGTGCCCAAAAGCAAAAGGTGTGCAATACTCAGAGACATGGCCAAGGTAAGAAAGGCTGAAAGACGACCACCACTGAACAAGACACACAAGCTGAAACGTCAAGACTGGGTCAAGAAATATCTCAAGACTGATTTTTCTAAGGTTTTATGGACTGATGAAATGAGAGTGAGTCTTGATGGGCCATATGGATGGGCCTGTGGCTGGATTGGTAAAGGGCAGAAAGCTCCAGTCCGACTCAGACGCCAGCAAGGTGGAGGTGGAGTACTGGTTTGGGCTGGTATCATCAAAGATGAGCTTGTGGGGCCTTTTCGGGTTGAGGATGGAGTCAAGCTCAACTCCCAGTCCTACTGCCAGTTTCTGGAAGACACCTTCTTCAAGCAGTGGTACAGGAAGAAGTCTGCATCCTTCAAGAAAAACATGATTTTCATGCAGGACAATGCTCCATCACACGCGTCCAAGTACTCCACAGCGTGGCTGGCAAGAAAGGGTATAAAAGAAGAAAATCTAATGACATGGCCTCCTTGTTCACCTGATCTGAACCCCATTGAGAACCTGTGGTCCATCATCAAATGTGAGATTTACAAGGAGGGAAAAGAGTACACCTCTCTGAACAGTGTCTGGGAGGCTGTGGTTGCTGCTGCACGCAATGTTGATGGTGAACAGATCAAAACACTGACAGAATCCATGGATGGCAGGCTTTTGAGTGTCCTTGCAAAGAAGGGTGGCTATATTGGTCACTGATTTGTTTTTGTTTTGTTTTTGAATGTCAGAAATGTATATTTGTGAATGTTGAGATGTTATATTGGTTTCACTGGTAAAAATAAATAATTGAAATGGGTATATATTTGTTTTTTGTTAAGTTGCCTAATAATTATGCACAGTAATAGTCACCTGCACACACAGATATCCCCCTAAAATAGCTATAACTAAAAACAAACTAAAAACTACTTCCAAAACTATTCAGCTTTGATATTAATTCGTTTTTTGTGTTCATTGAGAACATGGTTGTTGTTCAATAATAAAATTAATCCTCAAAAATACAACTTGCCTAACAATTCTGCACTCCCTGTATTATCTAATTTTCTTCATTTTTAGATATCCTTTGCTGAAGAAATAGCAATGCACATGAGTGAGCCAATCAAATGAGGCATCTATGTGCAGCCACCAATCAGCAATAAAGCAAATTAGATAATAGAAGTAAATTAGAAAGTTGTTTAAAATTGCATGCTCTTTCTAAATAATGAAATTAAAAAAAAATGGGTTTTATGTCCCCCTTAATGACCAAGTACCTCTGGGGTTTCAAGCGCTGGAAGCGATTGTGATCCCTTTCAGCCGCTTTCAGGGTATTGCAGCGATGCCTCGATATTGAGGCATCTTGCAATACCCTTTTTTAAGCAACCGATGCAGAGAGAGCCACTCTGTGGCCCTCTCTGTATCGGCCAGTGATGGTGCCGATCATTGGTGGCGTGGAAGGGATAGCAGGGAGGCGGGTGGGCGGCCCATCGCTGAAGCAGTTCCTGTTTCAGAGAGGTCCGGTTGCGTGCGTGAGGGGCAGTAGCACGCAAGGGGGTGGGATTGGGTGGGATCGCCACACTATGGACAGATTTTAGTGTAAGGGAAGGAGGGAGAGGGGGGTTATAAGTGTTGGTAAAGGGATCTGGGAGGGGGGTAGGGTATTGAGGGGGGCAGCTACACTACAGAAAAATGGGGGGTTTATTTTTCTTATAAAAAGAGCCAGTTGACAGCTGCCAGTACTCAAGATGGCGGCAAATAGGTAGAGGGGGAGGGTTAGATAGCTGTTTGGGGGGGATCAGGGAGGTTGGGGGCTAAGGGGGATCCAACACTGCAGAATATATATATATATATATATATATATATATATATATATATATCCTTTTATTTTATTACTGGCCAACTTTCTGCTTTTACTTAAGATGGTGGTGACAATTGTGAGGTGTGGGAGGGAAGAGAGCTGTTTGAGGGGGGTCAGGGAAGGATCAGGGGGTGGGATGTATCAGGTGGGAGGCTGATCTCTATACTAAAGCTAAAATTAACCATACAAGCTACCTAATTAACCCCTTCACTGCTATTTATGCAATATTCATATTTAATAAATGTTTTAACTATGTATTTACTGTAAATATTTCACATTCCAATGTTCTGCGCATAGGGAAATATGTGCTAAGTATTTATACATAGATATTCCTATATTATTATTTTCTATAAATAATTATATATATATATATATATATATATATATATATATATATATATATATATATATATATATAATAATTAAAGGGATAGTAAACCCAAAAACTTTTTAAATCTTTATTAAAACTTCATTATGTATGTGACATATTTCAAATAAGTACCTGTTAAATTTTTTCACTCGTTTTCTAGTTATTCTAAATCAAATATCTTTATATTGCCAAGCCCATTTTTATCACATTATGTGGACCCTATAATGATGTTCTACCTAGGTAGAAACATCATGGCGGTCCGCATGCGCATATAATTATTTTAATAGTAACGCATGCGCATTTTGGCCCCTCAGTCCTAGCATGACCGTCACTATTCTGGCACAGGAAGCAGGGCGGACTTCATGATAGTGACATCAACGTTGGTGGGAGTGGCGCACCAGAGCGCTGAAGATTCACGGAACATAAGCACATTGGGGAATCATCTGTGTTACTTTACTAGAGGTAAGTATAATAAGTACCCCTAGGCTAACGAGCAAGTTGATTTAATCTTAGTAAAAGGACGTTACCCTTAGACTATCATTTTTTTAACCTCTAGAAAAACGAGCATGTTTTTTTCTTATAAGGCAGTGACTTATAAGAGTGACTAACCAGCAATTATTTTTAACCCCTAGACTAACGAGCAAGTTGTTTTGTTCTTACAACACTCAGATTAATCGCAGGAGCTGCAAAGATTAAAAGCAATAGCAAATTCAGATCTTAATAATTAACTTTAGTCGCATCTGAATTTGCTATTGCTTTTAATCTTTGCAGCTCCTGCGATTAATCTGAGTGTTGTAAGAACAAAACAACTTGCTCGTTAGTCTAGGGGTTAAAAATAATTGCTGGTTAGTCACTCTTATAAGTCACTGCCTTATAAGAAAAAAACATGCTCGTTTTTCTAGGGGTTAAAAAAATGATAGTCTAGGGGTAGCGTCCTTTTTACTAAGATCAAATCAACTTGCTCGTTAGCCTAGGGGTACTTATTATACTTACCTCTAGTAAAGAAACACAGATGATTCCCCAATGTGCTTGTGTTCCGTGAATCTTCAGCGATGAGCGCTCTGGTGCGCCACTCCCACCAACGTTGATGTCACTATCATGAAGTCCGCCCTGCTTCCTGTGCCAGAATAGTGACGGTCATGCTAGGACTGAGGGGCCAAAATGCGCATGCGTTACTGTTAAAGATCTTAGATGAAGAATAATTAGAAAACGAGTGAAAAAATTTAACAGGTACTTATTTGAAATATGTCACATAAATAATGAAGTTGTAATAAAGATTTAAAAAGTTTTTGGGTTTACTATCCCTTTAAGTACCAGTTACAGGTATTAATGTATTTGCTAATAGGTAATAAATGGATCCCGTTAATATATTAGTGATCCATTTAGTGCCCGGTAATCTAAATTACTATTAATTCAAAACACAATACATTTTAGTAGATTATAGCCAGCACAAACAAATTTTAAGCTAATAACTCCAAATACTGTGTCATAAATGAACAAGTCACTCCAAAGGTTGCAGATAAAAACTATGCTTTATAAATCACTAGAAAAATGTCATTGACAAATTGTGTTGATATATAGTTAAGAGCATACACTTATGCAAAGCGGGGTACCCGAATACTAGGCAATGTTAATACATTTCACAGGTAAATACCACAACATATAAAGTGCATATAATCCTCCTTGAATATACAGAATTAACAGCGGTAAACATTAGCAACTACTAACCCTGCAGTCAATTATGAATGTATCAGAACAAATGTCCATATATAATCATAGTGTAACATTGTAAACATTCCTGATATAAAATGTTCAAGTGAACGATCCAACCATATACTTCCCAAACAAGGTGTTTGTAAGTGTTTATAGGTGTAGTTGTATAATGTTTACCATGACTTGGCACGTTAAAGATACCCTATTCCTTAAGGTACTGCAAACCAGAGAGTCACAATTGAATCAAAATAGCTCACCGGATCCCTGTTCCAATCCTCCCAGAGCACTCTCCCGCAGTGGCCATTAGGCTATGCTACGTACGTTTCACCTGTCACATCTGTGAGACTTTCTCAAGCGTTCTGATTACACTAGGCTAAGCTAATGCCTTATATTCACCGGAACCAATCTAATTTTAATAGGTGAAATGGGTATACACAATTTATCAATGCGTTTACTTATTAAATTAACCTTTAATCTTATTTTTAAATATATACAGACAAAGAATGAGAACTCGATCCACTACCAATCATATATACCAATTAGTAGCAACACCAAGACTAAGCTTACATATATTTCCTCAATTTTTAACCTTTTTGTTCTCTATTGTACAATTACAACGGGGTGCTGATAGATCTCTCTCCCATAAAGAGGGATTTGCATTAATCCATTGGGAACGGTGCATAATTAATTTCCTCATTAAGACCCAGTGGGTGCAAGGAATCTTAAATCCATTTACATTCGGCCTTTAATAGTAGTCTATCAATATCACCTCCTCAGGATTTTAAATCAATTAACTCTAGACCCATCCATCTAAAGTCTGCATCACTACTACCATGCCACACAAAAAAGTGTCTTGCTACTCCGCTGGTTTTAAACCTTTCCTTCAAGATGTTCCTACGATGTTCCTTTCTTCTTTCATGTAGTTCCCTATATGTTTTCTCAATATAGAATTTTGGGCATGAACAGGAGACAAGATAAACAGCCCCCTCACTCTTACATGTAATGTGTCCTTTAATAATAAAAGGTTTTTCCAACAGTATTAGAGACTTTGCTGCCTCTCATCATGAATTTGCAAATAATGCATTTACCACAAGTGAAAGAGTCATTTTTACTTTGCTTTTTACTAAGCCAATTTAATTGCTCATATTTGCTTGGATTGATAAAGTGACTATGGACCAAATTGTCCTTCAATGAAGGAGCTCTACGTGCAGTTAGGGACGGTTTCTCACCTACTATTTTGGTCACTTCGCTATCTATGGTTAATACTTTCCAGTGTTTAGCAAGTATGGATCTAATTTCCAACCATCTATTATTATAGGTAGAGATAAATCTCACTTTATTCTCTTTTTGTTTAGTGTTCCCATATAGCAGTTCTTCCTTTGATGTCTGATAGGCATGTTGATAGCCTTTATTGATCATGTTTCTTGAGTAACCATGGTTTTTCAATCTTTCTCTCTGATCAAGAGCATGTTGTTTAAATTTAGTTTGAGTTGAATCATTTCTACGATGTCTCAAAAACTGTCCTATTGGGATAGATCTAATTTGGGATAGTGGATGATGGCTGCTCGCTTGTAAAAGTGTGTTTGCTGATGTCTGTTTTGTATAAGATTCAGTCACTAACTTGTCCTCTACTTTTGTTATTTATAGATCCAGAAAGGTTAATTCAGTTTTACTAAAGGAATAAGTGAATTTAAGTTTCCATTCATTCTGGTTTAATTTGATCATAAATTCATGCAATTCCTGCTCTGTTCCCTTCCATAATAGAAGGGCATCATCAATATATCTGAACCAAAGATCAATTAACTCCTCAGTCTCTGGGGGGACATCAATAATATTTTACATTTCCCACTTTCCTAGGTAAAGGCAGGCATAGGTGGGGGCACAACATGCCCCCATCGCTGTACCCAATCATTTTCTTTAGTGTTTACCATTGAACACAAAGTAATTGTGTTTTAACAAAAATTTGAGTAATACAATCATAAATTCAGTTTGTTTTGCAAACCTAGTACCTATTTGTGTTAAAAAATAGTCGATGGCTTGAAGACCTAGGTCGTGGGGAATGGAGGAATATAGTGATTCCACATCGATTTAAACCAATAATGTATGTGGTGAAATAAATAAATTATCCAATTTTTTAAGGACATCTCTGGTGTCCTGTACAAAAGAGGGGAGGTTCGACAAGAATGGCCTAAGGCACCTGTCATGAACCAAGCCTCCAGACGAAAAAGAAAAAGAAAAGGTCTGGGAGGCATTCTGCTAAGAAGGGCTGTGTGGGGATTTAAACCTGTGACTCTGTGGTTGCTATTTCTGTTTGCTTACATGTTGAGCCACAGCCAGTTGTAGCAATAGCATGGATCTTAAAAGATCTGATAAATAACTATTTGCATTACTTGTTATTACACCTGTGCAACACACAGGTGTTCTCAATTCTGGAATTAATCAGAACCAACCCTGTGCAAAACCTCCCTATTTAAGGATGACTTTTAGTCTGCATTTTGGTCTTCATATTGGATCTGTTTTGTCAAGTCAGAACCTGTTTCCTGTATTTCTTTGGAGAAAGATTTCCTTTGCACCTGTTTACAAGGTATTACCAGGAGAAAGCCTTTACCTTTAAACCTGTTACCAATCTACAAGTTTGTTTCCTGCTTTATGCAATTCCTGCACTTGGCCATTGCCAGGAGAAAGTTTTCCTTTGCACCTGTTTACAAGGTATTACCAGGAGAAAGCCTTTACCTTTAAACCTGTTACCAATCTTCAAGTTTGTTTCCTGCCTTGTGCATTTCCTGCACTCAGCAATTACAAGGAGAGAGACTTTACCTTTAAACCTGTTACCAGTTTGCAAGTTGTTTCCTGCATTGTGTAATTCCTGCACTCAGCAATTTCAAGGAGAGAGACTTTACCTTTAAACCTGTTACCAGTTTGCAAGTTGTTTCCTGCATTGTGCAATTCCTGCACTCAGCAATTTCAAGGAGAGAGACTTTACCTTTAAACCTGTTACCAGTTTGCAAGTTGTTTCCTGCATTGTGCAATTCCTGCACTCAGCAATTACAAGGAGAGAGACTTTACCTTTAAACCTGTTACCAGTTTGCAAGTTGTTTCCTGCATTGTGCAATTCCTGCACTCAGCAATTACAAGGAGAGAGACTTTACCTTTAAACCTGTTACCAGTTTGCAAGTTGTTTTCTGCCTTGTGCAAATCTTACATTTCAGTTATTACCAAGAGAAAGACTTTCCTTTTTGAATCTGCATCTCTGCTTACTAGTTTTCTTTATTTTCACTCCTGCTGTATGTGGTCTTAACATACCTGAGTAGCATATTTAAATATTCTGCAAGTATTTGCTTAAACAAAGTATTTTGTTGTTTAAATAAATTTGTTTTCATTTTCAATCAGTATGGCTTCTACTAATCTTCCTTTAAAGCAACTGTTCCAGACAATGAGGCTCTCACATGATATCCTGAGACAGAACATGACTATATTGCAAGTATTTGCTTAAACAAAGTATTTTGTTGTTTAAATAAATTTGTTTTCATTTTCAATCAGTATGGCTTCTACTAATCTTCCTTTAAAGCAACTGTTCCAGACAATGAGGCTCTCACATGATATCCTGAGACAGAACATGACAGCACCAATCAACATATTTCCCTATGTTTTCACACAGCCCTTGTTGGCCAGAAACTATTGACCTTCCAGGGATAGGGAGGGGTGACATTTTTATGAAGCTTGGGTATGGTGTAGAATGTGAGGGTTACCGGAAAATTAGTGGTCATAAATTTCAATTAATTATTATTGATACATCCTTCACTGTGTGCCTCTTTTAATAATCAGTCAAGGGTTTCTTTGTATCTCATTGTCAGATCATATCTTAACATTTCATGTTGACTGTTTACTTGTAGTTGTCTTTTACATTCAGTTATACAGGGAGTGCAGAATTATTAGGCAAGTTGTATTTTTGAGGATTAATTTTATTATTGAACAACAACCATGTTCTCAATGAACCCAAAAAACTCATTAATATCAAAGCTGAATATTTTTGGAAGTAGTTTTTAGTTTGTTTTAAGTTTTAGCTATTTTAGGGGGATATCTGTGTGTGCAGGTGACTATTACTGTGCATAATTATTAGGCAACTTAACAAAAAACAAATATATACCCATTTCAATTATTTATTTTTATCAGTGAAACCAATATAACATCTCAACATTCACAAATATACATTTCTGACATTCAAAAACAAAAACAAATCAGTGACCAATATAGCCACCTTTCTTTGCAAGGACACTCAAAAGCCTGCCATCCATGGATTCTGTCAGTGTTTTGATCTGTTCACCATCAACATTGCGTGCAGCAGCAACCACAGCCTCCCAGACACTGTTCAGAGAGGTGTACTGTTTTCCCTCCTTGTAAATCTCACATTTGATGATGGACCACAGGTTCTCAATGGGGTTCAGATCAGGTGAACAAGGAGGCCATGTCATTAGATTTTCTTCTTTTATACCCTTTCTTGCCAGCCACGCTGTGGAGTACTTGGACACGTGTGATGGAGCATTGTCCTGCATGAAAATCATGTTTTTCTTGAAGGATGCAGACTTCTTCCTGTACCACTGCTTGAAGAAGGTGTCTTCCAGAAACTGGCAGAAGGACTGGGAGTTGAGCTTGACTCCATCCTCAACCCGAAAAGGCCCCACAAGCTCATCTTTGATGATACCAGCCCAAACCAGTACTCCACCTCCACCTTGTTGGCGTCTGAGTCGGACTGGAGCTCTCTGCCCTTTACCAATCCAGCCACGGGCCCATCCATCTGGCCCATCAAGACTCACTCTCATTTCATCAGTCCATAAAACCTTAGAAAAATCAGTCTTGAGATATTTCTTGGCCCAGTCTTGACGTTTCAGCTTGTGTGTCTTGTTCAGTGGTGGTCGTCTTTCAGCCTTTCTTACCTTGGCCATGTCTCTGAGTATTGCACACCTTGTGCTTTTGGGCACTCCAGTGATGTTGCAGCTCTGAAATATGGCCAAACTGGTGGCAAGTGGCATCTTGGCAGCTGCACGCTTGACTTTTCTCAGTTCATGGGCAGTTATTTTGCGCCTTGGTTTTTCCACACGCTTCTTGCGACCCTGTTGACTATTTTGAATGAAACGCTTGATTGTTCGATGATCACGCTTCAGAAGCTTTGCAATTTTAAGAGTGCTGCATCCCTCTGCAAGATATCTCACTATTTTTGACTTTTCTGAGCCTGTCAAGTCCTTCTTTTGACCCATTTTGCCAAAGGAAAGGAAGTTGCCTAATAATTATGCACACCTGATATAGGGTGTTGATGTCATTAGACCACACCCCTTCTCATTACAGAGATGCACATCACCTAATATGCTTAATTGGTAGTAGGCTTTCGAGCCTATACAGCTTGGAGTAAGACAACATGCATAAAGAGGATGATGTGGTCAAAATACTCATTTGCCTAATAATTCTGCACTCCCTGTATAGTCTTGATAATCTAGTACTACTACATTTCCTCCCTTGTCCGATGGCTTAATTACCACCTTATTGTCATTTACTAAATCCCTTAATGCCTGCCTCTAAGTGAAATCCAAATTATCGCCACTGTCCAAAGTTTCATCTAGATTCTTGAAATCTATTTCTACCAGTTTTACAAAATTAGCTACATTGGAGACCATTGAGAGGGAAGGCATATATGACGATTTAGGCTTTAGGTTGCTGTAACCAATACTAGTTGATTCAATGTTTTCCACACCCTCACACTCATTTAGTGTTTTTTAATCATGCATATCTAATTTAGTCATATCTCCTTTATTAGCATAAATTCTTTTTAGTACTACGCGTCTCACAATAGTTAAAAATTTATCAGCTTTGTTATTAGGACAAAAGGTTAGTCCTTTCTTTAACAGGTTTAAATGGTTCTCATTTAGAGTTTTTTTATATAAATTTACAACCTCCATTGTATTTGTCATCTCAGTGATTATTTCTCCACTGTTTGCGAGCTCCGCAGTACATATCTCACTCTCTTTCCATTGTCTTTTTTGTGTTTTTTGTCCCCTCTCCTTCTTTTGTTTGAGTGATTTGTCTCCTCTGTCCTAAAAAAATGGCTCTTCTACGTGGTCGTCTACCCCTATTGCTAAAATTATCTTTATCTGACCTATCAGATTCAGATGACCCAGATGAATTTCTACCTGCATATTCATAAACTTTATCCTCTTTATAATCTAATAGATCACATAAGAATTCTAGTCTCCATAGTCATTTCATCTTTCAGTCATTTAAATTCCTCCTTATCACTCCATTTATCAAATGCTTTCTCTGATTCCTCTATTTGTTTAATGACTACATCAAGTTTTAATTGATTTTCATTCAAAATCAGTTTCATTATATTAAAAGAGCAATCAGAGAGGTGTTTTCCCCATTTAGTTATAAAGTTTTCTGTGAGGGGGTTGCTTAAGTTGTTCCCTGGTCTCTTCATTAATCTAACCCACCTATGCCTGTCTTTACCTTGGAAAGTGGGAAATGGAAAATATTATTGATGTCCCCCCAGAGACTGAGGAGTTAATTGATCTTTGGATCAGATTTATTGATGATGCCCATATATTATGGAAGGGAACAGAGCAGGAATTGCATGAATTTATGATAAAATTAAACCAGAATGAATGGAACCTTAAATTCACAAGCGAGCAGCCATCATCCACCATCCCAATAGAACAGTTTTTGAGACATCATAGAAATTGTTCAACTCAAACTAAATTTAAACAACATGCTCTTGATCAGAGAGAAAGATTTAAAAACCGTGGTTACTCAAGAAACATGATCAATAAAGGCTATCAACGTGCCTATCAGACATTAAGGGAAGAACTGCTATATGTGAACACTAAACAAAAAGAGAATAAAGTAAGATTTATCTCTACCTATAATAATAGATGGCTGTAAATTAGATCCATACTTGCTAAACACTGGAAAGTATTAACCATAGATAGTGAAGTGACCAAAATAGTAGGTGAGAAACCGTCCCTAACTGCATGTAGAGCTCCATCATTGAAGGACAAATTGGTCCATAGTCACTTTATCAATCCAAGCAAATATGAGCAATTGAATTGGCTTAGTAAAAAGCAAAATAAAAATGGCTCTTTCACTTGTGGTAAATGCATTATTTGAAAATTTATGATGAGAGGCAACAAGGTCTCTAATACTGTTGGAAAAACCTTTTATTATTAAAGGACACATTACATGTAAGAGTGAGGGGGCTGTTTATCTTGTCTCCTGTTCATGCCCAAAATTCTGTATTGAGAAAACATATAGGGAACTACATGAAAGAATAAAGGAACATCGTAGGGACATCTTGAAGGAAAGGGTTAAAACCAGCGGAGTAGCAAGACACTTTTTTGAGTGTCATGGTAGTCGTGATGCAGACTTTAGATGGATGGGTCTAGAGTTAATTGATTTAAAATCCTGAGGAGGTGATATTGATAGACTACTATTAAAGGCCCAATGTAAATGGATTTATGATATGAATTCCTTGCACCCACTGGGTCTTAATGAGGAAATTAATTATGCACCGTTCCTCATGGATTAAGGCAAATCCCTCTTTATGGGAGAGAGATCTATCAGCACCCCATTGTAATTGTACACTAGAGAACAAAAAGGTTAAAAATTGAGGAAATATATGTAAGCTTAGTGTTGGTGTTGCTACTAATTGGTATATATGATTGGTAGTGGATCGAGCTCTCACTCTTTGTCTGTATATATTTAAAAATAAGATTAAAGGTTAATTTAATAAGTAAACTCATTGATAAATTGTGTATAACCATTTCACCAATTAAAATTAGATTGGTTCCTACACCTACCATCCCTGACTGGCGTTCAGCAGTAGAGGATTTGCTGAACCTAGAGAAACTCCATTACCTTAGGAGCAACCAAATGGCCACGTATGAAATGATGTTGGCCGCTTGGAACCCTCTTCCTGCGCGCTCACTGTAATGGCGACCCACCAATTATACTTATCCACCCCTGGCCGAGTCAATGTAACCAAATATAACTAAAGATGTTTTTTTTTGTTTGTTTCCCCCCCCCCCCTTTTTTTCCTCTTTCCCTCCCGGTGCACTGTACCCTAACTTCTTTTTTTTTCAATTCTTTGTCTTCTGTATTTTTCTTGGTCCTTGTTAGAATGTATACTCCTTTTTAAAAACATGCAAAGGACAAAAAAAAATGTTGAACTGTTTACCAACAAAAATCCAAGTTTTACTATATTGAATGTTACGCCAAAGTATTCTTTCTTTCTTGTGACCAGTGGATAATACAACAAATACACTAGAGGATTTGCCCTCTCCGATTTCGGGGAGGGTTCACTTCTGGACACTGAACCATGATGGACTTATACCACTATTTCTTCTAAGAATTCAGCTTTTGAAAATCTTAAACACAAGTCCTCTCGCATATTCTGATGGTTTAACATTTTGTTTATGTATGATGTTTCTTTATGTTTAATAAAGCTTGTTTTAAAAAAAAAAATAGATTGGTTCCTGTGAATATAAGGCAGTAGCCTAGTGTAATCAGAACGCTTGAGAAAGCCTAACAGATGTGACAGGTGAGACATACATAGCGTAGCGTAATGGCCATGCCCTTCAGAAGTTCAGCGTGGCTAGCAACAAACTAGTGTTGGAGCATTGAAACATTGTTGCAAGAAGTGTGGAATGAAACAAGTATCAAGGAATCCCTCCTTGTAATATACCACAGAAGAAAGGATCCATTAGCAGTACCCAACTAATAAGGTTGACGGCACGGACAGCCGACTCTTGCAGGAGGATCTGCGGACAGGCACGTTAAATCTCCAATAGACCGTATGTATTCAAGGTCTGGTGAGTCACTGCGGGAGAGTGCTCTGGGAGGATTGGAAAAGTGATCCGGTGAGCTATTTTGATTCAATTGTGACTCTGGTTTGCAGTACCTTAAGGAAAGAGGGTATCTTTAACGTGTTAAGTCATGGTAAACATTATACAACTACACCTATAAACACTTACAAACACCTTGTTTGGGAAGTATATGGATGGATTGTTCACTTAAACATTTTATATCAGGAATGTTTACAATGTTACACTATGATTATATATGGACATTTGTTCTGATACATTCATAATTGACTGCAGGGTTAATAGTTGCTAATGTTTAACCCTGTTAATTCTGTATATTCAAGGAGGATTCTCTGTACTTTATATGTTGTGGTATTTACCTGTGAAATGTATTAACATTGCCTAGTATTGGAGTACCCTGCTTTGCATAAGTGTATGCTCTTAACTATATATCAACACAATTTGTCAATTACATTTTTCTAGTGATTTATAAAGCATAGTTTTTATCTGCAACCTTTGGAGTGACTTGTTCATTTATGACAGAGTATTTGGAGTTATTAGCTTAAAATTTGTTTGTGCTGGCTATAATCTACTAAAATGTATTGTGTTTTGAATTAATAGTAATTTAGATTACCGGGCACTAAATGGATCACTAATATATTAACGGGATCCATTTATTACCTATTAGCAAATACATTAATACCTGTAACTGGTACTTAAAGGGATAGTAAACCCAAAAACTTTTTAAATCTTTATTACAACTTCATTATTTATGTGACATATTTCAAATAAGTACCTGTTAAATTTTTTCTAGTGATTTATAAAGCATAGTTTTTATCTGCAACCTTTGGAGTGACTTGTTCATTTATGACACAGTATTTGGAGTTATTAGCTAAAAATTGGTTTGTGCTGGCTATAATCTACTAAAATTTCTTGTTTTTTGAATATATATATATATATATATATATATATATATATATATTATATTTGTTTAATAAACCATCAGATATATGTAGAAATATTTAATTATGAATAAACAGAGCATATGTAAAGAACATTGGAAAATTAAATATTTCTATATTCATGTGAGGTTAGCGCTAATGAGAATATCCTATGTTGTTTTCGCGATATTGAGATGTTTTTTTTTTCAAAATCTATTTTTCTCCATTGGGTAATGCGAATATGAGATAGTGTTTAGCGCAATATTGAGGAGTAAAGTTATGGTTGAAAGCGTAAACGCGATCTCACTTTTCGGATTTTGACTTTATTCTCGATTTTGGTTACTGCTAGAGAAAAAACGGTTTACTTTGAACTTATAATACCAGCCCAATCCAACTAGCGCAAAAATTATAATCCTAGCTATAGTGAAAACACATAATACCACTCCACTTGTAATCTAGACCATATGGGGCGGAATTATCAAGTTCTGAATGGAGTTTGATGCACTTGTTTCTGCGCAAGCCTTCAGGCTCACGGAAACAGAAGTTATGAAGCTGCTCCATAACTTGTCCGTCTGCTCTGAGGCTGCGGACATCAATCCGCCCGATCCTATACAATCAAGCTGATTGACATCCCCTGCTAGCAGCTGATTGTCCACACATCTGCAGGGGGTGGCATTGCACAAGCAGTTTACAAGAACTGGTTGTGCAATGATAAATGTCTGCATTTATTGATGTGCGGCGGACATGATAAGCTACATTGTATCATGTCCGTCTGCTCTTTAATAAATCGGCCCCAAAGTCTTTTGGGGCTTTATTTGAGCATTATATTTTAAAGTATGCTTCTCTTTATCACATACAAAACCTTGCAGAGAGGGACAAGCAGCTCTCAAGATAAAAATGGCTTTTCTAAAATTCGTTGAGGGACCTCTTAGTACTCGTGAGACTTCTTAGATAATCTCGTCAGAGCAGAGGCTTTAGAATCATTGGGCCTTAAAGAGACACTGAACCCAAATATTTTCTTTCGTGGTTCAGATAGAGCATGCAATTCTAAACAACTTTCTAATTTATTCCTATTATCAAATTTTCTTCGTTCTCTTGCTATCTTTATTTAAAAAAGAAGGCATCTAAGCTTTTTTTTGGGTTCAGACTCTGGACAGCACTTTTTTATTAGTGGATGAATTTATCCACCAATCAGCAAGAACAACCCAGGTTGTTCACCAAAAATGGGCCAGCATCTAAACTTACATTCTTGCATTTCAAATAAAGATACCAAGAGAATGACGAAAATTTGATAATAGGAGTAAATTAGAAAGTTGCATGCTCTATCTGAATCATGAAAAACAAATTTGAGTTCAGTGTCCCTTTAAGACTTCATAAACTTATAATGAGCTTCAGAGTTTGTTATTTTTTTTTATGTGCAAAGTCAAATAAATGCACACGAAAGTTCCTTTTATCACAGTGTATCAAAGTATAAGGGTTAAAAAAAAACCATCTAAAATATATTTAATTAAAAGCCTTCTCTGGTAAATTTGATTTACCATGGACTTGTAATATCAGGTTGTGCTAATGTTAGCAATACTGCGTATTGCATCTCGTGCTATCATTAGTGCACCATTGTAATCTAATCTGGCCTGTAATGTTTAAGGGTTACATACAATACTTCACAAAACACATCTAAAACATGTTAAAATAAAGTGGTACACTTTTATATATATATATATATATATATATATATATATATATATATATGGTATTTGACTGAAAAGGGCTCCAATGTATATTTAATATATAAAAGTAATTTTGTACAGAAAATATTTTTTGGAAAGACTTGTCAGCAGTTGTCTTACCTAAGGCTGTGGGCCTCAATGTGTTTTTGTCTGGCCCTCCACTCCCCTGTCTCACCTACATCTGCAAAATACAAAGCGCTTCTCTAGTTTTTAGCTGCCTCATTCCCTGTGCAATATTTGGCTTTAGTGTTAGATTTTTAAATGATTAAAAATGTATCTTCTATATGACAGCTGATACAGACCATTTGTTGTGTAGAACCTTTTCTGATCAGCAGCCAAATGCTTGAACAGGTGTTTTACCTAACTTTTTTTTATTAAGGTGATGTGTGATGGTTGAAATGTTATCTGGCGCAGACCATTGACAATGATCATTCATCAATTCCTTCTTTGGATCTCAGGTTGCCAAATCTTGCAGTTATTCCACTTCTGAACACACCCTATATCAGTTATTATGGGTGGAACCTCATACTGGATATTTTGCATGCCAAGCTTCAGCTATTGCAAGAGAAGATTCTATCAAAAGCTAATCACAGTTTTAGACAAATAGTTTATTTTAGTAGAACAACCTTAACACTATCTCGTGATGGATACTAAGGGTGGAACCTTATAAAACCCATCTGCAAGCCAAAATTCAACAAAATAAAGAATGCCAATCAAAAGTCAATTATAGAGCTGGAAGAATAATTTATTCCATCAGTAGAACCTTAAAACTGACTTGCAATTAAACCTTTATCATGGTCAAGCTGTAAATACCTGCTAGAATATTTTATACTGTTATGCTAAGGTTGATTCAAGTTTATTCTCATCTGCCATTTATGCTGAAATGTTAAAAATTCCTCAGATGGAATAGATTTGTATTTCATAGCTACATGCAGTGTATTCCAGATTGACTTCTGATAACAATAATCAGACTTTGCTCATTTTAAATTATTCCAAAATGTACTACTTATTTAAAGAGTGATCATAAGTTTCTGGCAACCTGAGAACATAAACAAATAGTGTTAAGAAAATAAATATTGCAATGGAATTGTATTAATTTACTTTTTGTCTGTTTATACTAAAATCTGCACTAGATCACAATCTGCTAATCTATTCATCTGACTTGCTTTCAGAGTCTAATAAAGATCTTTCTGTATTTGTGATCAGCCAGTTATATGCTATTGGAAACAACAAAAAGTGTTATCTGATCTACAGATATCAGCAAGAAACACGGTCAACTAGATTATGAGTTTTGCGTTAGTAGGGGTGCGGTGCTAGCGAGCAGTTTATGCTCACCGCTCACTTACAGACAGCGCTGGTATTACAGGTTTTTAGAAACCCGGCGTTAACCGCAAAAAAGTGAGCGAAGAGCAAAATTTAGCTCCACATCTCACCTCAATACCAGCGCTGCTTATGTTGGCGGTGAGCTGGTAAAACGTGCTCGTGCACATTTTCCCCATAGGAATCAATGGGGGAGAGCCGGTTGAAAAAAACCTAACGCCTGCAAAAAAGCAGCGTAAAGCTCCTAACGCAGCCCCATTGATTCCTATGGGGAAATACTTTTTATGTCTACACCTAACACCCTAACATGAACCCCGAGTCTAAACACCCCTAATCAATCTTACACTTATCAACCCCTAATCTGCCGCCCCTGACATCGCTGACACCTGCATTATATTATTAACTCCGAATCTGCTGCTCCGGACACCGCCGCCACCTACGTTATACTTATGAACCCCTAATCTGCTGCCCCAACATTGCCAAACCCTACATTATATTTATTAACCCCTAATCTGCCGCCCCCAATGTCGCCGCAACCTAACTACATTTATTAACCCCTAATCTGCTGCCCACAACGTCGCCACCACTATAATACAGTTATTAACCCCTAAACCTAACTCTAACCCTAATCCAATCAACCAATAGGATTGAGATGGCATTCTATTGGCTGTTCCAATCAGCCAATAGAATGTGAGCTAAATCCTATTGGCTGATTGCATCAGCCAATAGGATTTTTTCTACCTTAATTCCGATTGGCTGATAGAATTTTATCAGCCAATCAGAATTGAAGGGACGCCAATTTGGAGGACATCACTTAAAGGTCATTTAGTAAGAAGACTCCAGATGAAGAGGATGCTACGCGTCGGATGTCTTGAAGATGGACCCGCTCCGCATGGATGAAGATAGAAGATGCTGTCTGGATGAAGACTTCTGCCCGTCTGGAGGACCTCTTCTGCCCGGCTTGGATGAAGACTTCTGCCCGGTTGGGCAAAGACATCTCCCGGTAGGGTGATCTTCAAGGGGTTAGTGTTAGGTTTTTTTAAGGGGGTATTGGGTGGGTTTTAGAGTAGGGTTGGTTGTGTGGGTGGTGGGTTTTAATGTTGGGGGGTATTTGTACTTTTGTTTTACAGGTAAAAGTGCTGATGCCTCGCAAAAGGCCCTTTTAAGGGCTATTTGTAATTTAGTGTAGGGTAGGGCTTTTTTTATTTTGGGGGGCTTTTTTATTTTGTTAGTGGGATTAGAGTAGGTGTAATTAGTTTAAAAACCTTGTAATTATTTTATTATTTTCTGTAATTTAGTTGTTTTTTTTGCGTACTTTAGATAATTTTAATTGTAATTAATTGTATTTAATTTAGTTAATTTATTTAATTATAGTGTAGTGTTAGGTGTTAGTGTAACTTAGGTTAGGTTTTATTTTACAGGCAAATGTGTCTTTATTTTAACTAGGTAGTTATTAAATAGTTAATAACTATTTAATAACTATTCTACCTAGTTAAAATAAATACAAAGTTGCCTGTAAAATAAAAATAAACCCTAAGCTAGCTACAATGTAACTATTAGTTATATTGCAGCTAGCATATGGTTTATTTTATAGGTAAGTATTTTGTTTTTTAGTTTTGGGCGTCAGATTAGAGGTTAATAAATGTAGGTAGGTGTCGGCGATGTTAGAGCCGGCAGATTAGGGGTTAATAATATTTAACTAGTGTTTGCGATGCGGGAGTGCGGTGGTTTAGGGGTTAATATATTTATTATAGTGGTGGCGATGTCCGGTTCGGCAGATTAGGGGTTCAAATATTTATTTTAGTGTTTGCGATGTGGGGGGGCTTCGGTTTAGGGGTTAATAGGTAGTTTATGGGTGTTAGTGTACTTTTTAGCACTTTAGTTAAGAGTTTTATGCTATGGTGTTGTAGTGTAAAACTCTTAACTACTGACTTTAAAATGCGGTACCAGTCTTGACAGGAGAGGGTCTACCGCTCACTTTTGGTCAGACTCGTAATAACGGCGCTATGCAAGTCCCATTGAAAATATAGGATACGCAATTGACGTAAGTGGATTTGCGGTATTTCCGAGTCTGGCCACAAAAGTGAGTGGTGAGCCTCTCATTTCAAGACTCGTAATACCAGCGGGCGTTAAAAAGCAGCGTCGGGACCTCTCAACGCTGCTTTTTTACCCTAACGCATAACTCGTAATCTAGCCGAAAGGGACAGCAAAGTCAAAATTAAACCATGATTCATTGTTGAAAAGTATACCTAGGTATGGTAAGAAGCAACAATGCAGTGCTGGGATGTCTTTTGTCACTGACTCACCCAATGTTTTCAGCTAGCTCTCAGTAGTGCATTGCTGCTCCTTCAACAAAATATACCAAGAGAAGGAACCAAAGTAAATTGTAAAGTTGTTTGGAACTATAGGTTCTATTTAAATAATGAGAGGGGAAAATGGAGGTTTCATGAAACTTTTCCCTTGAAACTTCTGAATAAATTGTAAAGTTAGCAAAATAAATTAAAAAAATACATGGAAATCTATTATTAAAGGGATATTGAACCACCATAAAATGTATTGTTTAAAAAGATAGATAATGCCTTTATTTACCATTCCCCAGTTTTGCATAACCAACACTGTTATAGAAATATACTTGTTACCTCGGTAATTACCTTGTATCTAAGCTTCTGCTGACTGCCTCCTTATCTCAGATCCTTTGACAGACTTGCATTTCAGGGAATTAGTGCTGACTCTTAAATAACTTCACGTGCACGAGCACAGTGTTATCTATATGAAACACATGAACTAACGTCCTCTAGCTGTGAAAATCTGTTAAATGCAGAGGCGGCCTTCAAGAAATTAGCATATGAGCCTACCTAGGTTTAGCTTTTAACTAAGAATAACACAAGAACAAAGCAAATTTGATGATAAAAGTAAATGAAAA
This sequence comes from Bombina bombina, assembly GCF_027579735.1. Taxonomy (NCBI): domain Eukaryota; kingdom Metazoa; phylum Chordata; class Amphibia; order Anura; family Bombinatoridae; genus Bombina; species Bombina bombina. Next base: position 90,271,963 of record NC_069500.1, on the reverse strand, counting down.
AGTTGTTTAAAATGACATGCCCTATCTGAATCATGAAAGTTTAATTTGGACTTTACTATCCCTTTAATATTGCTGTTTTATTTTATTTTTCCTCAATGTAATTCTAAATATGGAGCCTTATCCTCTTGCCCTTGAGGGGATGGGGTATATAAAGCAGTTTGCCTGTTTATAGGACAGTTCTATATACTAAGTCTCAAATTTTAGCTTAATTTATGGCCAGATTACGAGTTTTGCGTTATGAGTGGCTCGGTAATAATTTGCAAATTATTTCCACCGCTCACCTCCCTATAGCGCTGCTATTACAGGTTTGCAAAAACCCGGCGTTAGCAGGCAATATGTCAGCGTTGAGCTCCATACCGCATACAAACACCAGCGCTGCTTTGAGCTGGTTTTACATGCTCGTGCATGATTTCTCCATAGACATCAATGGGGAGAGCCGGCTAAAAAAAAGCCTAACACCTGCAATAAAGGATCGTAAAGCTCCATAACGCAGCCCCTTTGATTCCTATGGGGAAAGAAAAGTTATGTTTACACCTAACACCCTAACAGAAACCCCGAGTCTAAACACCCCTAATCTGCCACCCCCGACATCGCCGCCACCTACCTAGACTTATTAACCCTAATCTGCTGCCCCCAATGTCGTTGCTACCTACATTACACTTATTAACCCCTAATCTGCAGCCCCCAATGTAGTCTCTACCTACCTATACTTATTAACCCCTAATCTGCCCCCCCAAACGTTGCCGCCCCTATACTAAAGTTATTAACCCCTAAACCTAACCCTAAGTCTAACCCTAACACCCACCAACTTTAATATAATTAAAATAAATCTAAATAAAAATTACTATCATTAACTAAATAATTTCTATTTAAAACTAAATACTTACCTGTAAAATAAACCCTAAGATAGCTACTATATAACTAATAGTTATATTGTATCTAGCTTAGGTTTTATTTTTATTTCACAGGCAAGTTTGTATTTATTTTAACTAGGTAGACTAGTTAGTAAATAGTTATTAATAATAAATATTAAATAGTTATTAACTATTTACTAGCTACCTAGTTAAAATAAATACACATTTACCTGTAAAATAAAACCTAACCTGTCTTACACTAACATCTAACATTACACTACAATTAAATAAATTACATTAATTAAATACAATTAACTAAATTACAAAAAAAATAAACACTAAATTACACAAAATAAAAAAAGAAATTATCAAGTATTTAAACTAATTACACCTAATCTAATTGCCCTATCAAAATAAAAAGCCCCCCCCCCCCAATAAAACCCTAGCCTAAACTAAACTGCCAATAGCCCTTAAAAAGGCCTTTTGCGGGGCATTGCCCCAAAGAAATCAGCTCTTTTACCTGTAAAAAAAAATACAAACAACCCCCCCAACAGTAAAACCCACCACCCACACAACTAACCCCCCAAATAAAATCCTAACTAAAAAACCTAAGCTCCCCATTGCCCTGAAATGGGCATTTGGATGGGCATTGCCCTTAAAAGAATATTTAGCTATTTTCCATTGCCAAACCCTAAGCTAAAAATAAAACCCACCCAATAAACCCTTAAAAAAACCTAACACTAACCCCTGAAGATCCACTTTTTTGAAGACCAGACATCCATCCTCATCAAGCCGGGAGAAGTCTTCATCCAAGCGGGCAGAAGTCCTCAACGAAGCAGGGAGAAGTCTTCATCCAAGCGGCATCCTCTTCTGTTGACGGCTAATGAAGAATGAAGGTTCCTTTAAGGGATGTCATCCAAGATGACATCCCTTAAATTCCGATTGGCTGATAGAATTCTAAGGGTTTATTGGGGGGGATTTATTTTTAGCTTAGAGTTTGGGCAATGGAAAAGAGCTAAATGCCCTTTTAAGGGCAATGCCCATCCAAAGGCCCTTTTCAGGGCAATGGGGATCTTAGGTTTTTTAATTAGGATTTTATTTGGGGGGTTGGTTGTGTGGGGGCAATGGGGAGCTTAGGTTTTTTAGATAGGATTTTATTTGGGGGGTTTGGTTGTTTGTATTTTTTTACAGGTAAAAAAGCTGATTTCTTTGGGGCAATGCCCCGCAAAAGGCCCTTTTAAGGGCTATTGGCAGTTTAGTTTAGGCTTGGGGTTTTTTTTTTTGGTTTTTTTTTTTTGGGTGGGGGTATTTTGATAGGGCTATTAGATTAGCTGTAATTAGTTTAAAAAATTTATAAAATTTTTTTTATTTTGTGTAATTTAGTGTTTATTTTTTAATGTAATTTAGTTAATTGTATTTAATTAATGTAATTGATTTAATTGTAGTGTAATATTAGGTGTTAGTGTAAGACAGGTTAAGTTTTATTTTACAGATAAATTTGTATTTATTTTAACTAGGTAGCTAGTAAATAGTTAATAACTATTTACTAACTACTGTAATCTACCTAGTTAAAATAAATACAAACTTGCCTGTGAAATAAAAATAAAACCTAAGCTAGATACAATGTAATTATTAGTTATATTGTAGCTAGCTTAGGGTTTATTTTATAGGTAAGTATATAGTTTTAAATAGGAATTATTTAGTTAACGATAGTAATTTTTATTTAGATTTATTTTAATTATATTAAAGTTAGTGGGTCTTAGGGTTAGACTTAGGGTTAGGTTTAGGGGTTAATAACTTTTGGAAAGTGGCGGCGTTGACGTTGGGGGCGGCAGATTAGGGGTTAATAATATTTAACTAGTGTTTGCGATGCGGGAGTGCGGCGGTTTAGGGGTTAATATGTTTATTATAGTGGCGGTGAAGTCGCGGCAGATTAGGAGTTAATAATTTTATTTTAGTGTTTGCGATGCGGGAGCGCCTTGTTTAGGGGTTAATAGGTAGTTTATGGGTGTTAGTGTACTTTGTAACACTTTAGTTATGAGTTTTATGCTACAGATTTGTAACGTAAAACTCATAACTACTGACTTTAGATGGCGGTACGAATCTTGACGGTATAGGGTGTACCGCTCACTTTTTGGCCTCCCAGGCAAAACTCATAATACCGGCGCTATAGATGTCCCATTGAAAAATGACTTTTTGAAAGGTGCGGTAGTTACGTTGCGTTACGGACAAAAAGGGGTGCAGTACAGCTATACCTGCAAGACTCGTAATAGCAGCGGTAGTGAAAAAGCAGCATTATGAGGCTTTTTCACTCATAACGCAAAACTCGTAATCTAGCCGTTAGTTTAGAGTGGGACCCAACCTCATTTGCATGTGATGTCTGATTAGCTACAGCCAAGAAGATTGCAAACATAACAGCAGTATTAAGGTCTTAGGTGTTGCCTCTTTAAGTCTTCTCAGGGATGTATAGCGCTGAGCTCTAAAACAGAGAGAAGAGATTATTTTTTATTTCCCAAGTCTCCCTGACTGGAGATAGTTGATGGGCATCTTTAGTAATCACTTGTCAACATGGCTCTTGCACTGGAAAACCTCTGATGATTTGAAGTATTTAAACACATGAAGGGGCAGATTTATCATTGGTCTGTCCATCATGATCTGCTCAGTGGATCATGTCCAACAGACATCGATGAATGCCAACAGCATACGCTGTCTGCATTTATCATTGCACAAACAGTTCTTGTGAACTGCTTGTGCAATGCTGCCCCCTGCAGATTTTGGGCCAATTGGCTGCTAGCAGGGGGTGTCAATCAGCCCGATCATATGAGATTGGGTGGATAGATGTCTGCAGCCTCAAAGCAGGCGGACCAGTTAAGGACCGCTGCTTCTTAACTGCTGTTTCCGGCGATCCTGAAGGCTCGCACGAAAACAGGGGCATCAGAGGTCATTTAGCCCTTGATGATATTTCTGATTCATACAAATCCCTGTCGTGGTAAGACTTAATTACCCCCTGTATCCTGTTAAACCAGATATAGGTAGTAAAAATCAGTGGTCCCGTAAGTTTGACTTTGGTAGTTCTGGGATATTTTAAGAAACTGTAAGTAGCAGAGATGAAAAAGCAAAGAGAAAAAAATAACCCTGGACATCCTAAAATCACGAGTTGTTCATGACAGTCATATGTAGCCTTCTTCTCTGGGAACTGCTTGTTTATTCTCTGATTTCTTCCTGCACTTCTGATCTCTCAGATGCGTTATTTCATAAATTATCAGACAATAAAAGCCATTTCCTTCCAGTAATATGGGCACTGGCATTTTTGTTTGTCTGCATTGCCTCACATTCTGTTCCTGCTCTAGTTAACTGTGTTTTTGTATTTTTGCTGACCTTTGCCTGCTTCTGAGTTAGCTTATTGGACAGTGGTGCCTGTCTCCAGCCTATCCCAGTGGTGCTTGTCTCCAGCCTGTCCCAGTGGTGTCTGTCTCCAGCCTGTTCCAGTGGTGCCTGTCTCCAGCCTGTTCCAGTGGGGCCTGTCTCCAGCCTGTTCCAGTGGGGCCTGTCTCCTGCCTGTTCCAGTGGGGCCTGTCTCCTGCCTGTTCCAGTGGGGCCTGTCTCCTGCCTGTTCCAGTGGGGCCTGTCTCCAGCCTGTTCCAGTGGGGCCTGTCTCCTGCCTGTTCCAGTGGGGCCTGTCTCCTGCCTGTTTCAGTGGAGCTTGTCTACAGCCTGCCCCAGTGGTGCCTGTCTCCAGCCAGCCCCAGTGGTGCTTGTCTCCAGTCTGTTCCAATAGTGCTTGTCTCCAGCCTGCCTCAGTAGTGCTTGTCTCCAGCCTGCCGCAGTGGTGCTTGTCTCAAGCCTGCCCCAGTGGTGCCTGTCTCCAGTCTGCCCCAGTGGTGCCCGTCTTCTGCCTGTACCAGTGGTGCTTTAAAGGTAAAATAATTATAACTAATAACGCTATTCCCGACCCTTCTTCACAGAGCCCAGGGCCACGCTAATAGGAAGCTTAGTGTGGCGCTAAGCCTCCTATTAGTGCGGCCCTGGTCTGCGTGAAGAAGGGTCGGGAGTAGGGCAGCCCCCCAGCGCTCTATTGGTAAGTATAAGCCTGCAGGTGATACTTCTTCACCTGCAGTAAAGAAATATTTACATTCAGATTAATGAAAAGAAATGTAAACGTTACCAAATATTCATTATTAAAACTCAACGAATACCGAAAAGTGCAGCAAATGAATATTATGAAAAACAACATTTTTAGAATATTCGTTCCGAATGATTAGTTTGAAACAAATTATTTGTGGTTGCACAAGTCTGGTATCTAGTCTCTGGCCTGTCACAGCATAGCTGTGTATTAAAGAAACAGTCTAGTCAAAATTAAACTTTAATTTTTCTATTATTGAATGCAATAACTTTAAATTGTACTTTTATAATCAAATTTGCTTTGTTCTTTTGGTATTCTTTGTTGAAAGCCCTTGAAGGCCGCCTCTTATCTCAGTGGATTATTACAGTTTTTCACAGCTAGACGGTGCTAGTTTATGTGTGCTATATATATATATATATATATATATATAACATTGTGCTCACTCCCGGTGAGTTATTTATGAGTCAGCACTGAATAGCTAAAATGTAAGTCTGTCAAAATAACAGAGATAAGGGGGCAGTCTGCAGAGGCTTAGATACAAGGTAAGCACAGAGGTAAAAAGTGAATTAATATAACAGTGTTGGTTATGCAAAACTAGGTAATGGTTAAAGGGAATATCTATCTTTTTAAACAAACATTTTCATTTAAGTTACAAGCCTGTCTTAGCAGAAACTGAGTATCCAGTCTCCAGCATGTCACAGAAATAACTGAGTATCCAGTCTGCTACTCTGTGGCTTAAAATACTATCACCAGTAAAGTTTTTATTTTTTTTGTGTAAACGTCATCTATCCTTCGTTATTATGAATAAAATGGTGACTAGCTCTGGGAGGCCAGTCTCTCTCAGCCCTTTTAGAGATCAGTCTTCCCCAGAGCCAGACACCACTGGAGCCTAACAAAGTTCCTATGAGAATGACACAAACAATCCTGATCCTTGCAGGCTTTCCACTATATCTATCTCAAAAACAGCATCATCAAGTTACATGAAATATCAATGCCTTCTTTCTTTAATTACCTGACCTTTGGATGGGGTTATCAAACTGAATGGGAGGCAAACTGTTATTGTGGACTTTTTTTTACTGAAAATGCAAGTATGGTATTTTCAACTCTGTATGGTGTCTTCAACTCTGTATGCTATCTTCAACTATGTATGGTGGCTTCAACTCTGTATGGTGTCTTCAACTATGTATGGTATCTTCAACTCTGTATGGTGTCTTCAACTCTTTATGCTATCTTCAACTCTCCATGGTGTCTTCAACACTGTATGGTGTCTTCAACTCTTTATGCTATCTTCAACTCTCCATGGTGTCTTCAACACTGTATGGTGTCTTCAACTTGGTATGGTGTCTTCAACTCGGTATGGTGTCTTCAACTCTTTATGGTGTCTTCAACTATTTATGCTATCTTCAACTCTGTATGGTGCCTTCAACACTGTATGGTGTCTTCAACTCTGTATGGTGTCTTCAACACTGTATGGTGTCTTCAACTCTGTATGGTGTCTTCAACTGTTGAAAGCATGACATTATGTAGATGAATTGCTACAACTATCATCTGAGGAGACTTCTTGAATCTTCTGATTTTGACAAACCCACTCAAGTTTTGTAGATCATGAACTGTCTGAGACCCCCTCCTGAAATTACACTTTAAGCAGAAAAAAGGTAAATAAAATGTATTTTTGCTTCCTATCTTTGGATCTAGGATTATGTTATGTTTATCACCTCAGTTATGGAAAAGCAAAATAAAAGAATCTTTTAGATGGAAGAAGAGAGAACACATCATGACTTGAAATCTTACTGAATCCCAGATAATATATGTCTATCACTCACAAAATTGTGCTGTCTAGACTTTTTTTGTTTGATTAAAGGGACACAAAACCCCAAATGTTTATTTCATGATTCAGATAGAGCATGCAATTTAAAACAACTTTCTAATTTACTTTTACACTACTTTTTTAACAAAGGATACCAAGAGAACAAAACAAATTAGACAATAGACGTAAATAGGAAAGTTGTTTAAAATAGCATGCTCTATCTGAATAACGAAAGAAAACATTTGGGTTTCATGTTCCTTTAAGAAAGGGCACTTACGCTATAAAACCTTCGGTGAATTTGCTTTTAAATTAGCTCTTTTGAGGAAGAAACGTGCTGTTGCCACCAGATGATTAGGGTTCAAAGTTTGAAGCTTACAGAGAAAAAACATCTTTCATATGAAATGAAGAGAATGTACCTTATATTTGGATTTAATATTTGAGGCCCACTTAGCCCTTGCTACCAAAGAATACAGGGCACTTCTTGAATTCAGCAACAACAGACCTATATGTGCTTCTACAGCAACATCAACTTCTATTTTAATATCTGTGAGAGAATTAAAGTTCTGCATTTCAATTCATAATCAAAAGAGACTGGTCAAGTAAAGCTTCAAAACTCCAGTCTCAAGCAGCATAAGAAATAGGGTACATGGCTCTGTTGACAAGTGTATTAACTGAAATCTCCATAATCCCTTTCCCTGAGGCTAGTGGGTTAAGCAGATGTTTATTTTTCATATATATAAAAAAATGCAAAGGCACAATACTAGAGTGTAGGTTCAATCCAGTAAATGCACATTAAAGATTTAAGGTTAATGAAATTATCTCAAGGGTGCAGCAAGTGCAAAGGGGCGGGTCCTTTATCTGCTCCTGCTACGCAATGAACAGTCTCACACTTGCACAATCCTGTAGAATTCCTTCTTATTGCAGTTTATGTCCCTTTAAGACAACACAAAGCTAGGGTGATTAATGCTGGTCAGTGAGAAAGGTGTTGATCACACTGTGATCCTTCCTTCTTTAGCCAGCTCCAGAAATAATATTTCATCACTGGAAAGTATACTTCAAACATTATTTATCAAGAATAAGTGTATCCCTACTTTGAAGTAATAAGAATGTTTTGTGCATTTATTAGCAAGTTTGTTTAGGTTGATATATATATTCTAAGGGGCTTATAACTGCAGTAAAATGTTCTTTTAAGAATATCTTTGAGATCCTTGACTTGAGTTCCGTCATTTTCTTTGTCATTTCCCAACACCAACTTTTTCATTATTTCCTGATGACGTTCTGTTGATTTATTTTCATTTAGGCCTCAGAAGAACAATATGGCTGCCTTGCCTGCCTTTAGACACTGGATTAAGACACCCTACTGTGATTTGTTTCCTGACTTCAGAGCTTATAGTAACATTAATGGAAGAAAACTGTCATTTAATCTTTTTTTTCACCACATAAATGTCTCTTTCATGGTCTATTTCTATGAGAACAATGAATGCTGCATCTTTAGACCACACTTGATATTACTTTTTCTTTTATCTATCGTGCTGTCCAGTACCTTTACCTACACACACATGAAATGCCTTATTACTTTTGACCCACTTAACCTTTTCAGATTAGATTCTCAGCTAAAACACTAAAGTGAAATTGAACGTGCCAAGATACTTAATAACTCACATATTTCTTCTTAAGTTCACCTTGCTTTAGGCACTGATAACAATGAGTCTCTATCTGTAATCCCTGTCAAATCTCATTTTATGTTTTTGTGGTTAACTTTAATTTTCTTGGAACACATCAAGATACTAGCCTAGATTCACTAAGGATCCAAAGTACTCTACATTTAGACTATTCTTTCCTATTCATATGTTATCTTGTTCACTGGATTCATTTAGATTTGCAGTTACCACATGATTTAGTGAGTCTGCTTCATATAAGGAAAAATACATAGGAATGATTTGTTTTAAATGGACCTAAACGTGAAATAAGAAAATGCACTATTGCTTATATATAGCTATGTGTTAAGCCCCATGCAAAGGTGTTTACCATATAGTTAAAGTCAGCTCTGCACTGACTTTATAGTTAAAGTTAGCACTGTGGAATCTGTTGGCGTTCTACAAATAACTGATACTAATAATACTAATAATAAAGCTCTGATGCAGTAAGGTACTACTGGTCTAGAGCTGAACACAGTGGCCAGATTTAGATAGAGTTAGGGCTATCAAATGGCAGAGTCTGGTTGTTAAAAAGTGTGATCCGGGAAAGCAGCGATAAGCAGAGATAAAATCAGTCCCTGGATTTCACTGGTTGAATCTGATCCATGGATGTGGCTTATTGGTTCAAAGGCTGAGTCAAAGCATTCCATGGACATGGTTGGACGGTTTACAGCAGAGTTAGGGCTTTTCTGGATAGGGTTTAAATGTCCCCAACTTCTCTTTGCAATACCATGACATTAATAGGACAGGGAAAACAGCAAGAGGAACAATGGGACAAAGTGTCAAAACTGTGAAAATCCAACAAAAATTAAGATATTTGGGGCCCTGCAGAATGTGCAACAACGCATCAATCCAGAATCAAGCTATTAATAAGTCACACCATAAGAAGAAGAAAATAAAGAAAATAAATAATACTGAATTAATCAATTGTTAATGGCTCAGCCCTCCTATCCCAACCCCGCTACACTGTTAGATAAAGTTAATTATTTCCCTAATATTTACATGCAAGCTAAACATGAAACTGTAAAGAGTACAGTTGTATAAAGTAGTAGGAAATGTGTACCTGTGAGTTGTAACTACCAGATTTTTCCCTTTTTTAAAATAAATTACTATTTATTTGCTCCTGGAAGGGTACAATAATGGGTTTTCCAAATGTTCTCTTAGCCTTGTCTTATTAATTATATGGATGTCCAGAGCTTTCTTCAGACCCTTAAAGGGACAGTCTAGTCCAAAATAAACTTTCATGATTCAGATAGAGAATTTAATTTGAAACAATTTTCAAATTTACTTTTATCACCAATTTTGCTTTGTTCTCTTGGTATTCTTAGTTGAAAGCTAAACCTAGGAGGTTCATATGCTAATTTCTAAGCCCTTGAAGGCCGCCTCTTCTCTCAGGGAATTTTGACAGTTTTTCACCACTAGAGGGTGTTAGTTCATGTGTGTCATATAGATAACACTAACACTCACGCACGTGGAGTTCAGGTGAGCCAGCTCTGATTGGCTAAAATGGATGTCTGTCAAAAGAACTGTAATAAGGGGGCAGTTTACAGAGGATTAGATGCAAGGTAAACACATAGGTAAAAAGTATATTTATATAACTGTGTTGGTTTTGCAAAACTAGGGAATGGGTAATAAAGGGATTATCTATCTTTTTAAACAATAAAAATTCTGGTGGCGACTTTCCCTTTAACTGACCACATACTTCTTTACAGGTTCTAATTCTTTCTAGGGACCACCGTATTGTCCAAAAAGCAATCCAGTACACCCCTTCTGAGCCAGTTCATCACATCTATCTAACACCAATCACCATGAAGACCCTCTTGGAAGCCTCATAAGCATGCTTTGTTTCTGAGCTTAGGTGTTTTATACTAAAAACACAGTTGTAAAATTTCTTCTCAAAGCAATTTTTCTCTTGAATTTTAACTTTGTCCTACTGGTTTTGATAACCAGGAGGTTTCTTTACACAACTTAGATGTGGTAAGAGCCCAAAAATATTATCTAGATGCTTCACTTCATTTTCACAAGGCTGACAATGTTTGTCTTGGTTTAGGCTCCTAGGGAGGGACTACAGCTATCTAAAACTTTTCCATAGGTTTCTGTCAGACTCTCATTTTCCTATTACTGCATACCTGATCATAAGGTCTCACTTGACTAGTTGAATGAAGGGTACAAATGTGCATTTGTTTCGTTACAAATGCAAATTCGTAATGAGAAATGGAAATTCATTTTGTTTTGATGAAATGAGTGTCCAAAAATGAATGCACCAATGATCTTGAAAGAAAATTAAAAAATACTGACAATACGAAATGTATTAGTTTTCATTTGTTTGTTTTTTAAATTACCTTTAAGGGGTTAAACACTTATCTTTAGTGCTCTGGAGAACCACGCTTATCCGCTCCTCTTATTCACAGAGACCCGGAGGAAAAGTTCCTGTTGAACATTTCTAAGTTTATGTATTTTTCCAAGTTAGTAGCTTAACATTTACTCTGTGGTCTAGAATCATCTTCTGCTTCAGATGCTGAAGAACCTGGATAAAAAGATTAAACATAAGTACAAAAATATTTTGTCTAACTGTAAATGAATTGCTAAGCTACATATGTGGTGCCAGCATTTTACAGGCTCTCTCTGGATTCTTATTTAATGTACCCAGATGAAAACCAACAGCCTGGTTAAAATGTATATCCACTAATCCAGATAAAGGGAGCGCCAAGGAGATTAGAGTGGTTGAAAATATACAATGGAAATAGAAACTTAAATCTATAACAATTTGTTATCTAAAGCAGTTTATTATATAAAACAAATACCATTAGGGTACATTTATAACAATAGTGATAATAAGTCCAATATAAAATGTCCCAGAGTTGGCAATATAAGCCAATGTGCACAATAATTGTCCCTCGACGTGATGTGAACTTTCTAGGTGAAATTCCTAATGTCTGTCCTAATAGGAAAAGATAATAAAAATATGATAAAAATCAAAATAAAAAATAATTAGTGTCCGTGATATCCTTAGTGGATTCATAAGTGAATATTAGTGGGGGAAAAACTGTAAAAAAAACCCCCAAAACAACATAGTGCAATATCGCAAGCAACAATCCTGCCCTATATTAGAGTAAGGCTTACTGATTTAGGAAGCTCGAGTAGTACCCTTCTACGCGTTTCGGCCCTAACGTGGACCTTTTTTAAGAGATCTTTGATTTTGATTTTTATCATCTCTTTATCATCTTTTTCCTTTTGGTAAATACATTTGGAATTTCACCTAGAAAGTTCTCATCACGTCGAGGGACAATTATTGTGTACATTGGCTTATATTGCCAACTTTATATTGGACTTTCATTATCACTATTGTTATAAATGTATTATGTTTTAACTGATAGGATGCCCTACTGTTATTTGTTTTAGATAATAAACTGCTTTAGATAACACATTGTTATAGATTTAAGTTTTTATTTCCATTGTATATTTTCAACCACTCTAACCTCATTGGCACTCCCTTTATCTGGATTATTGTATATTTTGGACGTTTTTAGGGACTTTTTTGTGAGCTTGTGGTTTCATAGGTGTAGGCGCTGTAATTACTAACCTAAACACATAAAATGTATATCCACTAATTTAAATGTATTCATTAATAAGCTTAACATTTCTGAATATAAACATAAACATGCAAATATATCTGTTTATCTATCTATCTATCATCTATCTATCTATCATCTATCAATATATATTTATTTATATCTCTCTCTGACTGTCTGTCTATCTATTTATCATTCATTATCTATCTATCTATCTATCTATCTATCTATTTTTGCTCAGCATACATTCATAATTAGAGTGTATTACGAGTCTTGCAGGTTTAGGGGCACCGCACACTTTTTTGGCCTTAACGCAAATCAACTTACATAAATTTCATAAAGTCTTTTTTCAATGGGACTTGCATAGTGCCGGTATTACGAGTTTGTCCTGGGAGGCCAAAAAGTGAGCGGTACACCCTCTACCTCCAAGATTCCTAACGCATTTTAAAGTCTGTAGTTAAGAGTTTTATGGTACAGAGCTGTAGCTTAAAACTCATAACTAAAGGGCTAAAAAGTACACTAACACCCATAAACTACCTATTAACCACTAAACCGAGGCCTTCCCACATTGCAAACACTAAAATAAAATTATTAACCCCTAATCTGCCGCTCCCGACATCTCCGCCACTAGAATAAACATATTAACCTCTAAACTGCAGCACTCGCGCCTCGCAAACACTAGTTAAATATTATTAACCCCTAATCTGCCACCCCTAACATAGCCGCCCCCTACATTATACATATTAACCCCTAATCTGCTGTCCCCAATGTCGCCGCCACTATTCTAAATTTATTAACCCCTAAGTCTAACCCTAACCCTAACACCCCCTAACTTAAATATAATTTAAATAAATCTAAATAAAAATAACTATCATTAACTAAATTATTCCTATTTAAAACTAAATACTTACCTATAAAATAAACCCTAAGCTAGCTACAATATAACTAATAGTTACATTGTAGATAGCTTAGGCTTTATTTTTATTTTACAGGCAAGTTTGTATTTATTTTAACAAGGTAGAATAGTTACTAAATAGTTATTAACTATTTACTAACTACCTAGCTAAAATAAAAAAATTTACCTGTAAAATAAAACCTAACCTAAGTTACAATAACACCTAACACTACACTATAATTAAATTACCTAAATGAAATACAATTAAATAAATCAAATACAATTAGCTAAATTACAAAAAAACCCCACTAAATTACATAAAATAAAAAACAAATGACAAGATTTTTAAACTAATTATGCCTAATCTAAGAGCCCAATCAAAATAAAAAAGCCCCCCCCCCAAAATAAAAAAGAAACCCTAGCCTATACTAAACTATCAATAGCCCTTAAAAGGGCCTTTTACGGGGCATTGCAAAGAAAAAGAAATACAAACAACCCCCCCAACAGTAAAACCCACCACCCACACAACCAACCCCCCAAATAAAACCCTACTTAAAAAAACCTAAGCTCCCCATTGCCCTGAAAAGGGCATTTGTATGGGCATTGCACATTGGGCATTGCGGAGCATCCTCTTCTTCCGACATCGTCTTGCTGAATGAAAGTACCTTTGAATGACGTCATCCAAGATGGCGTCCCTTAGATTCCGATTGGCTGATAGCCAATCGGAATTAAGGTTGAAAAAATCTTATTGGCTGATCCAATCAGCCAATAGAATTGAGCTTGCATTCTATTGGCTGATTGGAACAGCAAACAGAATGTGAGCTCAATCCTATTGGCTGATTGGATCAGCCAATAGGATTTTTTCAACCTTAATCCCGATTGGCTGATAGAATTCTATGAGCCAATCGGAATCTAAGGAACGCCATCTTGGATGATGTCACTTAAAGGTACCTTCATTCAGCAAGAAGACGTCGGAAGAAGAGGATGCTCCGCGCCGGATGTCTTGAAGATGGAGCCGCTCCACGCCGGAAGGATGAAGATAGAAGGCAGTGGCGTCACTAGGGGGGGGCGGGGGGGGCGGGCCGCACCCGGGTGACACCCTCCAGGGGGTGACACCAAAAAAAAAAAAAAAAAAATTTTTTTTTTTTTTTTTTTTTTTTTTTTTAAATTTTATTGAAATTCAAAGAAATACAATGTTGAGATGCATAGATTATTTTATTAGAGGCTGGCATTTGTGAACATTAGTGGGACTGGGGAAGTTGTAGACACACCATTTTTTTGCCCCTTGAGCCAGTGCTGCAATTTCAACAAATAGTTTTCTCGGCTGCTTTTGCTTGTTTGTACTTTGCTCCTCCCCTGCCCAATTTCACTATGAATGTTGTGGGTGTGCCGTGGGGCTTGCAAAGTTGTGCTGCTAGCCTAAACCTGCCTGACTATCTGTGCTCACTGCTCAGTGACATGCGGCCCAGGGCTGTGCACTGACAGACTTGGAACAGAGTCAGAGAGCAGAATTTTCATAGTTTGCGTGCCTAAACCTTTTCTTCAGTGATTTATTTTAGAGTGCTCTGTTTATCTTTCATTTAATGTTCTGCTGAGCCAGGGAGCAGCTCTAGGCATGAGCTTCCCAATTAATGCAGTGCAGTTTAAATATTTTGTATGTGTGTGTCTGAGTTTTTGTGTGTGTGTCTGAGTGTGTTTCCGAGTGTTTGTGTGTGCATCTGAGTATGTTTTTAAGTGTGTCTGAGTGTTTGTATGTGTGTTTGTCTGTGTTTTTGTGTGTGTCTGCTTTCTGGGGGGGGGGTGACACCATGACTTACCGCACCGGGTGACACCAACCCTAGTGACGCCACTGATAGAAGATGCCGTCTGGGTGAAGACTTCTGCCCGTCTGGAGGACCACTTCTGCCCATCTGGAGGACCACTTCTGCCGGCTTCCTTGAGGACATCTTGCCACTTGGATGAAGACTTCTCCCGGTAAGTGAATCTTCGGGGTTTAGTGTTAGGATTTTTTAAGGGTGTATAGGGTGGGTTTTATTTTTAGGTTAGGGCTTTGGGCAGCAATAGAGCTAAATGCCCTTTTAAGGGCAATGCCCATACAAATGTCCTTTTCAGGGCAATGGGGAGCTTAGTTTTTTTTAGTTAGGGTTTTATTTGGGGGGGTTGGTAGTGTGGGTGGTGGGTTTTACTGTTGGGGGGTTGTTTGTATTTCTTTTTAAGGTAAAAGAGCTGATTTCTTTGGGGCAATGCCCCGCAAAAGGTCCTTTTAAGGGCTATTGATAGTTTAGGCTAGGGTTTTTTTATTTTGGGGGGGCTTTTTTATTTTGATAGGGCTCTTAGATTAGGTGTAATTAGTTTTAAGATCTTGTAATTTGTTTTTTATTTTCTGTAATTTAGTGGGGGTTTTTTGTATTTTAGCTAATTGTATTTGATATATTTAATTGTATTTCATTTAGGTAATTTATTTAATTGTTCTGTAGTGTTAGGTGTTAATGTAACTTAGGTTAGGTTTTATTTTACAGGTAAATTTGTATTTATTTCAGCTAGTTAGTTATTAAATAGCTAATAACTATTTAATAACTATTCTACCTAGTTAAAATAAATACAAACTTGCCTGTAAAATAAAAATAAACCCTAAGCTAGATACAATGTAACTATTAGTTATATTGTAGCTAGCTTAGGGTTTATTTTATAGGTAAGTATTTAGTTTTAAATAGGAATAATTTAGTTAATGATAGTAATTTTATTTATATTTATTTAAATTATATTTAAGTTAGTGGGTGTTAGGGTTAGACTTAGGTTTAAGGGTTAATACATTTAGTATAGTGGCGGCGATGTTGGGGACGGCAGATTCAGGGTTAATAAATGTAGGTAGGTGGCGGCGATGTTAGGTGCAGCAGATTAGGGGTTAATAAATATAATGTAGGTGTTGGCGATGTTGGGGGCAGCAGATTAGGGGTTCATAAGTATAATGTAGGTGGCGGCGATGTCCGTAGCGGCAGATTAGGGGTTACTAAATATAATGTAGGTGTTGGCGATGTTGGGGGCGGCAGGTTAGGGGTTAATAAGTGTAAGATGAGGGGTGTTTAGACTCGGGTTCATGTTAGGGTGTTAGGTGTATACATAAAATGTGTTTCCCCATAGAAATCAATGGGGCTGCGTTAATGAGATTTACGCTGCTTTATTTATTATCAGCCAGCTCTCCCCATTGATGTCTATGGGAAAATCGTGGACGAGCACGTACAACCAGCTCACCGCTGACTTAAGCAGCGCTGGTATTGGAGTGCAGTGTGGAGCTCAATTTAGCTCTACGCTCACTTTTGCCTGTTAATGCCGGGTTTGTAAAAACCTGCAATACCAGCGCTGTAGGTAAGTGAGCGGTGAGAATAAAGTGCAAGTTAGCAACGCACCCCTCTTACCGCAAAACTCGTAATCTAGGCGCAAATCCTGTAATTTCCATTACTATTATCAGATATAAACTGTGTACATGCTAAACCCCACTGTTTTGTACTAAAGACATTGATTATATGTATACTTAAAAAAATATTGTGTTTTTACACATGCAAGCCCTCTTTTTTTATGGCTCCCTTTCTATGGAATTCAAATCCATAAGTGCAGGAGTTTGAATTAAAGGGACATGAAATCCAACATTTTTATCTCATGATTCAGATAGAGTGTGCAATTTTATACAGTTTTACAATTTACTTATATTATCAAATTTGCTTTGCTCTCTTTGTATCCTTAGTTAAAGGAACATCAATTCACTACTCGAAGTTAGCTGAATACATCAGGTGAGCCAATTACAAGAGACATATATGGGCAGCCACCAATCAGCAGCTAGCTCCCAGTAGTGCATTGCTGCTGTTGAGCCTACCTAGGTATACAATTTTAACAATAGATAAAAAGAGAATTGAGTAAATTAGGTAATAGAAGTGAATTTAAACATTTAACTTTGAAATTATTGTCCCTTTAATTTCCTTACACTTGGATTCAGAAAGTACACAAAACACATTTCTCAGGCTTTTCAAAGGTGTTTCTGCAGGCAAAGGCATAAGCAATATATGCATGGCTAATGTAATAGAACAAGCAGCTAATTCATTCAAATAGTAATGATCACTACATGTGTTTTTTTTCATTTAACGTAAATATATCAATAAACTATTTTATATATATATATAAAATCAGGAAAAAGGAATGCACATCCAGACTGGACTGGGTACACATCCCATGACTCATAAACAGGCCCAGCTTTGGTTGCTATCGCACTCACATAAAGCTCCACTATCTACAGAGTCACAGGCAGTTAACCCCGGGCCTGCCAGGGTGCAAGTCCTTTAGGGAGAATTACAAAAACAGACAACACACATAAAGTCCAGTACTCACTCACAAGCTCTCAGCTAGGATTAAAAAGCAAAACTGGAAGAGTTAGTTACCGCATTTGGCCAAATGGGACAAGCTCAGGCACCACGTCAAGGTCTCTTCCAAGTGCCTGAGTCCCTAATACAGCCACACAACTACAGCCATGCACACAAATGCAAGCTAATAATAATTAATAATAATGAACCCTGACCTGTTCCCAGTTTGTTTGATTATTATTATGTGTGTTGTTATATATATATATATACTGTATATAAAAACACTTCAAATATGAGGGCATTCACAGGACTTAGTAGAAATTATTTATTCATCAAAAAATTCACTTCATCAAAGAATATAATCTAAAATACAAATAATACATTATATTGTTGTATAACAGAAATATACAAAATTTACACAAAAATCCATTATTAACATCCATTAAACTTATCACCTATGTGAATACTAGTGTGTCCTCAAAGGGTTAACCAAGCAAAGGCAAAAAAACAAAGACCCAATTTGATTATCAGTGTTAATTCATTAAACTCTGTCTTGCATTGGCATACTGTAGATCCATTATTGCGTTAGTGGCGGTTGTAACAAATGTAGCAGTGTACTGCATAATCCATCATTGTAGGAATTCATGATATAAAGAAACATTTACCTAGATTGCGAGTTGCAAAAAAGCAGCGTAAAGCTCCTAACGCAGCCCCATTGATTCCTATGGGGAAATACTTTTTATGTCTACACCTAACACCCTAACATGAACCCCGAGTCTAAACACCCCTAATATTACACTTATTAACCCCTAATCCACCGCCCCCTACATCGCCGACAGCTGCATTATATTATTAATCCCTAATCTACCGCTCCAGACACAGCCGCCACTTACATTATACTTATGTACCCCTAATCTGCTGCCCCCAACATCGCCGACACCTACATTATATTTATTAACCCCTAATCTGCCGCCCCCAATGTCGCCGCCACCTACCTACACTTATTAACCCCTAATCTGCCGCCCCTAATGTCGCCGTCACTATAATAAAGTTATTGACCCCTAAACCTAAGTCTAACCCTAACACCCCTAACTTAAATATAATTTAAATAAATCTAAATAAAATAACTACAATTAACTAAATTATTCCTATTTAAAACTAAATTATTGCAATCAGCCAATAGGAATTAGAGCCGCTAAAATCCTATTGGCTGTTCAAATCAGCCATTAGTATTTTAGCAGCTCTAATTCGCCATTTTGAAACGGCTCCCTTGCATTGAAGAATCAGTGTACGGCGGCGACCATATGAAGTGGATGCTCCACGCTGGATGTCTTCAAGATGGACACGCTCCGCGCCGCCAGGATCAAGATAGAAGATGCCGTCTCGATGAAGATTGAAGAGGCCGCCTGGATGAAGACTTTGCTGCCAGGATGAAGACTGAAGAGGCCACCTGGGTGAAGACTTCTCACTGCCAGGATGAAGATCGTTCAAGCGGGACTTAAAAAACTGTAAGTGGATCGTCTGGGGTTAGTGTTAGGCTTTTTTTAAGGATTTTTTGGTGGGTTTTTATTTTAAATTAGGGTTTGGGCTTTTAAAAGAGCTAAATGCCCTTTTAAGGTCAATGCCCATCCAAATGCCCTTTTCAGGGCAATGGGCAGCTTAGGTTTTTTAGATAGTTTTTTTATTTTGTGGGTTTGGGGGGGGGGTTTGTAATGTTAGTGGGTGTTTGTAAAAAAAATTAAAAAAAAGAGCTGTTTAACTTAGGGCAATGCCATACAAAAAGCCCTTTTAAGGGCTATTGGTAGTTTATTCTAGATTAGGTTCTTTATTTTGGGGTGTTTTTTTTTTTTTAATGGTTATTAGAATAGGAATAATTTTTATTATTTTTGATAATTTGTTATTTTGTGTAATGTATTTTTTTTCATTTTGGGGTGGGTTTTATTTTTAGATTAGGGCTTGGGCAGCAAAAGAGCTAAATGCCCTTTTAAGGGCAATGCCCATACAAATGCCCTTTTCAGGGCAATGGGTAGATTAGGTTTTACTTTCTTTTTATTTTGTGGGTTGGGGGGGTTTGTAGCAAAAGAGCTGTTAACTTTAGGGTAATGTCCTACAAAAGGCCCTTTTAAGGCCCCCCAAAATGCCTTTTTAAGGGCCCTTGGTAGTTTATTCTAGATTAGGCTTTTTTATTTTGGGGTGGGTTTTTTTTCTTTTTTTTTTTAAAGGGTATTAGAATAGGAATAATTTTATTTATTTTTTTGGATAATTTCGTTGTTTTTTTGTAATGGTAGGTTTTTATATTTTTTGTGATTTTAGTGTTTTTTTCGTTGTTGTAATTTTAGGTTTTAGTGTAAGGTAGTTTAGGATTTATTTGACAGATAATTTTGTATTTATTTTAACTAGGTAGTTAGTAAATAGTTAATAACTATTTACTAACTAGTCTACCTAGTTAAAACAAATACAAACTTACCTGTGAAATAAAAATAAAAACTAAGCTAGCTACAATGTATTTAGTTATATTGTAGCTATCTTAGGTTTTATTCCACAGGTAAGTATGTATTTAGTTTTAAATAGGTAATATTTAGTTAATAATTGTAATTTTAATTTAGCTATATTTTAATTTCGTTAAAGTTAGGGGGTGTTAGGGTTAGGGTTATAATCCAAGTGCTGTGTCACAAATATATAAAACCCAAAAAATGGTAAGAACCAAATCACTACAGGCAATCCTGGAGTTGTCAGGATTTATCCAATTAGAGAGTGAGGGTGCAATGAAACAAATCTTCAAGACTTGAATAATAGTGTTCCAGATTCATGCACTCACTACCAGCATTATTTCAATTGCCTAAGTGTCTCCTCCATCGCAATTTACATACAAAAACCTTCAATCATTTTTTGTTTTTTATATATTTGTGACACAGCACTTGGATTACAGTGTTTTCATTAAAATTCAGATAGAGTTGATGGCACCACTCATATATTTTGCATTGGGTCTTTTACCGTTCTGTGATAAGCTCAATGGCCTTAATATTCTAAGTTACTGTGGTTAGGTGCTATGTATCAGCAAAGTTACATTCCAAATATGTTAGTTAAAGAAAACAACAAAAAAAGATACTAAATAAGCACTCAAATGACCCTAGGTTATCTGGAGTAGAAAAAAGATTCACACAAATTAAAACATTAATCTTTATTAGAAATATTTTAAAATATGGGTTTTTAAAACTAAAATGCTGGTATTCCCAGTACAAGGACTGGATATTAGAAAGCTAGAACCAATTTTTATTACTATCTGATGACTAATAAAGAAACCAACGGCTAGTAATATTAGTAATAACAAGTGAGGATTGAGATCTATATAATGTGATGAAAGGATATATTTCCTCAACAGAGGTAGCACTTGTTCATTGAGATTGCTGCATTATTAAAATTCATCACAAACACAGTGTGTAATATTTACCCTATGTATTAAGAACATGGATAAAGTTATGTAGTGGATAGTTATGTACCTGAATAGTAAAATTATGTCTGAACGGCTGGTATTTATGTTAGATGGGAGTCAGGGACACAATAGAAATTTACCTGATTCGATATTTATATTGAGGCTGAATGTTAGCCGTTCAGACATAATTTTACTATTCAGGTTTATCTGTTGTTTTGTCACCAACTGTATTGTAAATCAAGGTCGCACAAGCAGCTAAATGATCTCATAAGTTTACACCAAGCACTATTAATTCCCTTATGTCTCACTCACATACATTGAGGAATCCTATTGACAGTCGCCTGTTGTTATGATTTTAGTTGATAATTTTTATCATATCAACTCATGTACCATCAATAATTTTATTATATCATTAGTGATTTAATATAAGATATATGAACATAACAGCATGACCAGTAGTGTTCAAAATAGGGATTTGTATAAATCACTTATTTAAAATCAGTGTAACAGTTTTTTGGTATAGACAGTACAAATGGTATTTTGAGTATCTATTATTTTTCTCAAGTACTGGTAATATAACGTATGAGAATATTTATATTTGATATTTACTTCAATATCAACTCCTCATACAGTGATTATCATTAAGATCTATACCATAAAGTAACTTATATAGAGGAAATTTATATACTTCTCAAATTGTATTCAACTTACAGAGGAAATTTAATATCTCTATAACTTAATGTGCTTGATAAGTATGATATTGTTTATAGTAGTATACTAGGAGCAATTATATTTACAATTTGCTACCATTCAAGTAATCCGCTATATAACACCTTGACTCCACTACATAACTTTATCCATGTTCTTAATACATAGGATAAATATTACACACTGTGTTTGTGATGAATTTTAATAATGCAGCAATCTTAATGAACAAGTGCTACCTCTGTTGAGGAAATATATCCTTTCATCACATTATATTGATCTCAATCCTCACTTGTTATTACTAATATTACTAGCCGTTGGTTTCTTTATTAGTCATCAGATAGTAATAAAAATTGGTTCTAGCTTTCTAATATCCAGTCCTTGTACTGGGAATACCAGCATTTTAGTTTTAAAAACCCATATTTTAAAATATTTCTAATAAAGATTAATGTTTTAATTTGTGTGAATCTTTTTTCTACTCCAGATAACCTAGGGTCATTTGAGTGCTTATTTAGTATCTTTTTTTGTTGGTTTCTTTAACTAACATATTTGGAGTGTTTTCATTAACTCAAGTTGTTAGGGGTTAATGTGAACCTGACTGGAGCCATCTTGTTCCTGGCAGCCATCTTGTGATGATTAGCATCCATTTTGTAATGATTAGACTTTATTATAGGGGTTTATTCTCTAGTAAGAAAATTTATGCTTGTTATTGTATTTTCCTTAGCCGGTTAGCCTTGTAGAAAGTCCCTGGCCTCACGCCCAGAAGAATGTTATATCAATAAGATGGTAAGGCGACCTTGTTGTCTGCGCAGATGCATGGTTTATTATGACTATAGATATTGTTTATGAGCTAGTGAATTTCCAGAACAATACTGTGTATAACTGTGTAAAATGACGCGGTCCTAACGTGTCATCCCCTTAACCCTGTATGCTGTTAACTGAAGTCTATAAGACATGCTTGCACTGTTCAATAAACATGAATGGCGTTAGATCATATTGCTGCGTGTTCTGAGTCATTCTAAAGGATATCCTTATCAGATAACCTACATCTGCTTCAGGTGGTACAGTGGGCCAGAGGCTTCGGCCTGACCTGACACTCCCCCCATGAAACCAACACCTTACACAAGTGATCATGGATACGTCCACTACACACCCAGGTTCTGGGACTGTAGGGGTGGATAATGATGATTACTCTCTATTTGTTTATACTGATGAAGATGCGGAGAGGATTTTACAAGCTTGTGGCAGTGAGGCCATAGGAGAAACTCCTCTTAATTTGTATAATAGATTGTTGAATTTAAAACGCAAAGAAATAGATTACAATTTACACTTGAATTATCTTGTCAATTACTTTATGAAAAAAAATATTCTTGTGGGTTTCGGGTGAGAAACCTTCTGACATTAGGGAGGAATAACAATTAATTTTGCAAAAAATGGTGTGGAATAGCCAACAAGTGTTCACTAGATTGTATACTATTGGTTATTGAAGAAGTAACTAGTTTAAACCCCTTAACGACCAACATTGTACCCAGTGGTCATTATGCCCTTAAGGACCAGCGGCGTACCCTTAGTCTCATCAAAATGCTTAAAGAAATCCAATTTCCTGAGCAGATAATATTAGCAAGCTTAGATGTAACAAGCCTTTACGCTATTTTCCCCCATGATCTATGGGTGGAAGCAGTCAGAGAAGGCTTAAAATCTGATCCCGAGTATCTAGGACCCCCCATTGAATTTGTACTTGATCTCTTCTAAATGTGTTTAACACATAATTATTTTAAATTTGAAAATACATTCTTTTTTACAATTGGTGGGAACCCGCCATGGGTTCTCCTATGGCACCCTCATACTCTAATTTATTTACGGCATGGTACGAAAAAATAAGATATATTGATTATGTATTTATGGTGTGGGGGGCTCTGAAATAGAACTCCAACAGTGGTATACTCAACTTGTATGAACAAAATGTACAGTTTAAGATGGAGTGCAGCAATACTGAACTTTAGTTTTTGGATCTCTGCATTTATAAACAAATGAGTGGCACTCAAATGTACTGTGTACCAAGCTTTACTCCAAACCAACAGACAGGAATACCCTACTTATGTATCAAAGTTATCACCCATCCCAGTTAAAAAGAGGTATCCTTAAATCCCAACAACACAGAACAAAGCATCAAAAAAAGCAATACTTAGCTATAAGAAAAAGATTTTTGGATAGGGGGTACAGAGCAAAGGAGATTGACACAATTTGGGCTGAAATCTCAGATTTGGGCCAAGAGACACTATCTATAAAACAAAAGCACTTAAGAATTGCGATACCAATCTAAACTTTATAACCACATACACCCCAGCCTGTAACACAATTAGGAAAACATTGACAAAAAACTGGCATCTTCTATCTGAAGATCCTACACTACCCTTCATGGGGATGAAACCACCTAGAATGGCATATAGGAAAGGACAAAGTTTGCGAACCATTCTTGCCAAACATGACATTAGTCTGGAACATACCACCTGGCTTCCTAAGGGTAAACCAGGATGTTATAAATGTGGAAATTGTGTGACTTGTAACACTATTCTCTGGTACTACATTTAGCCATCCCAATAAATCTAAAAAGTATATATTAGACACAGACTTACATGCACAACTGATTATATAGTTTATTTCCCACACCTGTCCATGGGGGAAATTCTACATAGATAAAGACACTACCCCTTTCAAAGAAAGACTGGCTAACCATAAAAGTGCTATCAGATCGGCTATAAAAGATAGAAAAAGTGATCAGCTGGTAGCCAGGCATTTCATGGAAATGGGGCACACAGTTGCAATGTTACGTGCCATGGTAATTTATAGAATACCCCCTCTGAAAAGAGGAGGCAATAGGGATGAGGAATTACTTAAGAGAGAAACTCAATGGATACATAGATTAGGCACACTTGCCTCAAGGGGATTAAACACGTAGATATTGATTACTCTTTATTCTACTAAAATGTACATTTAAAAATCAAGGGATTGATGTTTGTGTACATTATAACATTTACAGAATGGTTAAGATGTTTAAAATATTGATAAAAAAATGTGTCATCTTGTTATGAATCTATGATATGTGTATATGATATGTTGCCTTGGATAGTACCTATAGTCCACAATTAGTACCTACTATATAAAGCAGCATTTATAATAATGTTGCAAATCATAACTTTGTTTTATTACTATGTAACATAAGTCTTGACTTGAATGTTGATATGTAAGATGCCATACCCTTCTGAAATGTCATATCATGACATAAGCGACCCAGAAATACACCTTACAGATGTGTATTTGTGAGCTAAACTATAGCCACTAATAGCGCCTTACTTATGGTTATTCAAATGTCATACCTGATTGATTACTTATTGCTAACTTTGGATTAATACAGTTACGCCGTTCTTACTATTATACCCTCACCTTTTGATGCGTCAAATGACACTATATCCAATAAGATTGGAGCGGTCTGTTTAAATCATTGCATAATATGCTAAGATCGCAAGCAGTTTTTCCAATGGCGACCGAGACGCAGTACTTGTAAACAGTAACTTCCAAAGGTAGGTTAATGTAACAATACTGTTTCTTTATATCTCAAATTCCTATAATGATGGATTATGCAGTACACTGCTACATTTGTTACAACCCCCACTAACGCAATAATGGATCTATGCCAATACAAGACAGAGTTTAATGAATTAACACTGATAATCCAAATAGGATGTTTGTTTTTTTGCCTCTGCGGGGTTAACTCTTTGAGGACACACTAATGGATGTTAATAATGGATAATAATGGATTTTTGTACTTTTTTGTATATTTTTGTTATACAACAATATAATGTATTGTTTGTATTTTAGATGGTCTTTAAGACGGCTTAAGTTATAAGCGGAAACGTCGATTTATATTCTTTGATTAAGTGATTTTTTTTTATGAAAAAATAAGTCCTGTGAGTGCCCTCATATTTGAAGTTTTTTCTATGTGAATTGTGATGAAGGAGACACCCAGGCAATTGAAATAATGCTGGTAGTGAGTGCATGAATCTGGAACACTATATATATATATATATATTATTATTATTATTATTATTATTTTTAAAATACATATCCAAACACTGTCCAAACAGTCTCATGAGGATTTTTAAATTGTTTTTGAAAGATTTAAAGAAAACAATGAAAATGGCATTTTTGTTATATTCTTTGCATTACCGAAAACTAAAACAGTAGAAAATAAAAAAATAAATAAAAATAAATTAAATGAAAGTACTTTATTTTCTTTAAAAATTTTAGTTTTTTTGTTTTTGGTTGGTGGATGCTGTTTTTATGATGCAAGCAGGCATTATCCAATGAATGCAAACCAGGAAGGAGCTGCAGAATAGATTGGCAGCTTCTCTTAGTCTGTCAGTGAGGTTTTCTAGCCAACCTGCATTCTGCATTCTCATAGCAATGCTGGTGGTCAGTCACACATAATGTTTGTGTAACACTGGGCACCCAAACAATCGAAACAGACTACCAGCCAAATATGTTCTTGTGGCTCCTGTGGTAGCTAGGGAAGTAAAGGGTGGTCTGCAGCTGCATTTTTTTAGTCATATTTAGTTGTCACGACACTCAAGAGGAAAATAAATACTATTTGGTAGACTTAGAACTCTGTAATGAAATCCTAAAAGAAAAATGTAAAGTGAGCAGTGGAAAACTTTTCTATGGGGACATTTATTCAAACTGCGTACTGTAGTGTACTAGAACTGATCATAGGCCCTCAACAACTTAACTAACTAACTACAAACACAGAGATTATTTTTATGCATTTTTTAAATGAAAAAGAAATGGCTGCTGCCAGTAGAAACTTTTTTTAAATAATTTAAAAACTAAAAACTAAAAAAAAAAATAGCTGAGTGCAGCTTCAGAAAAAACAGACTCAGTAAACAATTGGAAGTACAATAAAGAATAAACAACTTATACTGCAAAGCCAGCAGCCGCTTAGCTATGCAACAAAGGGGTTTATTAATTTTTAAAATTAAGAGGGCATGTGAGAGTGTGTGTGCGGTGAGTAAAACTGGTTGTTGGCTGATGCAATACCATGGTGTTACTGACTCTTCAGGAGTAAAACCACATTGCGCTAATTGAACCGATGACAAGTTTGTCTGGTAATGGGATTGTGTAAACATATTAAAATCGTTGCGCAATAACATTGTGTTACTGAAACTGCATGAGTAACACCACATTGCGCTAATTCAACGGACAAGTATGAGTGGCATGGAAAATAAGTGTGTACTGTGTGTGTTGTATTTGTTTCAACCATTTGTAACCTAAATAGAAAGTAATTATTAAAAGGATATGAAACCCCTAATTTTTCTTTCATGATTCAGGTAAAACATACATTTTCAAAAAAAAATCCAATTTACTTCATTGTTTTGGTATCCTTTAAGGAAGGAACAGCAATTAACTACTGGGAGCTAGCTGAACACACTGGTAATGCAATGACAAGAGGCATGCATGTGCAGCTACCAATCAGCAGCTAGCTCCCAGCTCCTGAGCCTATCTAGATATGCTTTTCAACAAATCATTCCAAGAGAACAAAGCAAATTAAATAATTGAAGTAACTTTACATGCTGCTCTATCTGAATCATGAAAGAAACATTTTGGGTTCTCTGTCCCTTTAACAAAAACATGACCATCCCGCCACAGAAATCCATGAGAAATGCAACCAGACCATACATTTGTAAGCTACTTTTCATTTTATTTATATTATATTATTTGCTTCATTATCTTGGTATCCTTTGTTGAAAGTGCAGGAATGCACTACTTGGAGGGAGCTAGCTGAACACATTGTTAAAAGCCAATAAGAAGAAGCATATATTTGCAGCCACCAATTATCCGCTGGCTCCCTTCCTGCTTCTGAGCCTCAGCCTACCTGTGCTTTTCAACAAACGATACCAAGAAAATGAAGAAAATTAGATAAAACAAGTACAATGGAAAGTTGTTTAAAAGTGCACGCTCTATCTAAATCATGAATGAAATAAATTGTGTTTCATGTCCCTTTAAGAATAGACACTTTGCAGTATAGTAGTTACTGTACCTTTAAGTAATTTTTTTATTTTTATCAAAAATTCAGTGAGCATAAATTAGATGTATAAATAAAAGTTTAAAGAAATAGGAAAATCAAAATTAAACTTGCAAGATTCAGATAGAGCATGCAATTTTAAGACGCTTTTAAAATGACTTCTATTTTTAAATGTGCTATGTTCTCTTGATATCCCTTGTTGAAAATGAATATGCACATATACTACACTAGTGGTAGCTAGCTGCTGATTGGTGCCTGCACACATTTGTGTCTTGTGATTGGCTATTTGGCTAGCTAGATTGCTGCCAGTAGTGCACTGCTGTTCCTTCAGCAAAGGATAACAAGAGAAGAAAGCATATTTGATAATAACATTTTTGGGGGTATCCTGACCCTTTCAGAACTACATAGAATGGCAAATTAAAGCTAATATAGCTGATTACAGCTTCATTTAAAGAAAAATGGCAAGAATCTGCACTGAAGTGCAAAACTAATATTTTATTTCTCAACGAAAATTTAAAATGAAACTTGTTTGAAACAAATACAACTATGAACATAAATAAACTAAAACAAAAAATGTAAATTTACCGAAAAGAAATTTTCGGACGAAACATTAATTTTTTTCCCATGCACATTCCTAGTTTGTAATATGTTTGTAGTTTAATTTCTGCAATTCACAAAAATTACCAGCAGATGGTGCCATTGTTCAAAAAAATAAGACATTACTATTATAGCTAATGGCAGAATAACCAACATATTGGTATTTTATTACATTCTGAAGTATTTTTATATAGTTTATAAGGTCTCATCTATGAAAAAAAGGATTATTTTTGTTTCAGAAATGCTGTTGAAGGTCATTTTTTAGTGAGATTCTGTTTACAGCTCTGTAAGTTTGAAACATCATGGGGTATACTGAAATCAATTTAAAATAGCTCAGCTCAGTTCAAGTCAGTATTTTTTTCTTTCCTATCATGTTGTGTCAGTTCATGATCACATTTTAAAAAACATCCACACAATTCATTGCAATCATCAACATTCTCAGCGAGATTGACAAAAAAAGGTCATGCAAACAGCCAACATGAACAATTAAAAATGGCACGGGTGACAGTATAGTCAAAACTAAATGTTCATGATTCAGATAGGGTATGTGATTTTAAACAACTTTCCAATTTACTTTTGTCATCAAATGTGCTCTTTGTTCTCTTTGTATTCTTTGTTGAAAGCTAAACCTAGGTAGGCTTATGTTCTAATTTCTACACGTTTGAAGGCCGCCACTTATCTAAATGCATTTGACAGGTTTTTCACAGCTAGAGGGCATTAGTTCATGTGTGTCATATAGAAAACATTGTGCTCACGCCAGGGCACTGATTGAATAAAATGCAAGTCTGTCAAAAGAACTGAGAAAAAGGGGCAGTCTGCAGAGGTAAAAAGTGTATTAATATAACTGTGTTGGTTATGCAAAGCTGGGGAATGGGTAATAAAGGGATTATCTATCTTTTTAAACAATAACAATTTTGAAGTAGACTGACCCTTTAATTAAAAAAACACATTTGAAAACTGGTTGGAAAAGTTTTTTTTTAGAAAAATTGTTTAAAATAGTTTTCTGACGGTCTGGGGATATCTCACAATACATTTTTCAGTGATGTCATTTAGGAGCAAATTTTAGAAATTTTTCCATGGCTTTCTGTGTATATGGCAGGAATGAGTGAATAATAAACTGCTCAGGACACTTGTGAAACGTACATGAGGCTACAAAGCGTAAAGGTGGGAGTGTTTGTGGGCAGCAGATATATATTTTAAAAAAAGGGACACATTTTTTTAATGTTTTTTACAGACAGAGCATACAATTAATTTACTTCTGTTATCAAATTGGCTTTGTTCTCATTGTATTCTTTGTTGAAGAGATACCTCAGTAGGTATTTGGAGCATTACATGGCAGGAAATCGTGTTTCTATTTAGTACTCTTGCAAATGGATCATTCTTGCAAAATTGCTGCCATACTGTGCTGTTGACACGTGCACGCTCCTTAGTTTACCGCCCTGCTTTTCAACAAAGGATACCAAGAGAGCAAATAAATATAGAAGTAAAATGGGAAACTGTTTAAAACTGTATGTTCTGTTTGTTAATTGCATGTGTCCTTGAGCTATCACATATATATATATATATATATATATATATATATATATATATATATAAATCAATGTAAATATTTGCATAGGAAATTAGTACATCTAGGCAAGTATTGCCTAGATGTACTAGGCAAGTATTGCCTAGATGTACTAATTTCCTATGCAAATATTTACATTGATTTAATTTTGAGACATGGAGGATTTTAATTTCAGTTTTTTATCTCCCCCCATAATTTTAATATATATATATATATATATATATATATATATGTGTGTGTGTGTGTGTGTGTGTGTATTCAAAGTGTTTGGGCTGATATGAATGCCAAAGATGAAGAATAACCCCTAGCCCAGTACAATTTCTGATTGGCTGCTGATGCAGTGTACAAAGATAAAATGAAGGATGCTGGTAACAGTTTTAAAATGATTGTTTTAATTCTTAATCAGACATAATTGTAGAAGTCTGTGGCTTATTACTTAATTAGAAACTCCTTGTTCATCCATAAATATATTCAGGAAAAAAAATTTAAGCAAGGAAATGCAGATACTTATTTGCTTAACTCACATTAAAGGGACACAAAACACTTAACTAATTCAGATAGAACGTACAATTTATAAACAGATGTTCCAATTTGTTTCTATTTTTAAAGGTATCTCTTTAAAATGTTACTATATGACATCAGTTCGCAATAATGTATACAAACATTATTCCGGATGCTGCAAATTCACGTTTCTATTCCCATGAAAACGAGCAGAATTTCAACAAACGATAACAAGAGAAAGAAGCAAATTAACAAAAATAAATTTGATTTAAAAAAAAAAGTTGTACACACTCTATCTGAATCACTCTAGTTGAATTTTGACTTCCACGTCACTTAATCCAGTCTTAACATTACACAGGTTACTAAAATGATTTTCTTTTTAAGAAATAGGGCCGTTAATCTGTCCTATTGCTGCTTCCTGTCTAATTTTGTATAATTCCATCATTTCCTAATTGTAAAAGTACAGCCCTTTGTTACGGTGCCTCTTTTTCAGTTTCCATTTAGGAATGTTACTCAACTCTTTTATTCACTTTTAGTTCCCACAGGGCCTCATTAATACGACTACAATTGATTACTGCTAACACACACACACTTGAAGCAAAATATTTGTGCTATTCAATGTGTATCTTTCCTTTAACTGGATAATTATGTTAATTATCTTATAAACAATGTGAATAAATACTTAGCTGTGTGTAATTGTGCCCATGTCTGTTCATTGTTAGGAATTTGTAAGAATAATCATAATACATTTTTTGTTATGAGGATTATTTGTAAAATATCAACAAACTACCAAGCAACATATTAAATAGAATTCTATTGAATCTTTCAAATTTGCTTAAAATAAACTAGTTTATTTTCCTAAAAAGTTGCAATTTAAAAAAAAAACTGTTTGTAGCTTCAGTGCCTAGATATTGTACTATAAAGTATAATATACAGTGACTATGAAAGCATTTAGAAACATAGGTTATCTGTAGCAAAGAAGAGATTATCACTGCGTTGGGTCTGATTGATACCGGCACACACCTCTGGGGTCAGCCATATCCTGCCATTAGCAAATACAGACAGAGAGATAGATTAGATAGATATACAGACAGACAGACACACACAGACAGATAGATGATAGATAGATTAAACAGACAGATGATAGATAGACAGACAGATAGAAAGATAGATAGACAGATTAAGCAGACAGATAGATGATAGATAGATAGATCAGACAGACAGACAGATAGCCAGATAGCAAGATAGATTAGATTAAATAGACAGACAGACATATAGATAGATTAGATTAAACAGATGATAGATAGATAGATAGATAGATAGATAGATAGATAGATAGAACAGACAGATAGCTAGATAGATCAGACAGACAGACAGACAGATAGATACATAGATAGATAGATAGATTAAACAGATAGATAGATAGATTGATAGACAGATAGATTAAACAGATAGATATATAAATATATAGATAAATAGATTAGATTAAACAGATAGATAGATTAGATTAAACAGATAGATAGATAGATAGATAGATAGATAGATAGATAGATAGATATTAGCGCTGCTGAATCTGTTGGCGCTCTACAAATAACCGATAATAATAATAGATAGATAGATAGACACACAGACAGGCAGATAGATAAATAGATAGATTAGATTAAGCAGATAGATAGATAGATTGACAGATAGACAGATTAGATTAAACAGATAGATTAAACAGACAGATAGCTAGAAAGATAGATCAGACAGACAGACAGATAGATAGATTAAAAAAAACAGATAGATAGATAGATAGATAGATAGATAGATAGATAGACATTTTATATAGGGTAAATCTGCCGCTTTTAACATTAGTGAATCTGTATGCACAAAGTAAAGGCCAAGAGAGAGCCTATAAAGTTTTGGCACCAGTGCCAGCTGGGTAACGTAGAAGCTCAGTCACATATACTGTGTTAACCCACCCCAGTCTCTTCATGTCACTACAACAATATTATTTAAAAAATGTAAGACAAAATGTAACTTTGGACTACATGATTGGATTTTCTCAGGTGCCTTTAGTCATTTATAGGCTTTGTATGATATATATTTCATACAATAATTAGTATTTTTAAGAACATTTTCAATGATTAAAATTAAACTACTTATGATCATTTATTGGCATAGAAATTGCAAATTGAATGTGATCGTGTCCTAACTATTTAAATTCCACAGCAACATTTCACTTACTGTAGCATTTAATGTCACATATCAGCATTTTTAATGTCACATATCAGCATTTAATGTCACATATCAGCAGTTAAGCGCTGTATTGCAAAATAAAGGCTTTAAAATCAGTTAACCCTGTCATGTAAGCATCAATATTTTGTGTTTGAAATAGTTTTTATATCTTGTAATTAACAATATAAAATGATTGAAAAATGTTCCTAGAATTTTAAATTAATTTGTGTAACTATTACATTTAAATAGCAACCAAAATATTACAAAAAAAATCACTGAATTAATTTTCTGAAAAATATTTCCCTAGGACTTTGCCATTAGGGCAATGGTTAATTATTAATAGCTGCAGACTAAGAGCACACAAGGCAGGTAAACAAACTAATTTGTCAGCTAAGGTTCTAACCTTGCTTCTGACAAAATCATTGCGAAACCCAAGTAAGGGACCAGAATACGAGTGGTGCGCTAGCAGTTACGCGCAAGCGATATCGGGTTCATTGTGCCTGTTTGTGCGAGTCAGAAGCAGTGCACATATTAGAAGTTGAAAGTTAATGCTTTTGCTCAAGCGCAATTGAATTTAACGCACGTCGGGATAGCGCAACTTCTGAGCTCTGGTTAACTGTTACACTCAAATAAAAAGTTGAACAAAACACATTTAAAATACATGTAGAAGTACAGCGCTACCCAGGTGCCCATTTTTGTGGCCACCATTCAGCAACCGCTACCTAGAGTGCTGAACCAAAAATAAGATGGCTCCTAAGCTTACATTCCTGCTTGTTCAAATAAAGACAACAGGAGAATGAAGAAAAATTGATAATAGGAGTAAATTAGAAAGTTGCTTAAAATTGCATGCTCTAACGAAAGAAAAAAAAATGGGTTTCATATCCCTATAAATTATATATATATATATATATATATATATATATATATATATATATATACTTTTGACTCTAGAGATTGAGTAGATGGATAAGATCCTCCGCAAATGTCTGATAATGATTACACGAGTGGCAACCACATATAATCAGAACGGAAACACACATGGTCTGGTAAACAAACCAAGAACCAATCAGATACACTGGGATATGACATCATAACCAACCAAACCTCAGAGACTACGAGTTCTGACATCCACATTACAGACAGTATACCGAGCAATGTAACGGTTCAAAACAAGTTACTTTAGAGATATTATGATCCCACAAGCAAAGGCTTGACACAACTTCTCTATATAATTTATGAAAAAAAGGCAAGTGTCTGATAATGATTACACATATAACCAGAATGAAAACACACACAGTCTGGTAAACAAACCAAAAACCAATCAGACACACTAGGATATGACATCATAACCAATCAAATCTCAGAGACAACAAGTTGCAGACAATATTCTGAAAAATGTTACAGTCCAAAACAAGTTATTTTAGATATACCATGATCCCATAAGTAAAGGCTAGAAAGGACAACTCAAAAGGATAAATGCATAGACACAAAATCTAATGACAAGATGACACATCCGGTTTTAGCCACGCCTCTAATTTCACAAGGGGTGTAAAAAACCACTATAAATAGACACCAGCAACAGACAGACATTAGTCTTGAGAAAGGCGGCTCTGCACCACTCTTACACCACCACACCTTCACAGCCCTAACACAGATTTTTCAGCAATTTCACACACCTCTTATTGGGTATCACCAATAATAGGCTGAGGTCCACCAGCTGGACATCCGTTATCAACCTGCCCTTTGTTTTTATGCTTATTGTTTTTATGTTTTTACTTTTCACTTTTGCCTGAATTGTGGATCCACATTTTGTGATTGTCAATTTATTTCTGTTTTATGACTAATGTGTTATGACTAAATTTTCCGTATACCATACCTGATTATCACCATTTATTCTACTCCATACCTTTGGAGTTTTCAGCCACCTTGTCTTGTTCGTGAGGCGCTCTGATCACACAACCCACTATCATTCCTATACAGGCTAGCTAGATAGCCTTTGTTTAGAGCTATAGGTGGGTCTGTCTCTTGATGCTCTATCTATACAATACATCACACAGACACACACACACACACATATATATATATATATATATATATATATAGACACACACACACATATTTATATACATATATATATATATAGTGCTAGCAATCAACCCCATAAATAGGAAGAAGGAACGCTTCACTCTCCGGTCTATTCAGAAAACAGGCTTTATTTCATCTTCATACATCAATCAGTAATACATCCCAAACGTTTCGATACCCGCTGGTATCTTGTTCACTGGGTGTTACAAAATGCTAACTTATTGCTTTTCTGACACACTCCAATAGGCACGAACATATTATTAGTATACTGGCTATTAGATATTGGAAACCATTGCACCAACTACTATTATATTTTGCATTCATTATTCTTTATATTTATTATTATTTGTATTATTATTTTTCCTTTATTTTCTATATTTTCCTTTATATTTGGTTATTACATCTTATATAATGATGTTCAAGTTTTATGTTTTTTGTTTATTTTCATTTATATTTTATCTTTTATTATATTTGATATATATTTATTATTTTATTTTCTTCTTCTTTTTTTCTTTAGTATATGTTTCTTTTTCTTTTTAATTGGACTGCATATTTATTATTTTGTCTTGTCTTTTAATTTGGTTATGACAATTAATATCTATATAACTCAATGGTTGATACATTATTGTGCCTTTTGATGGGAGTACAATGGAAGTAAACATATAATTTGGGAAACCCAGGATAGGTGATATTAGGGAGCTCATTGCGTGTTTTCTAACACTTTTTAGAATAAAAGCTTAGATATTTGAAATATTAAATAATCTGATTTTGAACTTTAGACTTTTTTAAATATGAGCTTCTGGTGTTATCTGGAAATGCTGCCACACGACATGTGCGTGTCTAATGAGTGACGTGATTGACATGTAGGTACGCGTCACTACGCAGGCTGAGTTATGCAAATTAGCCAGGCGGTTGAGGAGTCGAGGACTTGCCGTGTTATGCACGTGTGGAGCCTGTTCCCGATACACCGGAAGTGACATCAGCACTTAGGGGTATAAACAGGTGAGAGGTGTGTGGGTTAGATTAGGAGCCGTTTTGGGACACAAACATTTTGTAACACCCAGTGAACAAGATACCAGCGGGTATCGAAACGTTTGGGATGTATTACTGATTGATGTATGAAGATGAAATAAAGCCTGTTTTCTGAATAGACCGGAGAGTGAAGCGTTCCTTCTTCCTATTTATGTGGTTGATTGCTAGCACTACATGTTTTCCACGCAGCACCCCGGCAGATGCTGAAGTAACAGTGAGTGCACTTAAATTGATACTTGCATTATATATATATATAATATATATATATATATATATATATATATATATATATATATGTCACGGATACCGGGCTGCAAGGGTTAAACCCCTACCCCCCTACTACCTCACCCCTGTTGTTTCTAAACGGTTTTGGGCTCCGGAGAGCAACTGCGATCTCCGAGACCTTTTGTTTCCTTTATTTGGTGACAAGTCCTTTGTCAGAGAAGAGCTGGTCTCTGACCAGACAAACCCTCCTAGGCTGGCTCCTGGAACTCCTGGTCAGCCACAGAACAGCAGGACACCGCTAACTTTACCTCTGGTAGCTCCAGCAGCCCTTTGCCCCAGAGCGCCACTCTTTTGGGGATTGGTAGCCCCCAGGGTGGACAAGAGGTGTGGGAATTACCGAAGGGGAGCTCCTTTGTGAACCGGGGGTTTTGGGCACCCCTACTCGCATAACTTCAACGGACTGTATCTCCGGTCCCCAGTAACTAATCATGCCACTTTTTGGACTGTGGCATCTGGGGACTGAGAGCTTAACACTCCGAAACTGCCATCCTGGGTACTGGATTCTGTGGGACTGTGGCTGCTATGGAGGCGCCAGCCTGTCTGGAGACGTGGGAATGGCAGGAAAATTGTGGTATTGTCCAGTGTCTTATCAAGATGAGCTGTGTGTATAAAAGATGTGTGTGTTTCTCAATAAAAGGTAGTTCTTGTTTCACCTGAATGCTAGTATGTCTAGCTATTTGGGATTATTTGGGTGGGCTCCTGCTAAATCACTTCTTCTCTGCTACATAGTGGCTGGTTCCAGGTGTTGGTAGATCGGTTGACAGAGCTACCCAGTCAGGGTAGCCGGTAATCCATCACATTGGAGGCAGCGGTGGGATGCTTCCATCTACCTGGAATGTCCAAACCACCACCTAAAGTCAGTCTCGGATGGAGACTCGAGGAAAGACTGAGGGTAACAAGAATAAGGCAGGCCCTCACCAGAGAGTTGATGGAGGAGGACAGAGCGAACAAAGTGGCCGGTGGATCGGAAAACTGACCAGGGTAACTAACAACAGTACAGCGTCAACCCCGGGGTCCTCCATGTCTGATACACAACGGGAAGTGAAGTGGCGGATTGCGTTGTATGATAACCGACCACCCCAGGAGGTCATAACCAAGATTATCTCAGATGTCACCCAGCTCAAGTTAGCAGAGCTCCACCAGTCCACGGGAGGGGCCCCACCAGAGATGCAGCGCCCCCGTCCACCCAAGTTACCACATGGAGGTTTCCAGGCCTTCAAGGAGGAAGAGGAAGATATTGACTGCTATCTTCAAGTTTTTGAGACCCAATGTGCACTGCAGGGGGTCGCCCATACTGACAGACTCTCCATCCTGATCGGCAAGTTGTCAGGATGAGCCTGGACAGCTTTCCACTCTACCCCTTCAGAGGACCAGAAGGACTATACCAAGGTGAAAAAAACACATCCTTGCTCGCTATGGGCTCACGCCGGAATCTCACCAAAAAAAATTCAGGGAGCTGAGAAAGCAAGAGGGACAGCCTTTTATGGAGTGCACGCACCAGTTCACCCATTCAATGGACGCTTGGCTAGTCAGCTGCAAAACCACCACTGGGGCTGAAGTTGCATAGCTTTTCCTACTGGAGCATTTCTACAATCATGTTCCAGTAGAGGTCAAAGAATGGCGACCCACCACCGCAGACCAGGCGGCCGTCCTGGCAGACCAGTATGCAGACGCTCACCACCTGGTTCGCTCTGAACCACAACCATCCGC
The DNA here is from genome assembly GCF_027579735.1 of Bombina bombina. Classification (NCBI taxonomy): domain Eukaryota; kingdom Metazoa; phylum Chordata; class Amphibia; order Anura; family Bombinatoridae; genus Bombina; species Bombina bombina. The sequence goes on along the minus strand of NC_069500.1, from coordinate 90,234,449 downwards.
TCTGCTTCCGGGACAGTCCGGAACTCATGGGATGTTTTGCCTGTGGGCACCCCGGACATATGAAGCGCCACTGCCCAAATCAGGCAAGATACCCTTCTGCACTGCAGCAGAAGAATCCCCAGTCAGCTCAATGGGGGAGCGCTACAGCTTGGCCCTACCAAGCCTCTGCCAACTGCTTGTATTCACCAGCACTGACCGAATATTATGAATGGGCTGAAGATGAGGTTGGTATCCTACAAGAGGTCGCCAGACTGTTTGGGTCAGTGGAAAGAAGGCCCAGGGGATAAGGGACACTGGGTCCACTATCACTTTGCTTAAGCCCCACCTGGCCTCCGCTTCAACCCCTACCTGAAAGATCCTCGCTATTCGGGTGGCCGGAGGCGCTACTGTGCATGTCCCCACAGCAAATGTCCATCTAAACTGGGGCACCAGAGCCTGTATTGTAGAGGTAGGCATTATGGAGAATCTTCCCGCCGAGGTCCTGCTAGGGAACAATCTCGGCCTCCTTGTTTCAGCCTTTTTGGGGATACTACCCTGGATGCCTGTCCCGTGACCACCCACTGGCAAGCCACCACACCAGAGCAGGGGACCCAGGTAAGACCTACTGCCCCGACCCCTAGCCATCCTGCCTGACTCCTACCCCCCTCCACGACCAACTATCTTGGGCATCCCCTTCCGACTTTGCACAGGAGACCTTGAGCGATCTGACCCTTGCCCCCTTCCGAGACTAGGTAGGGACTGACCCCCAGGGCCCTGAGGAAGAAAATTTCCAATGGGAAAACGGCCTGCTGTACCGGATCTCCCAGATAAAAAGAGGGCCAGTGCCCAAGCACCAGCTGGTGGTACCGAAAAGGTATCAATGCGACCTGCTGCAAATAGGGCACGATATTTCATTTGCAGGACATTTAGGCAAACCCAGAACTCACCACCACCTTACTCATATCTTTTTTATGGCCAAGGATCATGAAAGAAATTAGGGACTACTGTAGAACCTGCATGGTGTGCCAGAAGGTAGGAAAGACCGGGGACCATACGAAAACCCCCTAAACCCCCTCCCTATTATCGATGAACCCTTTAGCAGGGTCCATTACCTCAACCCAGCCCCTCTGCAAAAAAATATATACTCACGGTAGTGGACTATGCCACTAGGTATCCAGAGGCAATACCTCTGGGGAATATCCAGACAGAGACAGCGGCAAATGCCTTGCTCCGGATATTCACCAGGGTAGGCTTTCCCCAAGAAATGGTCTCAGACTGGGGGACCCAGTTCACAGCGGATCACCCAAAAGCTATGGGAACTGTGAGGAATAAAACACCTGTACAGTGCCCCATATCACCCCAAGACCAATGGGCTTTGTGAGCTGTTTAACGGGACCCTGAAGCAGTTGCTTTGGACATTCTTGGCCACTCACATAGACTGGGAGAGCTACCTCCTGCATCTTCTATTTGCCTACAGAGAGGTGCCCCAGGAATCAACCGGATTCTCACCCTTTGAGCTGCTGTATGGCCAGAACATAAGGGGATCCCTAGACCTTTTGAGAGCCCACTTGGAGGAATCAGCAGGGGAAGAAGAACCCTCCATGTGGAATAAGTCCTAAAGTTAAGAGACTGACTGAAGGACATCACTGCCATGGTGCGGGAGAACCTTCAGGTCGCTCAAGAGAGACAAAAACGGTGGTATGACCGTAGCGCTTGTAGCCGAATTCTGGCAGTAGGACAGAGGCTTCTAGCCTTGAAGCCTGTCAAAATGGACAAGCTACAGGCTTCCTTGCAAGGACCCTGCCGGGTGGTGGAACGGCTGAATAACACCACCTACCTTGCAGCAAGATGTTCAGATGACCGGGCCCAACAGACCTTTCATGTGAACATGCTCAAGGAGTACGTATAACGACCCAAGGACGTAGCCACTATTTGTGCTCCGGCTGTGGAGGACTCTGAGAGCCTTCTCATGCCTGGAGCTCCCTGGCCCGGATGAGACCCCCAAGGAGTAGCCGACATAACCCTAGATGAGAGGTTAGTGGCTGGACAGAGACAGAAAGTCCAGCATTTACTAGACAACCACCAGGAAATGTTCTCTAATGTCACTGGGTATACTACAGTGGCCATACACCGAGTGGAAACTCCGGTACAGGCTCCCCTGAGACAGGCAGCTTAAAAAGTACCTGAAGCTGTCAGAGACAGTATGCAATGGGAGCTCCAGGGAATGTTGGACCTTGGTGTTGTTGAACCATCCAACAGTCCCTGGGCCTCCCCGGTGGTGCTGGTCCTCAAGAAAGATGGTACCACCCGGTTCTGAATTGACTACCGTAAGCTCAATGAAAGAACCACCGACACCTAGCCCATGCCCTGAGTCGATGACCTCTTAGATAGAATTGCCAGAGGTCACTTCCTAACTACCCTTGACCTCTGCAAGGGGTTTTGGCAGATCCCCTAGATCCTGAGTCCATCCCCAAGTCCGCCTTCATCACCCCTTTTGACCTCTACCAGTTTAAGGTCATGCCATTTGGGATGAAGAACGCTCCAGCCACCTTTCAGAGGATGGTGGATCGCCTGCTGGGTGGCCTCCAGGACAATGTCTGCGCATACCTGGAAGACATTGTCATCTTCAGCTACACCTGGGAGGACCATTTGATCCACCTGGGTGTCATTTTAGATTGCCTCAGAGCCGCCGGCTGACCCTGAAGCCGGACAAATGCACAATAGGTCGCTCGGAGGTCCAGTACCTGGGTTGCGGGAAGCAGTGGCCAGAGCCAGCCAAGATGGAGGCAGTTGCAATCTGGCCCACTCCTCGAATCAAGACCCAAGTCTTAGCCTTCCTAGGAACAGCCGGCTATTACCGAAGGTTCGTCCCCAATTATAGTACCCTTGCCAAACCTCTGACCGACCTGACTCGTAAATTCTGCCTCAACAGGTGTTGTGGTCCCCAGAATGCGAAACTGCTTTTCAGAGCCTCAAGTCCACCTTGATCTCTGCCCCCGTCCTGGCCACTCCTAACCCCACCAAACATTTTTGTTTCCACACAGATGCCTCCATGTTCGAGTTGGGAGCAGTGCTAAGCCAGGTGGATGAAGGAGGACAAGACCACCCCATAGCCTACAACAGTAGGAAGCTGTTGCCCAGGGGCTAAGCGGCGGTGGAAAAAGAATGCCTGGCCCTGGTATGGGCCCTCAAGAAATTACAGCCATACCTCTATGGGAGGCCCTTCACTGTTCTCACCGATCACAACCCTCTGGTTTGGCTTAACAGAGTGTCGGGAGACAATGGACACTTGATAAAGTGGAGTTTAGCCCTGTAGCCCTTCAACTTTATCATTCAGTACAGGCCGGGAAAAAGCAATGCTAATGAGGATGGTCTTTCCCGGCAGACTGAACTAGAAAGCTCTTCGGACAGCACCAAGTAGACCTGTATGGATCTAACTGGGTCTGCCAAACTGGAACGGGGGAGTTGTCATGGATACCGGACTGCAAGGGTTAAACCCCTACCCCGCTACTATCCCACCCCTGTTGTTTCTCAACAGTTTTGGGCTCCGGAAAGCAACTGCGATCTCCCAGACCTTTTGTTTCCTTTATTTGGTGATGAGTCCTTTGTCAGAGAAGAGCTGGTCTCTGACCGGACAAACCCTCCTAGGCTGGCTGGGCTCCTAGAACACACGGTCGGCCACAGAACAGCCGGACACCTGCTAACTTTACCCCTGGTAGCTCCAGCGGCCCTTTTCCCGAGCGCTGCTCTTTTGAGGATTGGTAGCCCCTAGGGTGGACAAGAGGCGGGGGAATTACCGGAGGGGAGCTTCTTTGAGAACCAGGGGTTTAGGACACCCCTACCCACATAAATTTAACGGACTGTATCTCCGGTCCCCAGTAACAAAAGATGCCACCTTTTTGGACTGTGGCATCTGGGAACCCAGAGCTTTAAAATGACATCCAGGAAGTGCAGCCGCTCCACCGGGATCACCCCAAAACCGCCACCCCTGGGTAATGGGATTCTGTGGGACTGTGGCTGCTATGGAGGCACCAGCCTGTCTGGAGGGGTGGGAATGGCGTGAAAATTGTGGGATTGTCCAGTGTCTTATCCAGATGAGCTGTGTGTATAAAAGATGTGTGTGTTTTTCAATAAAAGGTAGTTCTTGTTACACCTGAATGCTAGTATGTCTAGTTATTTTGGTGGGCTCCTGCTAAATCACTTCCTCTCTGCTACATAGTGGCTGGTTCCACTAGTTTCCTATCTTCCTATATTTTACACTGAGCTTATTAGTAACCTGGGCCCTAACTAGTAAACTAAAGTTATATTTGATGAGCATTTGAAAGTTTTGTTAAAAAACAAATGCCAAATATGACTGCCACCAGCAGCACTCGGCTACTTTTGAAGTCATATTTCTTTTTATGAAAGTGCAACAGACTAAGCTTTTAAAATTGAGATTAAAAAGCTAAGCAAGTCGATGTTTATATATAAAGGGCAAAATCTCTAGGATTTATTTAAGCTAATTAGCAATACTTGTACTTTTTCCAAGACAACCCTGTTAAATATAACAATATGTATTAAATGGTAAAGCACTATAGTACTTATGTTTCTTATAAGCATTATAGACTCGTGAAAGACAACGGTAAAAAAAATATTTTAAATGAAAAATATAAATAAAATAAAAATGTAACCTTTTTGGACTCTTTTAGAGGAATTATTATTTGTGAAATTATTTTAATGATTACAACAAGCATACTGATGTTAAAGGGACAGTCTACACTAAAATTGTTATTGTTTAAAAATATAGATAACGCCTTTATTACCCATTCCCCAGCTTTGCACAACCAACATTGTTATATTAATTTACTTTATAACATTTAAAGGGACACTGAACCCAAATTTTTTCTTTCATGATTCAGATTGAGCATAAAATTTTAAGCAACTTTCTAATTTACTCCTATTATCAAATTTTCTTCATTCTCTTGGTAGCTTTATTTAAAATGCAAGAATGTAAGTTTATATGCCGGCCCATTTTTGGTGAACAACCTGGGTTGTCCTTGCTGATTGTTGGATAAATTCATCCACCAATAAAAAAGCGCTGTCCAGAGTACTAAACCCAAAAAAAGCATAGATGCCTTCTTTATCAAATAAAGATAGCAAGAGAACAAAGAAACATTGATAATAGGAGTAAATTAGAAAGTTGTTTAAAATTGCATGTGCTATCTGAATTACAAAACAAAATTTTTGGGTTCAGTGTCCCTTTAAACCTCTAAGTGTCTGCCTATTTCCAAGCCACTGCAGACAGCCTCTTAACACATGCTTTTTAATTTGCTTTTCACAAAATGTGGGCCATATAGATAATGTTGTGTTCACGCCCGAGGAGTTATTTAGGATTTAGCACTACACAGTACTAAATGCAAGAATTAAAAAGTCATGTGATCAGGGGGATGCTTAGAAACAAGTTAATCACAGAGGTAAAAAGTATATCAATATAACTGTGTTGGTTATGGAAAACTGGGGAATGGGTAATAAAGGGATAAAGGGATTATCTATCTTTTAAAACAATAAAATTCTATTGTAGACTGTCCCTTTAAATGTAAATTTACCATCCGTGCAGGCGGACAGGTTCACAAGTAGTGATCGCGTCTTCATGCAATTGTCACTTGGAATGTTTCACTGCAAAACAAAATGTATCATTGCACAAGAGGATTCTTGCGAAATGCCACCCCCTGCTCTGGCGCAACTTATTGCACTAGAGCAGGGAATCTCAATCACCTCTGTTACAGTCACAACATGTATTAATGTTTATAACGCTATATAGTTTAGCTATTAGGGGGTTAATAAAGGTAGTTATTCCAAATGAAAAAGAAAATGTTTTACTGAATTTCTTAATGAATACTTTTAATTTAGTGTAATGTATTATTATGGTGTACATTAATAAATGTAGTAGTAAAATGCTTAAGAAATCAAATAAAACTATGTGCTACTGTGAAATTAACTTCTTGTATTTTTGCTCCTCAAGGTTATAAAATTGTTTGTCTTGTGACCTCTCTCAATGGTGCCAAAATGCTACTTGTGTTTTAACTCAAGGTTATAGGATTGTTGTTTTTTTGTTGTTGTTACTCAGGGCTGTTTAAAAGGGTATAAATATTCCCTTAATATAAGGGGGCATAAAATATTATCTGAACCAAAATGTTGTCTGACTGTCTGGTATGGTTTATTATTTACTTATAAGCAAACATGATTAAAGTATTGCAACATTGGATTCATATTGTTTTACATTTTTATTGCATCTATTTAGCAATAAAACGTTTTTATTTATGTAATATAACTGCATATTTGTAAAAAAAAATTATATTTTGTATCTCTCAAACCTTTTTCTTTATATATTGTATGTAAAATACTTTATAAGATATGAGACCATTTTTACTTACTTAATATTAGAGGTAGGTGCCTGGAATTTAGATTTTAGAATAACCTATCTCTGTTATAAGGGGACAAGGTATGAATGAGCAAGTGTCAAGGTGACTGATCTCGCCACTTCTGAGGTGGCTGAGAGCAATATGTGCAGTAGACTCACTAAACCTGCTCCACAAAGCTGAAAACGTTTACCCTAAGAGTCTTTTTATGTGTCCAGTTAGTTCCAGTGAAGAAGAGATACTCGGGTAGTATTGCACATAATAAGCCCATTCAGTGAGCAGCTTTATCTTTTAACATTTTGGAGCCTGGACAGTTCATGATTGTTATGTCCAGTCCATTCCACAGTAATAGAAAAACAAATAGGACAGTTCATTATGTGTCGCAGGGTCTTTATTGCCTGCAGTGGAGTGTACACAACAGTATAATCCCTAAGTAAAGAAAAGTTGTCCTTTTCCTTAGAATTATGCAACAGGGTGAGGATTCCTATGCTTAGCATTTTATTAACAAATAAATAATTTGGCCAAATGGTTTATACCCAAGACCATGTTAAGGATGCATGCATTGTGTGGCTCTAGGTTAGAGACCCAGGGTGAAAGAGACCTTGACATATGTGGTCCTGGGCTTAAACTATTTGGCCATATACTGTAACTAACTTAATTTTCCCTATGGGTTTTGCATCCAGGCTGGTCAGGGGTTAAGTGACTGAGTTACCTGATCTGTAAAGCTGTTTCTGAGTGCTGGTGAGTCCTCAGGGCTGTGAGTTTTACGGTGACATGGGATGTGTATCCAGTTCAGTTTGAGAGCTGAGTCAATTTCCATGTTTTGTATGTGTCTAGGGAAATTACAAAAGGTCTGTGCTACTCTTGTCTGTATCTCAGTTTGTTTGATTGAAAGCATGCATTGTGTGGCTGTAGGTTAGGGACCCCGTGTGGAAGAGACCTTGATGTGGTCCTGGGCTTAAACAATTTAGCCAAATCCTGTAACTAACTCTTCCATTTTTTGTTTTAATCTTGCTGTGTGATTGTAAGAGAGTGAAAGACTTTCTGTGTGTTTTATATTTGTGGCCTGTAGGAGGGCGCTACTTTTGTTTTCAGGGGGTACTTCGTTTATTGTCCGACATGATATGCTGTAGCATTTATCATTGCACAAGCAGTTCACCAAAACTGCTTGTGCAATGCCGCCCCCTGCAGATTCACGGTGAATTGGCTGCTAGCAGTGTAAATGAGCCCGATCATATAGGATTGGGTGGATTGAAGACCGGAGCCTCAGAGGCAGGGGACCAGTAGACCATTGCTTCATAACTGCTGTTTCCGGCGAGCCTGAAGACTCGCACGGAAACAGGGGCATCAAGCTCCATTCAGAGCTTGATAATACGTCCCCAAGGTCTCTAGGTGTTGAAGGACTCATAAACACATTAGGGTTTTATAATGTATAAATTAATAATACAAAGAAAATGTAATATCACTTAAATTAAATTTCCAATTAGTAGAAAAAACAATTTGTGTGAAAAATTTCAAATTTAATTTTCCTTCCCGCAGCATCATGTGGCAGCCAATCACAAAATGCATATAAAAGTATATTTTGTGAATTCTTGCACTTGCTAGTAGGAGCTCTTGCTAAGAAAGTGTGAATACAAAAATACTGTGCACACTTAGATAAAGTTGTGTGCTCTATCTGAATCATTAAAGTTTAATTTTGACTATAGTGTTTCTTTCAACTCTTGGGTGTGGTGGGGGTACTGCAGTGGTGGGCAGTGTTTTGGAAGACTTGTGGGGTTTTGGGGGTTTGCAGTAGTGGAGAGGTAATGGTTAGAGAAATTATTTATTTTGGTAGGTAGCATAGGGTTACTTGAAGTCAGGGGTCAGTTTAAATAGGACTAATTCTGTTGGGTTCTTGAGACAGGTAGTCTTTTTTTGCTAGGGGCAATAAATACCTTAAGATTATTATAGCAAATGTTTAGTTATGCATATTGGAACAAATTTGTCATATATTTTCATTATTTATTTTGCCCTATTTTCATGTAATTTAGCCCCAAAAATTGAGCAGAATTTGCAATGCACTCTGCTGACTTCTCAAGTTTAACATTTGTAACGGCTCGTATAATGGGACATAAAGACCAAAAATGTTCAAATTTGGACAAAGCATACAATTTAAAAAAAAACATTCAAATTTACTTCTATTGTGTAATTTATTTTGTTCTCTTTGTATGCTTTGTTAAAAAGAAAACCTAGAAAGGCTCACAAGCAATTTTCGCTACTGGGAATAATGATATATTTAGCATTGCAACACTATTTTACAGTATTGTTTTTTTTTTTATTATATATATATATATATATATATATATATATATATATATATATATATATATATATATATATATATATATATATATATATATATATACTTGTAATTAAAAGGTTTATTATAAAAAAAATGTAAAATATTGCATTTGTGTCTTTAAAATTACAAACATTTTATTTGATGCATTTTGCTGTAGTTTGTACATAAGTTTTGAAGTTAAAAGGACATTAAACACTAAGGGCCAGATTACAAGTGGAGAGGTATTTTAGCTCCCACTCAAGCGTTAACGTATTCCCCCATATAAGTCAATGGAGCAAAAAAGTAGAAAAAAAACCCTACTCGCACGCAAACACGATCAAATATTCTCAAGTGCTCTAACCTGCCATGAAAATATGAATATTTCACATTCCAATGTTCTTCACATAGAGGAATATGCTCTCTCTCTATCTCTCTCTCTCTCTCTCTATATATATATATATATATATATATATATATATATATATATATATATATATATATATATATATGGCATTTTGGTACAGAATACATCTATAAATATATACAGTCATCGCCAACAATATTAGCACCCCTGCATATTATAGAATATAATGTGCCACTTCACCCAGAAAATTGTTGCAATTACAAATGTTTAGGCATTCTCATGTTTATTTCTTTTCTTTGTATTGGTATGACACAAAAAAGTGGAGAAAAAAAAGCCAAATCTGACATATTCCACGCAAAACTTCAAAAATCGACTGGACAAAATTATTGGCACCTTCTCAAAATTGTAAGAAATAATTGCATTCCAAGTTTGTGATGCTCCTGTAATTTGTAATTAAACTCACCTGTATCAATTAACAGGTGCTGACAATATAGAAATCACACCAGCAACCAGTTAAAATGGTGAAAAATTGACTTAACCTTTCTGTTGTGCGTCTCTGTGTGCCACACTGAGCATGCGAAAGAGCAGCAAAGAATTATCTGAGGATTTGAGAACAAAAATTGTGAAAAAGCATAGACAATCTCTAGATTACAAGTCCATCTCCAGAGATCTTAATGTTCCTGTGTCCACTGTGCACAACATTGTCAAGAAGTTTTGAGCCCATGACACTGTAGCTAATCTCCCTGGATGTGGAAAAAAGATCAAATTGATCAAAGATTGCAACGAAGGATTGTTCGAATGGTGGATAAAGAACCTCAATTAACTTCCAGACAAATTCAAGCTCACCACCAGCACAGGGTACAAATGTGTCAACTCGCACTATACATCTTCATCTGAATTAAAGGGACGCTATGGTAGGAGACCCAGGAGGACCCCACTTCTGACACAGAAACATAAAAAAGCCAGATTGGAGTTTGCCAAAGGAAGCCAAAATCCTTTTGGGAGAACGTACTGTGGACAGACGAAACAAAATTACAGCTTTTTGGTAAAGACCATCATTTTACTGTTTTTAGAAAAAGAAATAAAGCTTTTAAAGAAAAGAATATAGTCCCTACAGTCAAAAATGGTGGAGGTTCTGGGGTTGCTTTGCTGCTTCAAGCACTGGATGTCTTGACTGTCTGCATGGTATTATGAAATCTGAAGACAACCAAAGAATTATGTGGTGCAATGTAGGGCCCAGTGTCAGAAATTTGGGCCTCGGTCAGAGGTCAAAAAGCACCCAGAAATGGTTTAAAGGGCCAGTAAACCTAACAAATAATGTTATATAATTCTGCACATAGTGCACAATTATATAACATTAGCTTAGCGCTAGGTTTCTGAAGCAAATTGTTAGATAGATATTTAGCAAAGGAAACACAACGCCGCTCCTGGCTCTACTGAGCAGGTCTGTTTTCTTATGCTAAGCACATCGCTGGCACGCTGTCTAGTCACAGCGCGCCCGATCCCGCTTTTAAAATAAATGTAGCTCGCTCCCGCTCTGGTAGTGGGAGCAAGCTACACTGAGTTTAATTGCGCGATCGGGCCGGCTGTGATTAGACAGTGTGCCTAGATGCGCTTAGGAGAAGAAAACAGACCCGCTCAGTAGAGCCAGGAGCGGCGTTGTGTTTTCTTTGCTAAATATCTATCTAACAATTTGCTTTAGAAACCTAGCGCTAAGCTAATGTTATATAATTCTGCACTATGTGCAGAATTATATAACATTATTTGTTAGGTTTACTGGCCCTTTAAGACAAAGAGCTGGAGAGTACTGAACTGCCCAGCAATGAGTCCAGATCTCAATCCCATAGAGCACCTGTGGAGAGATCTCAAAACAGCAGTTGGGAAAAGGAACCCTTCCAATCTGAGAGACCTGGAGTAGTTGGCGAAAGAAGAGTGGTCCAAAATTCCAGTAGGGAGGTGGAAGAAACATATATTAAAATAATAAAGAGAGAGAAAGAGAGAGAGATGATTATATATAGGTATAGATATATACAGATATATAAAGAAATATCTATTTATAAATACATATAACATATTCTGCTATATGCAGAACATTTGAATGTTAAATATTTACAGTAAATACATAGTTAAATCCTTTATTAAATATGAATATTGCATAAATATGTTTATACATGTTTTTATCTACTTAACTACAAAGGGCTCCAATGCACTTATATATATATATATATATATATATATATATATATATATATATATATATATATATATATATATATATATATATGTATATATACATATATATTTATGTGTTTATATGTGTATAGATGTCTGTAAATACATATATAGACATATAAATACATATATATGTACACAAAAATATACATATGCATCTTTAGACATGTATATATATGTTAAAGCCCTTTACTTGCCTTTTTTCCCCTAACACCTAAGACCTCATATCTTTGAGCCCTTATAACTTTTTTTGTGCAATATTTCATTTAATGATTTTATTAAATGGTGTTATTATGAGTGTAACTGTACTTTGTAATGTATTGTTGATGTGTTTTGTGAGAATGCACTTTCCCTACTAGGGTTAATTTCAATTGCACTCAATCGATCACGTTTTCAACTTGTAATAGGAGCGAAAAACCTGATGTGCGCAAACAGCTGTGATAAACCCCTTTTCGCTCGCATGTAACTGTTAGCATCTCTACTCCGAATCTGGCTCTAAATAAACTGTATAAGCATAGTACTGAGGCTATTCCCTGATTTCCTCTAATTATGGGTGCAACCCATTGTTTCATCTGGTCCAATGCTTCTTTCAACACATGAACGTACAAGTTGAAAATATAATAAATCTTAAATCGGTCGAATCTACCTCTGGATACGATTGAGTTTGCACAATTCCAATGAAATTACGGAGTAATTGAGTTACAGAGAATGTTTATCGCTGCAACCGAAATTACATCAATTTGGACAATTTTATTATAAATGGATACCCTGATAACTTTGAGTGGTTTATTTTGCCTGAAATTTCAACCTTAATTATAGCGAGTTTTCAGTTGAAGCTTTGATAAATGGAGCCCACTGTGTTTAGCTAGCTTCCAGTAGTACGTTGCTGCTCCTTCAACAAAGATTACCAGGAACATTTAATTTAGTAATAAAAGTAAATTAGAAAGTTGTTCCAAATTGTATGCTTTTTCTGAATCGTGTTTCATATCCTTTTAATAAAAGTAAAGTGACATAAAAGTCAATATTTTCCCTAGAAATATGAAAAGGGGTGAAGCAATACATATTTATTGACAAGGTCAAGTTTTGAATAAATATATACAGGGGTGAAAAAAAAACACTATGGTTTGCAAGTCAGGGGAAAGATATTTGGCCAGATTACGAGTGGTGCACACACATTTGCGCGCAATCGATATTGGGTTTTAGTGTTTGTTTGCACGCAGGTTAAATTGCATTGGTCTTATAGGTTGAAAGTAAATGCGATCGATTGAGCTCAATTCATGTTAATGCTCATTGGGTTAGTGCATCCTCAGAGCTGTGGTTAACTGTTTCGCTAAACAAAAAAGTCTCACAAAAATACATTACAAAGAACAGTTGCACTCATAATAACACTATCTAATAAAAATGATTTTTAAAAAATATTGCACACAAAAGTTATAAGGGCTCAAAGATATGAGGGGAAAAAAAGACAGGCAAAGGGCTTTAACATTGAGATACATACATATACGTGTCTAAAGATGGATATGTATGTGTATATAAATGTCTATATATGTGAACATGTGTATAGAATATGTGATCAGGTTTTGCACTTTTTTGCTCCATTGACTTCTATGGGAAATATTGTGCATGCGATATTCTAGATTCGGCTTTTTGGGCGCAACAGGTTAGCACGAGAGCGATAACTTTTTACTTTCAACTCGTAATACCAGCGCAACCTGACGTGCAAAAAGTTTACTTCTAGCATAATTAGTGCTCAAGGAAAAGAGCTAAATAGCTCTCCACTCATAATCTGGTCCATTATTGGTCAGGAGAGAAAAAGTTACTAGTACACCCAATATTAAATATAGGAAAAAACTTAATACAAGTAACAAATCTGCTGACATTTCTGTGACTGGTGAGCTAGCATATACATTTATGTATGTATATGTATATATATATATATATATATATATATATATATATATATATATATATATATATATATATATATACACACACATATACATATTTGTATATCTATCTATATATACATATATATATATATATATATATGTGTGTTATATGTATTTATATATGCACTCACATTTAATTATCAATGAAGCAAGAAAAAGTAAATCATCATATTAAAAATAAAGCATTTATCTAAAGAAAAATTATAAAGAAATATCTGAAAAAAGGTTTATGCTATCATTTTAAAACCTTCAAACCAAGCCCGCAGAAGCAGTTAATAATCAGTAGGCTAGACGGACCGGCTTTGAAAGCATTTAATATTTGCTGAAGTGATGCTTGTGCTCAATTATAACTCGCTACTTGCCATCTTAATAATTTAAAACTGTCCAACCCCCCACCCCCAAAAAAAAAATCCTAATGAAAGAATGCATGCACATTTTGCTTTTGACAGCGTTAAATTAAAGCTAAATAGTAGCTTGTGAATGAGTTACTGTGTTAGGATAAAGACATTAATGAGGTAATTTCATTATGGAGAATCATCCAACCCTATATGAAAACAAGGGGAGAGGACGGAGAGCAGAGCTACTGAGGAAATTAGGGTTCCTTCTACACTAATTAATGTTTTTAGGTATTTAGTACAGGCACCAAATTAACTGCTCCAAAGAACTCCCATTGAAAAAAAATACACTGTAGCCCTCCCATGTAATTACATGACAGAACAACCAGAGCTCCTAATGAGCATAACTGGCCAGTCACAGAAAACATACCCATTATTAAGTCCTCGGTTTAAGAAAGCATTAAACACACAATATAAGATTGTTTAGGCCCTCCTGCTCTGCGAACAGCAAACAGGTAGATTGTGAATGAAACTCTATGAGACTCCTGGGAGGGCTGTCTTCCCAGAAAAACAATCTTAAATGCATCCAAAAGGAAGATAAAGGTGAATAGGCCAAGCACAGCAAGCAACGTGAATGCTGAATACTGTCCTAAGTGATTACATGATGTTGTGCTGCCCCTCTCATTGAGTAATCTTTACACTGCCTTTGTCTCCACTAATTGGAGCTGATGAGGTGCTAATTGGTTCCTTTTTAGGAAAAAATGCTGCTTAAGAACTGCAAGCAGAGTAAGACAGCATGAGTGGAGTTAATGAGGCTTTAGCCAAAAAACCCCAGTGAAGCCCCCTCCCTAGTCTTCTTTATTGGACGTGAAATGCTTGTCCCAATCTCCTTCTGCGAGGCACAGAATATTCTGTATAGTCGCGCTTTTTCACCAATGATGTATATTTGCCTCAAGTGTATGAAACATTCACTTACTTACCATTGTGTGTCACAAGCTTAAATAAAGCACGCTCTCATGAAAACCCTTCACCGCTGAGAGCCTCTTGTTCTCTCTAGAAATTAGAATTACCACTGGCAGCGTAACTTTTATTCATTCATTAGACTCTCTGTTTGCCTTCTGTTGTACCTAGCCCTTTGGCTCATAACATTGTGCTTAACACATATAGAAATGAGTAGTAGCAATAAACTAACCAGCAATGGTAACCTGTATTGTCTAGTGTCACTAATTGAAACCATATATAGAAGAATCCCTATCTGGTATTTTGGTAAGAATTGTGAATTTATATATATATACACACACACACATACAAATCAACACCAGGACTCAGTCAATGGTAATTATATCTATTTATTTGACTGAGTGCTAGTGTTAATTTTGATGTATTATCTATTTAACTTAAGGGAGTGCAGTGGTCAGACTATTGTATGTATATATGCTTTTATATATATATATATATATCTCAAAATAACAAGAGTATTGCATTGAGCAATGATATTTTTTTATTAGACTAACTATACATTTATAAGTTGACAAGCTTTCGGAAGAGTTCCTTCCTTTATCAAGTCTGAAGCAGACTTAGACTTGCTCCAGACTTGATAAAGGAAGGAACTCTTCCGAAAGCTTGTCAACTTATAAATGTATAGTTAGTCTAATAAAAAAAGTTGTTATTTTGATATCTAAATCTCTGGACTAACACGGCTACTCCAATCAACATATACAGGGAGTGCAGAATTATTAGGCAAGTTGTATTTTTGAGGATTCATTTTATTATTGAACAACAACCATGTTCTCAATGAACCCAAAAAACTCATTAATATCAAAGCTGAATATTTTTGGAAGTAGTTTTTAGTTTGTTTTTAGTTTTAGCTATTTTAGGGGGATATCTGTGTGTGCAGGTGACTATTACTGTGCATAATTATTAGGCAACTTAACAAAAAACAAATATATACCCATTTCAATTATTTATTTTTACCAGTGAAACCAATATAACATCTCAACATTCACAAATATACATTTCTGACATTCAAAAACCAAACAAAAACAAATCAGTGACCAATATAGCCACCTTTCTTTGCAAGGACACTCAAAAGCCTGCCATCCATGGATTCTGTCAGTGTTTTGATCTGTTCACCATCAACATTGCGTGCAGCAGCAACCACAGCCTCCCAGACACTGTTCAGAGAGGTGTACTGTTTTCCCTCCTTGTAAATCTCACATTTGATGATGGACCACAGGTTCTCAATGGGGTTCAGATCAGGTGAACAAGGAGGCCATGTCATTAGATTTTCTTCTTTTATACCCTTTCTTGCCAGCCACGCTGTGGAGTACTTGGACGCGTGTGATGGAGCATTGTCCTGCATGAAAATCATGTTTTTCTTGAAGGATGCAGACTTCTTCCTGTACCACTGCTTGAAGAAGGTGTCTTCCAGAAACTGGCAGTAGGACTGGGAGTTGAGCTTGACTCCATCCTCAACTCGAAAAGGCCCCACAAGCTCATCTTTGATGATACCAGCCCAAACCAGTACTCCACCTCCACCTTGCTGGTGTCTGAGTCGGACTGGAGCTCTCTGCCCTTTACCAATCCAGCCACGGGCCCATCCATCTGGCCCATCAAGACTCACTCTCATTTCATCAGTCCATAAAACCTTAGAAAAATCAGTCTTGAGATATTTCTTGGCCCAGTCTTGACGTTTCAGCTTGTGTGTCTTGTTCAGTGGTGGTCGTCTTTCAGCCTTTCTTACCTTGGCCATGTCTCTGAGTATTGCACACCTTGTGCTTTTGGGCACTCCAGTGATGTTGCAGCTCTGAAATATGGCCAAACTGGTGGCAAGTGGCATCTTGGCAGCTGCACGCTTGACTTTTCTCAGTTCATGGGCAGTTATTTTGCGCCTTGGTTTTTCCACACGCTTCTTGCGACCCTGTTGACTATTTTGAATGAAACGCTTGATTGTTCGATGATCACGCTTCAGAAGCTTTGCAATTTTAAGAGTGCTGCATCCCTCTGCATGATATCTCACTATTTTTGACTTTTCTGAGCCTGTCAAGTCCTTCTTTTGACCCATTTTGCCAAAGGAAAGGAAGTTGCCTAATAATTATGCACACCTGATATAGGGTGTTGATGTCATTAGACCACACCCCTTCTCATTACAGAGATGCACATCACCTAATATGCTTAATTGGTAGTAGGCTTTCGAGCCTATACAGCTTGGAGTAAGACAACATGCATAAAGAGGATGATGTGGTCAAAATACTCATTTGCCTAATAATTCTGCACTCCCTGTATATATATATATATATATGAAACAAAGCAATAAAAGTGATAAATGAAACTAAATTACAACTATTGACTCAGGGTGGTTATACATAGCCTGAGACTTTATAGTTCGTGTCTTTTTTCCCCCAAAGTAAAAATAAAAGAGATAGGTAGTGCCATGAGACTAGATCGTGGGGATGCCATGCCAGCACACATTAGTGTTTCCTAGAGACATAGCAGTTTTTATGCACATAAAAAGCACACAGTTTTGAACATTTAAAGATTGTCAAAATTCTCCCACTTATTGAAGATAAAATCTAAGGGGTGCTCTTATTTCCCAGAACTGCAAAAAGATATACATGAGATTATAAACACAGGAAATCTCAAATTCATCTATGTAAACCTACAGTGCCAAGTTTCTAAAAGTGAACCATATCAGTGTTCAAACTTATGGAAGAGAAGACTGTCCCTTGACTTGTTGTAAGGGAATATTCTCAAAGCTGATCACAGGTTTCTTCTTAGGTAGAGCCTTGGATGGATTATAGGCTTAAGAAGTAGAAAACCACTAAAATACAATGAGCATAACATAGCGTATAACTCAGATATTGATAATCACAATCTAACAAATTAAAGGTACTCACACCAAGCTATGGTGTATATACATTTAGCACAGAAGCACCTTGAATATCAGGTGTAGTACCATTTTATGAAAAAGGATAAAATACAGGCTAAAAAAGCAATGCATCTCTTGGCCTCTCTAGTTAATCATCATGGTTGTTTCATCAGGTATTTCTTTAGGTCTGAAAATTTGTCAAAGCACTGGATGAAGTATTTGCTTCCAGCTGTTGTTTTCTCACTCTATCCTGCTCACCTGTTGCTTGGCTATATCACCTACTGCCTTGTTAGCTATTTCTTGTACCTGCTGGCCTGTTATGTATCACTATACTTGCTCAATGACCCGTCATCTGCCATCAGCAGTATATACACATTTAAGCTCCCAAGAATCCTAACCTGTTGTCTATTTGATAAGCTACTTGTACTTGAATTCTAATGTTCCAGTTTTGACAAATATACGCACAGATAGCTAAATGTTCCTATTAAGAACCCATTTGTTCCTCTGCTTATAATTTGCTCTGCACTATGCCTTTAGTAAAGAGGGTATGTGTAGTATTATCTGGGGAACCACAGGATGCCAGAATATGTAGTTTTCTACATTTTAGGATTTAGCGTTGGGTCCTCTCAGGGGAATGAAACTGGGCAGTAGATGGAGGCAACTTGAAGTATGTAGGTAACACGGGGTAGCCATCGACAGATTTTTCCATGACACCTTGGGCACACATGATGATGATAATTTGTGATGGGGACAGGGTCCTTTAAGGGATATGAAACCTAATTTATTTCTTTCATGTTTCAGATAAAGCATGCAATTTTAAGCAACTTTCTAATTTATCTCTATAACTACATTTTCTTTGTTCTCTTAGTATCTTTTGTTAAAAAGCCGGAATGTTATCCATTTGAAAGAGTACTAGATAGCAGCACTATTTCCTGCCATACAGAACTACAGACACCTACCTAGGCAACAAAGAATACCAAGCCGTTTGTTAGTAAATTGGAAACTTTTTTAAAAAAATTGTATGTTCTCATAACAGATGAGGTGCTAATTGGTTCCTTTTCTGGGTTTCATATCCCCTTATTAACACCTTCTGTACCTGTATATTATTGTTATTATTATTCATTTATTATATAGTGTTGTAGAATATGTTGTCTTTTATGATATACACAACACATAGACAGTTACAGAGCTATTGTGTGTGTACTTATTTATGTGTGTACTTATTTATGTGTGTACTTATTTATGTGTGTACTTATTTATGTATGTACTTATTTATGGGTGTACTTATTTATGTGTGTACTTATTTATGTATGTACTTATTTATGTGTGTACTTATTTATGTGTGTACTTATTTATGTGTGTACTTGTTATTTATGTGTGTACTTATTTATGTGTGTACTTATTTATGGGTGTACTTATTTATGTGTGTACTTATTTATGTATGTACTTATTTATGTGTGTACTTATTTATGTATGTACTTATTTATGTGTGTACTTATTTATGTGTGTACTTATTTATGTGTGTACTTATTTATGGGTGTACTTATGTATGTGTGTACTTATTTATGTGTGTACTTATTTATGTGTGTACTTATTTATGTGTGTACTTATTTATGGGTGTACTTATTTATGGGTGTACTTATTTATGTGTGTACTTATTTATGGGTGTACTTATTTATGGGTACACACACCTTCACAACATTACATTTATATAGAAATCATTTTATATCATTTGATCAGGTATCATTTTGCTATCTTCTTCACTGTAGTTATTACAAAATGTGAGGAAATGTGGTTCTGCAGACTTTATTTCTTTTACTTTATAACACAGCAAATAATTATGAATGAGAAGGCTTAAAAATGAATACATAAAAAATGTTAAATCTGATGATTTATAACAAATTAATAAATAAATAGTAATACTATTTAAACAATATACATATATACTTAACACTGAATTAAATCAGAGATGTAAAGCCATTTCTATTAAGGCGTCATATTATTTAATTGCAAAGCTGAGTGTGTAACATAACATTTGATTATGTAAATCGAATTAAACACATTCGCCCATCCCTATTTATCGCAGCTATTTGCGCGTGTCGGAAGTGGCTCACATATTACAGGTTGAAAGAAAACGTGTTTGCTTGCGTGTAATTAATTTTAATGTTCGTCGGGATAATGCGACTTTAGAGCGCTGGTTAACTGTTGCGCTCGACAAAAAGTTGCACAAAACACATCAAAATTAAATTTAAAAGTACAGCTACACTAAAAATTATTTTCAAAAAATTGTCTCAAAGATATGAGGTTTTAGGGCTGCAAAGGGCTTTAACATTGAGATATATACATATACATGTCTACATATGTGTATATACAGTACAGTATATATAAACTAATTTCCAAAATACTCCAAAGTGCTAACATGCTAGATCTAAAACAGTTCTTGAAAGTAAGAAATAATATATAGTGCAGTGTGTGCATGTGTGTATGTTGTGTGTATGTATGTATGTGTGTGTGTATATTTATATGTGTGTGTATGCATGTGTTTGTGTATATATATATATATGTGTGTGTGTATGTGTGTATTTGTGTGTGTGTGTAAATATGTGTTTGTATGTGTGTATATGTGTGTGTCTATGTATATATATGTGTGTGTGTATGTTTGTGTGTGTATCTGTGTGTATATATGTGTATGTGTGTGTATATGTGTGTGTGTGTATATATATATATGTATATGTGTGTGTGTATGTGTGAGTGTGTGTATATATATATGTATGTGCTTGTGTATATGTACAGTATATGTGAGTGTGTGTGAGTATTAAAATATTGGATTTGCATTTACTTTGAAAGCTGATGCTATTGAACTATAATTTATGTTTTCTTTGCATTTTAAATGATATATTTTCCACTGTGGTGCCCCCTTTATATTCTTATAATATTCTTATTAATATTCACATTTTGTTTCACAATGTATTTTCATGTAATGCTTGCAGTAAGCATAAACAGATGTAACACCTTGAGGTTGTAGAGTCTACCTCGCTATTTACAGTGCATGCACACATGTAATTATAGCCTTAGACATGACTTTTTAGCACCAGTGGAAACTCATTTGTTATGCAGCAAGAAATACTTAGAAAGTGAGTTAATCCATTAACACATCTTTAATTAGTGTTCTAGCTTCATTACACAAAGCTGCCACTAATTCCTCTTCACTTTGCAAATATTTTCACATGTTCACAGATCTCTTTTCAGTAATAGTATTTTGGAAAATGTTTGTCATATTGACAAATAAAAGGTAAAATAGTAACAGATAAATTCTACAGACAATGAGTTTACAACTGGACACTAAGGACTCTACCTAAATGTTTATCTCAGACATTTTGTACTGTCCATTGATATTTAAAACATTGTTAATCTGGGCTTTAGTTCTATTCAGGAGCACATAAACGCTAACCTTGTATTGTTAGGGAGATAAAGCATTTCCTTCTTGCTCCATTTAAACTTCCTAATGAACTAGTAAGTCTATAGAGTAAACAAGTTAATTCCATAATGATTTGTGTTTAGCTATTTTGATGCAAATTTTCCAAACCAACTAAACCTGTACATGGTAAAAAGGGTTTCTAAACAACGAAAAAGAAAAACATACAAACAATGCAGGTAGAGTATGCAGCTTTCAAATAAACTTTCCAGCTTCTTTTGTTAACTTTGCTTTGTTATGTTAGTATTCTTTGTTGAAGAGCATATGTAGTTATGGTCAGGATGGTGCACAGGGCTTAAAGGGACAGTCTACACCAGAATTGTTAAAAAGATAGATAACGCCTTTGCTACCCATTCCCCAGCTTTGCACAACCAACATTCTTATATTAATATACTTTATAACATTTAAACCTCTTTTTCTGCCTGTTTCTAAGCCACTAAAGACAGCCTCTTATCACATGCTTTTTTATTTACTTTTCCCAACAGGGGACTGCTAGTTCATTTGAGCCATATAGATAACATAATGCTAACACCTGTGGGTTGTGGCAAACACTGCACTAATTGGATAAAATGCAAGTCAATAGATAATAAATAAAAAGTCATGTGATCAGGCGGCTGTCAAAAAAGGCTTAGATACAAGGTAATCACAGAGGTAAAAAGTATATTAATATAACTGTGTTGGTTGTGCAAAACTGGGGAATGGGTAATAAAGGCATTATCTTTCTTTTTAAACAATAAAACATTTTGGAGTAGACTGTCCCTTTAAGCACTACATACTAGCAGTGTTTGAAACAATGTATATCATTGTTACATTGATGGAAACACTGGGCATCTATTGCTCAATTATGCTTGTAACAATCTTTTACATTGTTGCAGACATTGCTGTCATATAGTGCTCAAGACACATGCACGCTCTTGAAAATATCTAGGTATACTCTTCAATAAAGGATACTAAGAAAAGTCAATTTAATAGATAGAAGTAACCTGTTTTATTTTTACTACAAGTTCTAACTGAGTAATGAAAGTTTAATTTTGACTTCTCTATTCCTTTAACCCCTTAGTGACCGACGACGTGCAGGGTACGTCCTCAAAAAAAAGACAGTTAACCCTTGAGGACGTACCCTGCATGTCGTCGGCTAAACTGAGTGCTGGAAGCGATCAAGATCACTTCCAGACACTCTTACAGTATTGCAGGGATTGAGGCATCCTGCAGTACTGTTACGGAGTGCCGGGACCGGATTGATCACTCCCCCTTGAGTGATCACTTCCGGTTTTGCTCCATGTGTAGCCCGGCAGTATAGCAGAGCATCAGAAGCGATCAGACACGCTTCCGATGCTCTGCTTGTGTGCGGTGGGTCGAGGCACTTAGTTAGGTATAAAATTAACACACAAAAAAATGTACATAAAAAAAATAAAAGCCCCTATAAAGCCCCCCTCCCCCATGAGGCTTCCAAAATGGCGATGCCCAGTGCATCATGGGGCCTCTGGGGGTGTCCCTAGCCTGCCTCATAATAGGGGCAAGCTAGGGTCACCCAATCTGAGTCTTCCCACACAAATTTTTTTTATAATAAAATATCCCATTTGTCTGATCAAGTCAATATTTGTAAATATTGACTCTGATCAGTGTGGATCTCCCTCCCTCTCCTTACTTGCGATTTTGTTGGAGAGAGAGAGATTTATTTCTTTTATTTGTTAAAAATTTAAAAATCCTAAGGCTCTTTTCAGAGCCATTAACCCCTAGCTTGCCAGTGATCGCTGTAAATCACTGGCAGTAGCATAGCTGTACTTTTTGTTGTCTGTGCATTTTTTTAGGGGTTAATTTTTTTGTTGTAATTTTTTAAAAACCCAAAGGCTCTTTTCAGAGCCATTTAGCTCATTTAATTTCCAGAGTCATTAACCCCTAGCTTGCCAGTGATCGCTATAAATCACTGGCAGTAGCATACCTGTACTTTTTTGCTGTCTGTGCATTTTTTAGGGGTTAATTCTTTTGTTGTAATTTTTTAAAAACCCAAAGGCTCTTTTCAGAGCCATTTAGTTAATTAATTTAATTTAAATTTAATTTTTTTTTAGTATTTTTTTTCTGTGACAGATACAAAAATGTCACAGAAAAGATATAGTGCTGAGGAGGTGTATGCTATTCTTGCGTCAGAGTCAGATACCTCTATGTCTGACTCAGACCCCAATTTTGACCCTGCCATATGCTCAGATACATCATTAGATGCAGTCTCAACTGATAGTGATGTATCTGTGGCTACTAGCCCCCCTGCCAGTCCCCCTGCCAGAAGGAGACATGTTGCTGCCATTGCCGCTGAAGAGTGGGTAACGCCTCATCTCCAGAGGCCAGATATCCCACCCTTCACAGCAAATGTTGGCATATAGATGTGGCAGGTTTTATCCCCCAACAGTTTCTGGAGGTGTTTCTGGGCGATGATGTATTGGGGAACATTGTCGCCCAAACTAATTTATATGCCCATCAGTACCGTGCTACAAAGAATTTCAGATGCTATACAGATAAGGTAGATGTTAAAAACAACAGACTGTACAGAATGACTAGAATAAATAGAGCACAATACTCCCCTCTTGAATGACAGCAGCCTTCTATCAGTCTCTCCCAAAAGACTGTTGATAGATTAGTGGAATTTGGATGTAGAGGCGCTGATCTTTTATCCTTCTGTGTGTTGCTTTGCACACTGAAGAGAGAAACGTAACTTGTGATTTGCAGAAGTTAACACCAAATAATGTGCAATATACTTACTCTTCACATAGATTTGTAGCCTGATTTTCCCATATTCAAAATTTGACAGATATCTGCAGACAATGGAAATTACACTGCAAGTGATTGTATCTCACAAATTATATAAAGTGCAATATACTCACTTAAAAATACTTCCAAAAAAGGCAGCAGAGAAAAATACTTGTTGTAACAAACAAATATTTATTAAAACATGTCAATAAAAAGCTCTTTTTTTGGCTCTACGCGTTTCAACGACTGAAATCGTCTTTTTCAAGAGCAGTAAAAAAACTTTTTTGGAAAGCCTGAAACATATTTGGCAAAGCAGCAATGGGCCCCCATCAGTGTGCCAGAATTTAAAAAATTCTGGGCATTGACTATGTTTATGGGCATCATAAAGAAACCCTCCATTCGCTCCTACTGGAGCAGTAGCCCCATCTGCTCTACCCCCATTTTCTCCCAGACTATGTCGAGGAAGAGGTATGAAATGATTCTGCATTTCATGCACTTCAGCAACAACAGCCTGTGCCCCACTAGGGAGCATCCCCAATTTCACAGGCTGTATAAAATCCGCCCCCTGATTACCCACTTTTCTGCCAGGTTTGCAGAGGCTTATACACCTGGAAGGAATATATGCATTGATGAATCCCTAATAAAGTATAGGGGAAGGCTGGGATTCAAGCAGTATATTCCTTCCTAGCACTCCAGGTATGGGGTAAAGGTGTATAAGCTCTGTGAGAGCGAGACTGGGTATACTCAGGCCTTCCTGGTGTATGAGGGAAAGGATAGCCACCTTGACCCTCCAGGTTGCCCAGAACATATGGGAACCACTGGCAAGATTGTCTGGGACCTGATATTACCCCTAATGAACAAAGGGTATCACTTGTATTAGACAATTTTTATACAAGTGTCCTTTTGATACAGTAGCTTGCAGTACAATTAAAAAGAACTGCACAGGTTTCCCAGGACAACTTGTATGCACCTGGCTAGGAAGGGGGGAGACCTGAGCTCTGCTCCAAGAGGAGCAGTTGGCACTTATGTACAGAGACAAGAAGGATGTATACCTTCTTACCACCATCCACACAGAGAGGACGGTGGCGGTCTCTGTACCTGGCAGAGCTGAGATCATAAGGAAGCCAGTGTGCATCAAGTCTTATAACCGGCATATGGGTGGCGTTGATCTGGCAGATCAGCTGCTGCAGCCCTACCTAATTATGCGGAAGACAAGGGCCTGGTACAAAAAGGTTGCAATTTACCTAATGCAGATTGCAACCCATAACGCTTTTTTGTTGTTCAAAAAAGCAAACCCCGGAATGAAAGACTTTTTTAAAGTTTCAGCTCCAGATCATTTCGGGGATTTTGTACCATGATGCACCTGCTCCCCGGGCGGTGATGGGAGAGAGCAGAGTTGGGACTACTCATTTTATTTTTAAAATCCCCCCTACTGCCGCAAAGCAGAGACCACAAAAAAAATGCAGAATCTGTACCAAGAGGGGGCAGAGAAGGGACACTATATATCACTGTCCTGATTGCCCTGGGCAGCCTGGACTCTGCATTGGGGACTGCTTCAAGTGGTACCATACAATGGTCAATTTTTTAAAAAATAAATAAATTTGCTGTTATTTTTTTTTGGTTATGTTTACTGTTAGATGTTTTTTTTGGTTGTTTTTTTTTTACTTTTACTGTGCCAGATTTTTACATTTCACTACTTGGGCTGTTTTTTTTTTTACCAAAACCCATGTCCTGGGGTACATAGGTGTTCTCAGGGTGCCTTGCAGAAAACAACCTGAAGTATGTCTTTGTAATAACTCACAACAGTCTCTCCTAAATCATAGTCAAAAAGCAATGTGTCTGTAAAAATGAAAATTGAAAAATTACCACCATACACTTTCTCCATTTTTTTGGCTTAAAATGGTTGCTTCAAAGGCATCAAAGCACACCATATACAATACAATGGGGTGTCAACATTTCAAAAATATACACTTTCATGGTAATAAATAAAACTGGGGTATGCGATAGGCCCCACACTAAAGATAGACCTATCTGAAGAAATACTCTCACTTTTAATAACTAAACTCACAAGTCATAAAATTGTAACATAACCTTCCCAAAATCCTGGCAAACCTATGCATGGGGGACATAGGTGTACTCAGGGTGCCTAGCAGAAAACAACCTGAAGTATTTTTTTGCAATAACTTACAACAGTCTCTCCTAAATCATAGTCAAAAAGCAATGTGTCTGTAAAAATGAAAATTTTAAAATTACCACCATACACTTTCTCCAATATTTTTGGCTCAAATGGTTGCTTCAAAGGCATCAAAGCACACCATATACAATACCTTGGGGTGTCAAATTTTCAAATATATGCACATTCATGGAAACAAATAAATTGGGGTATGTTAAAAGACCCCCAAAAAGACAATAGGCAAAGAAAATATGTTAACATAAATGCATGTCAGACATTTGGCATTGCACCCCCAAACAAGCCAACAAACCTATGCAAAGCTGGTACCACTGTACTCAGGAGATGTTGGTGAACACATACTTGGGTCTTTTTTGGCAGTAACACATAACAGGAGCTGAGAATCCATGTCTAAAGTACAATGTGTGTGAAAAATAACACAAAAAAATGAGTGCCCAATAGTTTGACAAAGACTGGTGGTTGAATTAGTGCATGGAAAGTGTAAAAATACCAGCATTTGAAATACCCTAGGGTGTCTACTTTTCAAAAATATATGGTTTGATGGGGGTAATTTACATTGGCCGGCTTCAGAAATGTCCCAAATAGGACATGGGTGCATAATGACCGATGTGAAAATTCCAAGTTAAAAAACTGGAATGCGCCCCCTAAAAATAAGGCCTTTTAGCCCCCAGAGAACCCGACACACCTATACATGGGTGGTATCACTGTGCTCAGGAGATGTTGTTGAACACATATTGAGGTGTTTTTTGGCAGTAACACATAACATGAACTGAGAATCCATGCCTAAAGTACAATGTGTGTGAAAAATAACACAAAAAAATGACTACCAAAAGTTTGACAAATCTAAAATGTGTACTAAGACACAAGAAGGCGCTAACTGGTTAAACCCACGATGTGAATAACAAAGATATTAGGACTAATGGTAATATAGACAGTAATATAAAAGAACTCAAAACTATAATGGATCAATGACTCTAATATAATTACATATAATACAAAAAGTTCAATATATAATGATAAAAAGTCCTTCAGTATTTATCCAGATATGCTATAAATTCACAGGATATAGTGTCCAAAAGACAAAACTTCAGGTATATAGAAAGGGCAGCACTGTTCTTTCCTCCTTGACAGGTGTTCAATCTTTTTTTAAAGGTTTGACAAAGACTGGTGGTTGAAAATGCCAGCATTTGAAATACCCTAGGGTGTCTACTTTTTAAAAACATATGGTTTGATGGGGTAAATTTCATTGGCCAGCTTCAGTAATGTCCCAAATAGGACATGGGTGCATGATGACAGATGTGAAAATTAATAGTTGGAAAACTGGAATGCGCCCCCTAAAAATAAGGCCATTTAGCCGCTAGAGAACCCCTCACACCTATACATGGGTGGTATCACTGTACTCAGGAGATGCTGATGAAGACATATTGGGGTGTTATTTGGCAGTAACCCTTAACGTTCTCAGTAAATGTATTCTTGAATTACTATTTTGTCAAAAAATCACCACATTTTTTTTTTTTCAAACTTTGGCATAGATTGGTGGTAAAATGGTTGCATGGAAAGAGTCAAAATACACATTCCTCACATCAGTATGTGCAATGCCAAGCGTCAGTTTGAGTGGTGTAAAGCATGCTGCTACTGGACTCTAGAGCAGTGGAAACATATTCTATGGCTACACTATCTGGAAGTCTGATGGAAGAATTTGGGTGTGGAAGATGCTAGGACAACGTGCTACCTACTGGAAAGCATAGTGCCTACGGTAAGTTTGATGGATTAGAAATAATGACCTAGGGCTGTTTTTGAGGGTCTGGCTAGGCCCCTTAGTTCCAATGAAGAGTCACTTTAATGCTATACGATACAAAGACATTTGTGACACCATTTTAGGGAAGGCCCTTTCCTGTTTCAGCATGACTGTGACCCTGTGCACAAAGCCAGGCCCATGAAGATATGGTTTGACAGGTTTGGTGTGGAGGAAATTGTGTGGCCTGCACAGAGTCATGACCTCAACCCCAATATTGGAACACAGATTGTAAACCAGACCATAAGACCTTATCATCCAACATCAGTGTCTGACCTCACAAATGCTCTTTTGGCTGAACAGGCACAAATCCCCACAGACACACCAAAAAAGACTTGTGGCTGTTATAGCTGCAAAGGGGGAGCCAACTCTGTATTAAGGGATGTTTAACAAGCTCATATAGGGGTGATGGTCAGGTGTCCACATACTTTTGTTCATATAGTGATTATACACAGATGCACACTCTCACCTGTGACCATGCTCAGTATATGAGCACTATAAAGCAATGCAAACTATCACTCACTTATTAAACAAAAGTGTTTGCTTCTCTCAGATTACAAGCCAGCAGCAACTCAAAAAACATTGTTTTTTTTAATTCATTTATTTATTAATAGGTTCAGGATTGGGAAATAACAAAAGTAAAGCTTACATACATACTTATTGGTAGACTGACAAGGATATTGCTAAATCATGAAATGGATATGAATATATAAACTGAGTACATTTAAATTTCTGAAGCCTTTTCTGCCTGAATAGTGTATATTAAAAGTCTTTGAAGAATCTCCTACTGGAAGGGACATTATTCACTCATCTTTTTCTTTGCATATATGTTTTGTAGATAATCTATTTATATTGCCCATAAAGTTTTTTTTTTTTTTTAAAAATGTATAGTTTTACTTATTTTTAAATAACATTGCTCCGATTTTCAGACTCCTAACCAAGCCTCAAAGTTTTAGGAGAATACCGACAGATACCTACTCCAACTTGCTTCTGTTTGTGTAAAGGGTCTTTTCATGTGCAAAAGAAGCGGGAGGGGGGGGAGTGTCTTATTTCCCACTTGCAGTGGGCTTTCCAGCTACCTTTTCAACAGAGCTAAACTGGAAGCTTCTAAGTACGTTTTTAATGAGTTTAATACTGGATTTTTATATCAATATCTGTGCATCTTATTCTTTATAGTTGTGTGTATTACATGCAGTTATATGAAAATGAGTGTATACTGTCCCTTTAATAGTGTAAAGTAGATGCTTTCTAAGCCTTTCCTGTCTTTAGTTTTAACCACATGACTGAATCAACTAATTTCTTTTCTCACGTTTATTATTTCATTTGTTTTTTTGTTTAATGATAACGGACCCCTTTATAGAAATTCACGTTTAGTGGCTCTTTAGGACTTCTGAATTGGATTTACAAAGATGTTTTACTAATTCTTTAATAAAATCAAACACATAAAGCGGATTACTTGCTGCAGATGTAAATGTTTATGATCATGTTGTTCACAACAGTCCTTTTTTGGCTTATTGTCACTGCTTTTTAAAGGGATACTAAACCCATTTTTTTTTTTTTAATGATTTAGATAGAGCATGCAATTTTTAACTTTCTAATTTACTCCTATTATCAAATTTTCTTCGTTCTCTTGCTATCTTTATATAAAAGTAGGAATTAAAAGCTTAGGAGCTGGCCCATTTTTGGTTCAGAACCTGGGTTATGCTTGCTTATTAATTTGCTAAATGTAGCCACCAATAAGCAAGCGCTATCCAGGGTGCTGAACCTAAAATGGGCTGGCTTCTAAGCATTACATTCCTGCTTTTTTTAAATAAAGATAGCAAGAGAATGAAGAAAAATCAATAATAAAAGTAAATAAGAAAGTTGCTTAAAATTGCATGCTCTATCTAAATCATGAAAGAAAACATTTGGGTTTAGTATCCCTTTAAGTATGTTTTCTCCTTTGTTTAGTTTAATAATATTGTGTGCAGTGTTGTACTCCCACCACAGGAGGTTGCTGTGGCTTTCAATTTTACTATATTGTCATTACCAGTCTCATTGCTTAGTTTGTGTAAGTTTTTTTCCTGAAATAGTGGTTGATGATTTGACATGCATTAAATGGACATGTTACCCAAATTTTGTAACACTTGAAAGAAATGCAAGCATTGCTGTAAAAAGCTGACTAGAAAATATCACCTGAACATCTCTATGTAAAACAGGAAGGTATTTACTTACAAAATGTCCTAGTATTCACACCCTACTGTAAAGAGACTTTAAGCAGCCAATCAGAATACTAGTCCCAGGACTTGCAAGGAAGTGTGCACCTGGCATGTGCATGCACAGTCATTTTATTTTCCTATTCAGTTTAAGGAAGTTTACTATGAAATCTAATGAGATTTCAGTTAAAACAC
The DNA here is from genome assembly GCF_027579735.1 of Bombina bombina. NCBI lineage: Eukaryota > Metazoa > Chordata > Amphibia > Anura > Bombinatoridae > Bombina > Bombina bombina. Next base: position 90,204,411 of record NC_069500.1, on the reverse strand, counting down.
AGCAAAGCAATAGATGACCTCAACACTGCAGATGCCGATTTCCTAAAGAATTGTGTGTATCTTGCCTTTTTACATAGAGATGTTCAGGTGATATTTTCATGTCATCTTTTGACAGTTATGGTGCATCCCTTTCCAATGATTTAGCATGAGTATTATGTCCCTTTTTCGCGATCAGTACAGCTAAACTACACTACTACTATTTTAAGCTGTTGTTTTCTAGTGGATTTCAGTGGGTGGAGCTATGCAAGTAATAAATGGGTGTGGTTAAGCTATAAAATAGCTCCGTATTTTTTTTTTGCAAATGTTGGCAACTTTGTGCTAATCGTGTTATAATAAAACTGTTTTTTTTTATTATTATTTAAATATTTGTTGATCCTTTACAGGGGACCATCAATTATATGCTTGCAGAACAGTTGGCAATAATCCAGAAGAATAACATTTCTCTGCCTTGTTGAGCTTGTAAGATTCAGAAACTGTGAGATTCAGAAAGAAAAAGCTTTGGACTTGAGAATAATGGTAAATTGTGAGCCAGATGCTTGATTCTCAGAAATTCTCTAGCATGGTAAGCTGCCTTCCATTGAAAGTAATAGAGCACTCTGAAATGGAGAATGTTGTGGGGAGAGCAAGGGCAAGATTACATATGCGGCGTCGCCCACAAAAGCCAGCGTCGCCAGTTTTTAGTTGGGTATTGCTATCACATATACGGCGCCGTGTATAAAGGTGGCACGTATATTTCACCACTTGCCTGCTAATTTTACTCCCATAAACTAACATAGAACCGCGTCGCAAATCGGTATCATATTTACAGCGCAAGGACTTATGCGGTGAAAATTGAGAAATTTTACTCCATTTTCACCTCGCCACACATAGGCAGGCGCACCAAGCCTTGCGCTGAATATATAAGTATGGTAACTCCCTGGATGTTCTAACTAACACCTAACACATGCGCAATATCTACCTGTCAACCCCACCACAAAAACTAAATAAAATCTATTAACCCCTAATCCGCCAACCCCCACATCGCAATCTACCTAATAAATGTATTAACCCCTAATCCACCATCCCCCACAACGCAATATACCTAATTACCTTATTAACCCCTAATCAGGGCCGGATTGGGAAATCAGACCAGCCCTGGAAATTTATATGGCCCAGCCCAGCCCCGCCCCCTCTGACTCAGCCCCGCCCCTCCGGGTCAGCCACGCCCCCTCCGGTTCAGCCTTGCCTCCCCTCAACCTTGCACTACACACAGAGCAGCAAAAAATGGTTGTAGAGTTTATACATATTAACACATATACACAAACTCACACATAGGCACTTACGCACACCCTCACAGTCTCATGCACACAGTCTCTCTCACACTCACACAGTCTCTCTCTTACACACACATAGGCCCACTCACACAGTCTCTCTCACACACACACACACAGGCTCACACAGTCTCTATCTCACACACACACACAGGCTTACACAGTCTCTATCTCACACACACACACACATAGGCTCACACAGTGTCTATCTCACACACACACATAGGCTCACACAGTCTCTATCTCACACACACACATAGGCTCACACAGTCTCTATCTCACACACACACATAGGCTCACACTGTCTCTATCTCACACACACACATAGGCTCACACTGTCTCTATCTCACAGATACACATAGGCTCACACAGTCTCTATCTCACACATACACATAGGCTCACACAGTCTCTATCTCACACATACACATAGGCTCACACAGTCTCTATCTCACACATACACATAGGCTCACACAGTCTCTATCTCACACACACACATAGGCTCACACAGTCTCTATCTCACACACACACATAGGCTCACATAGTCTCTATCTCACACACACACACATAGGCTCACACAGTCTCTATCTCACACACACACATAGGCTCACACAGTCTCTATCTCACAGACACACATAGGCTCACACAGTCTCTCTCTCACACACACACATAGGCTCACACAGTCTCTCTCTCTCACACACACATAGGCTCACACTGTCACACAGTCTCTATCTCACACACACACATAGGCTCACACAGTCTCTCTCTCACACACACATAGGCTCACACTGTCACACAGTCTCTATCTCACACACACACATAGGCTCACACAGTCTCTCTCTCACACACACACATAGGCTCACACAGTCTCTCTCTCACACACACACATAGGCTCACACAGTCTCTCTCTCTCACACACACATAGGCTCACACTGTCACACAGTCTCTATCTCACACACACACATAGGCTCACACAGTCTCTCTCTCACACACACATAGGCTCACACTGTCACACAGTCTCTATCTCACACACACACATAGGCTCACACAGTCTCTCTCTCACACACACACATAGGCTCACACAGTCTCTCTCTCACACACACACGCATAAGCTCACACAGTCGCTCTCACACACACACGCACAGGCTCACACAGTCTCTCTCTCACACACACACATAGGCTCACACAGTCTCTCTCTCATACACACACATAGGCTCACACAGTCTCTCTCTCTCACACACACAGGCTCATACAGTCTCTCTCTCTCACACACACGCATAGGTTCACACAGTCTCTCTCACCCACACACATAGGTTCACACAGTCTCTCTTAGGTAAAAAGTCAAAATGTACTTGATTTAGATAGAGCATGTCATTTTAAACAACTATTCAATTTACTTATATTACCTAATTTGCCTTGTTCTGTTAGTATATTTTGTTAAAAGCATATATGCCTCTTGTCATTGGCTCAAATTATGCACTAAATAGCTCTCAGTAGTGCATTGCTGCTCCTTCATAAAAGGAAACCAGTATATTAGCAAAGTGAATTGGAAAGTTGTTTAAAATTGTATGCTCTGTCTGAATAATTTAAAAAAATCTTTTGAGTGTTATGTACCTTTAAAACACTGATATAAGTAGACCAAACAAGCAACTAAGATTTAAACATATGAATGCTTATAATATGAAGGGATTTAACCCATGAATGTCTACAACATGTAGTATTTTTACCCCCTTACCATGTATAGGAAAGTGTTAAGGACAACAAGAGCAGCTGTGAGGCTAACACATATACAGTATTTTAAGAGGAAATAGAAAAACTACTATGCCAGAGTACAAGTGCTATGTTGTCACCTCTCCCTAGCAAGCATGTCTGTGCACCTAGTACTTATAAAAAGCCATATTTAATACAAAATGTTCCTACAATTGTGCACCTGCAGGGAGAAGAACCTTGCTAGTTGCTAAGGGCTAGTATTTATCATTTTAGGTAATGACTGTTTAAGTACTTCCCCACTGACCCCATGTGTTGCACAGCTAGGAGGACCTGGACCTCAGTAGGTCAGAGGTTAGCCATCAAAAGAAGCAGGGGTGATACAGATAGCGGCAGCATGAAGCTGAATAGTCAGGAAGGAACTAATTAATAAAAAAAATTATACTACATACATGATAGTGAATTTGTGTCGTGATGATCTTCTGACTTGAACCGAATGTCTGCCTGCTGCTGCCTGCCTCTGCTCTTTGTTGCTGCCCAAGTGTTGCCGCCGGACCGACTGTCCATTCAGTCCCTGCTGCTGCTCCCACACATGGCCTCAGGCCTGCTGCAACTTTTACAGCACTGATACTCACTGACGCAGCCGCTCCCAGGCTGAGGCTCCCTCCAATATGTCACGTGGTGAGAACAAGTCAGTCAACTCACTCAGTGTCGTGACGTCAAGGAAGCCGCCGGCCCGCCCCACCTGACCCGGCCCGTATATGATGATGAATCCTGAGTCCTCCGCTCCTCCTCCCTGGCGGCCCACCCCCAGCCAGTGTGGCCCAGGCCCTGGCCCTCAGTGAGTGACAAACTGCTGTGACAGACAGAGACTGAGCCTGTGACTGTGTGAGTGACAGACACAGACTCAGTCACTGTCTGTCTAAATGAACGATTTGCTCTATAATTTGGCTAAGGGCTTATATTGGCTAAGTGTGAGGACTCGGAGTCACTAGTTGCGGTAAGGGACAGTGACAGGCCTTAGATTAGCATTTAACTAACTAGCGGACTACCGGAGGTAGCGGAGGAGAGGGGGTTAAGGTGAGGTTAACTTACTTTTACTACACAGAGTCAGACTAGACACAGTGGACAGGACTTCAGTGTAACAGGGATTGTGCTGTGACTACCGGCCGGCGGCCGCAACAAAAAATTAGCAAGCAGCTGCAAAAATATAATTTATATAGCAGCAGGCAGCAGCCAGCCAGCCAGCCAGGCCAGCCCAGCTGAGCTGCCGGCCGGCGGCCCACCGGGATTTTTCCCGGTATCCCGGCTGCCCAATCCGGCCCTGCCCCTAATCCACCATCCCCCCACAACACAATATACCTAATTACCCTATTAACCCCTAATTACTGGGAGGTAGCTGCTGATTTGTGGCTGTATAAAAATGCCTCTTTTCATTGGTTCACCAGATGTCTTCAGATAGGTCCCAGTAGTGTATAGCTGATCTTTCAAAAAAGGATATCATGAGAATGAAGCAAATTGGATAAAAGAAGTGCATTGGAAACTTTATTAAAATCACATGCTCTATTTGAATCATGAAAAATAAGAAAAAGAAAAATGTTGGGTTTTGTGTCCCTTTAAAAGAAAAAAATGAAAATTTAAATGTTAAACATTCAGATTTGTAACCAAACTATTTTTTTTTAAATCTTTATTCTCACTTCGTTGCCTCCCTCCTAATAGAAAGGGATATTAAAGGGACAATGTACTGTAAATCTTTCTCCCTTTAAAAGACCCCTAAATACAGTAAAATTTAACAACTGACAAATACACAATAAACTTTTTGCACATGTTTAGTAAGAGCTGCAGCCATTTTGATAATGGAAGAATATCAGCCCTTTAATGTGTTCTCAGTGATCCATTTTACCTGGTGTAGTCTTTACATTGTTTGCAAATAGTTCGGATCTTTTCCAGATAAGCCCCGTCAAAAAGTTAAGCCCCGCCGCAACAAATATGAAAAAAAAGATATTAAACTTGTACATTTATTGTTTATTGAACAGGAACAGTGTGAAATGAAACTTGTACTTGAAACTTGTACTTGTACTTGAAACTTGTACTTGTGAAATTAAATTAAACTTGTACTAAACTGTAACTTATATTGTTATTTTGTATTGTAGTTTAATTTTTTTATTGAAGACGCTGCATTGAAACTTTGTACTTTTATTTTTTTATCGGTGCATTGAAACTTTGTACTTTTATTTTGCATTGAAACTTGTTTTTTATTTAAGAGGGTGAAATTGGGACAGGTCTTTATTTTTTATTTAAGAGGGTGAAATTGGGACAGGTCATTGATAATTCGCATGAAAAGGTCCGTATTTCGGTACCTTTGCCTCCAAACGAACTCACACAAGTAGCTGTCCACTAAAGATCTGTGTGTGCCGCATTGGCGCTTATTCTGCATTTTGTAGACATGCCAGAAAGATTCAATGGTTTGTGTGTGAGCTCCAGTCGTTGGATCCACAAAGTTTTCACTATGATTAACCGTTTGATGAGTATAATTCATTGAAAGAATAGTTTCAATTCCTTTGTATGATGGCCACATATCGGAAATGATGATTGAGCCGGGAGCTATGCAGGCCTGTATTGTGTGCATCAGAGTGTCCGCAGTTCGATCTGGAACTGCATACATGAACACTTCTTTACTCTCCCTGCAGATCCCTCCGAAAATCCACTGCTGGGGAAGGACTCACCTGCGTTGTTTTTACGGCGAGATATTAGCATTTCATCGATCTCGACGTGTAGACCTGGCCCACCGACAATAGTTGGATTCTGCAAAAGACGCCAGGCACAAATTTCGCGAAGAAAGTTCTTCCAGTCAGCAGCGGTCGTGTGGCCAATAGATAATTCCTCAGAGCAGAATTTCATACTTGTCAGATTTTTAGACCAGCAATAAATAAATAGAATTACTGTCCTGAACTCCATCCTAGACAGTTCCAGCCAAGTTCCCTTTCTAAGAGCGATTTCTTGACGACACTGTCGTGCATTACACCTCCACCTGTCAGAAACAGTGGAAAGTGTCATTTGGTGCCCATTGTTGCATAAACGTTGCTGATGGATCACTCCGTGTGTTTGCAAAAAAAGTATTGCCGTCTCCTTGTCATGAACGACAGTCGAAAGCGTAAGAAAGTTCATAGTTTCACTCATTTTCATAGTTTTTATTGCAATGTAATACGTCAGCTGACAAAAGTGGCGGGGCTTAACTTTTGGCGCGTGCACTGTTTGCATTAGTGGCGGGGCTTATCTGGAAAAGATCCAATAGTTCCCTTAACTTACAGGGCTTAGAAATTAGCATATGAGCCTGCCTAGGTTTAGCTTTCAACTAAGAATACCAAGAGAACAAAGCAAAGTTGATGAAAAAAGTAAATTAGAAAGTTGTTTAAAATTGCATACCCTATCTGAATCGTGAAAGTTTAATTTTGACTAGACTGTCCCTTTAATTTTTACACCTTAACTGAAAAATGTCACTACTTAAAAAAAAAAAAAAAACCTGTAATTACAAGACATATCTGTTGTGTTGCTATAGAATAATATATCAGACAAGTCTAGGGGCGATTTATCAAGGGCCGAATAGCCCCTGATGCCCCTGTTTCCGCGCAAGACTTCAGGCTCACCAGAAACAGCAGTTATGAAGCAGCGGTCTTAAGACGCTGCTCCATAACTGGTCCGCCTGCTCTGAGGCTGCGGTCTGCAATCCGCCTGATCCTATACGATCGGTTTGATTGACACCACCTACTAGCGGCATCGAATCTTCAGGGGGCGGCATTGCACAAGCAGTTCACCAGAATTGCTTTTGCAATGTTAAATGCCATCAGTGTATGCTGTCGGCATTCAGCGATGTCTGTCGGACAAGATACGCTACAGCGTATCATGTCGGACAGACAATGATAAATCGGCCCCTAAATGTTTTTAAAACAAATTAACATCCTTTTTACAGCAATTGTATTTTAATAGCTAAACACCAGCCACCATTTGACTTATTTTGAGAGCTTGAGTCTGCAGACAAGGATAGGCACTATGTGCACCGGTGAAACATTTGTCTTGTCTGAAAGATTTACTTCGAATTTTTAAAATCGCTTGGTTCGGCTGGATTTCATCCATACAGACATTCGGTTCGAACGACTATTATATTCTGATTTGTTACCGTTATTTCCAATGGGATCAGCTAATATAGACAATTATTATTAACTAAAATCTTTCATTATAGGATTTGAACAATTAAAAGAACCTTTCTTTCAATATTAAAAGGACATACAACTCCTGTATGAATAAAATCTAGCATTTAGTGCTTACTAGCTGTCCCTAACAGCAGTCAGGGGACGATGGACAAATGAATGGTAAGACCTGAACATCATTACAAACAAAGGAGCTTATCAATAAAACAATATAACTCCTTTCTCCCATTCGTGCACTTTTTTATAGCGACAAACGACAAGCAATCATTCATTTTTCGCCCGTTTAATCCAATAATGTATTCAGCTGATCATATATCAAACGATTTGATGAATCAGTAAAATTCAGGCAAATCTCTACTAGCTATGGTCATAAGTTTAGTATAAAGTGTATTGTTTTGCAACTGTTAATAGTTAAAGCCAATTACGGAATGATATGTAACAGCGTTACAATTGAGGACTTATTTTAAGGTCTGGGGATTAGAAAATCCTCAATTTTCAGAGTTGAATTACAAAAGGGCAAAATAAATAAAGAATATTGCAAAGTTGTTTTCATTATGCATAACTACAGTTTTATATAAACATCTCAAGGTGTTTACTTCCTTTTAAGCACTGGTTATAGAAAAGCTATTTAAACAGGAGATTGCAGCATAATGTACCCTCCCAGTAGGGTTGCTAGAAAGAAATTTTGTATCTTAAATAGTTGGTTTTGCTTACTGAACCAGCCTCCGATAACTAACATTTCAGTACCCATTAGACTGTTTATATACAGGCCCAGATGATCAAAAGTGCTACAAGGCTGTGAGATATTCCAAAGGATCCACCGGTATGTCGAGTGAGCCTGTCGAAATATTTCAAGCTCCCGACATAGATGCTAACAGGTGGCATTGGCGAGATGTGTTTATTATACATGCCATCGGTTGGCGATCCTGGCGATAAATAACAGCCAGCATTGCTACCCATATTGGCGATGTATAGTAAATGATCCCATGGAATATAAGTGCTGTTCTCACCACTAATCATAAGTACCCTGAAAACGAAGTGCCCCACGATCAGAAACTAACACTACACTGAATTTCAGGATGCACGGAACCCCTTTATATAGGGGTACGGCTTCATCCCTACTGGCTGATTTTTAATCAGCCAATCCCTATTGCCTTATTTTTATTCAGCCAATAGCAAAAAAGTATTTTATTTTAAATTCTAATCATTCAATAGAAGGGGTTTGGCGCATCCTGAAATTTAGTGTGCAGAGGCAACCGCATGAAGAGGATGGCTCTAGGAAAAAAGCTGAAGACTTGAAGATAGAAGATGCGGAGCTGAGGCGGTGGAAGAGGCCGTCTGGAAGTTTGCCTCCGACAATGCAAAGATGTACCCCGGTACCTGGACCCTGGATGAAGAGGGCCCTGGCATTGATGAAGATTGCAGAGTGGAGGCGAGGGAAGAGGCCCGTGAAGATGGGCCCCCACACCTAGACCCAGGATGAAGATGGCCCAAAGTAAATCAAGAGAAGCTGGATTTTTGCATGGTAAGTTTAAACTTTGGGTTTAGTTAGGGATTTTTTAGGGTGTTTTTTAATTTAAAGAATATGATTTGTTATTTTAAATTTAAATTTTAGTATAGTTTTGTAGTTACCCCTTATTATTTTGGGGTCTAATTGGTTAGATGTATTGTAGGGGGGGGTGGCATCATTTATTTAAATGTAAAAGAGCTGCATTCACTTTAAGGCAATGCCCTATAAAAGGCCTTTTAAGGGCTATTGTAATTTAAATTTAGTGGTTTTAGTAGGCCTTAATCACCTAACCACCCCCATACCTGTATGGGGGTTGATTAGGTGATTAGTGTTGGTTTAGCATTTATTAGGCCTTAATCACCTAACCACCCCCATACCTGTATGGGGGTTGATTAGGTGATTAGTGTTGGTTTAGCATTTAGTTGGCCTTAATCACCTATATACCTATATACCATATACCTATATGGGGTGGTTAGGTGATTAGGTTAGTTCAGCTTAGGATTAATAGTGTGTTTTACCATTTATCTACAATGTTTAATATAATATGCATTCTCATGTATGATGCATATACTTTTATGTGTAAAGAAAATGAGAGCGCCTTAAAAAATATATGTACAATAAGTATAAAAAATGAGATCTTATATTAAGGCCCCTGCTATAATAACCACATTTTCCACTTCAATCCTTACTGTGATCTCAAAATTGTGGTTAAAGGGACACTGTACCCAAAAATTTTCTTTTGTGATTCAGATTGAGCATGAAATTTTAAGCAACTTTCTAATTTACTCCTATTATCAAATTTTATTCATTCTCTTGGTATCTTTATTTGAAATGCAAGAATGTAAGTTTAGATGCCGGCCCATTTTTGGTGAACAACCTGGGTTGTCCTTGCTGATTGGTGGATAAATTCATCCACCAATAAAAAAGTGCTGTCCAGAGTACTGAAACAAAAAAAAGCTCAGATGCCTTATTTTTCAAATAATGATAGCAAGAGAAAGAATAAAAATTGATAATAGGAGTAAATTAGAAAGTTGCTTAAAATTGCATGCTCTTTCTGAATTACAAAAGAAAAAATTTGGGTTCAGTCTCCCTTTAACTGTTTTGTTTTCCGAAACAAAAAAATGTCACAAAACACATCAAAAATACTTTGAAATGATGTATTTATTGTAAACATTTAACATTTCAATGTTCTGCACATAGCAGAATTTGTTCTATGTATTTGTAAATAGTAATTCCTATATATCTGTATATATCTATACCTATATATAATCATCTATATATACAATATATATATATATATATATATATATATATATATATATATATATATATATATAGGTATAACTATATATTTGTTTAAAGAAAACATCAGATATATGTATAAATATTTAAGTATGAATAAATAGAACATATTCCATTATGTTAAGAACATGTCGGGTTAGCTCAATTGCGAAAATGCTAGTGTTTGCACGAGAGAGTGGGGTTTTTTTCCATTTTTTTTCTCCATTGACTTGTATGGGGAAATTTGAAAACGCGTTTGCGATTTTTGACTTTAAACGTGATTTGGGTTTCTGCTAGCGCAAAATAAGATTTTTTTAAACTTGTAATACAAACTCAACCTAACTAGAACAAAAAGCTTAACTCTACTGAGTTTTCATGATCGCAAAAAGAAATATACTGTGCCACTTGTAATCTAGTCTTGTATATATAATGTAGTCTGGCCTTGCATTGATATTCAATATTTAAAATGCTAAGCATTGTCATTTATATTGCATATTATATATATATATATATATATATATGTATTGAATTCAAATGCAAGTGTATTTATGCTAGCTTGTTGTGTTTATTAGTGATAACACATATATATATATATATATATATATATATATATATATATATATATATATATATATATATGTTAATATATATTTATGTTATTGTAGTCAGTAGCATTAAATTATATTTTTGCATAACAGGCATGCAGTTATGTAGAACTATAATTTCAATTATAATGACTTTAATAACAAATAATAAACATAACAAGCAACATTAACTACATTTTAATTTATATACAAACATTAAAATAATATGCATTCTACATAACAATGCATCATTTTAAATGTTGAATATATATGTGTAGGGCCTTAGTTTCTACAATTAGTATTAGGTTATGGCAGTTTAGGGGTCAATGTTTAAATGATATGCATAGCCATGTACAAAAATTTCCCAAACTGATTCAACTACCCCATATACTAGTAGTCCAATCTTGAATAAATAAACAAGAAACAGTATATACGCCAGAGAGAAGTGTAAATCACAATTTCAATGCAGATCAAATAAATGGCACTCAGCCTTAGCATGTTAAAACCACATCCGAAACCTTGAATCATTTTTCATACATTCCTCACGAGGTGGGGACAATATTGGGCGGCCAAAACGATACTTCATGGCGGGGAGGAGTAACTGCTCCAAGTGTCGGTCGATTCCACACTGTCTCCCTTCTTACTTGCTCTATTAGTCGGGTAAGGTGACATGGTAGGGTGGACAGTCTCTGGAATCCCAGGAGTGAATATTTACAGTGGAGGAGCGATGGTCTAGTTAGTAGCGGAAAACAGAAAAAGAGTGTCACTCTCCATCTGAATCTGTAAAACTTCACCTTTATTGATAATTCATTAAAAACATGTATAATCGGGGGGCGGAGCCAGCCATCGCCCAGTATGGCTGCTAAAAATTGAAGCTCCGGGTTAGCAGGCACTTCCTGACAGCATCTAAGCCACAAAATAGGTGTTAGTTGACTACACCGGAGACCATCATGGCAACAAAGATTCAGCCCTGAATGCGGTATGTCAACGGATGGTTTAGTTGTACCGTAAAAGCTACACAGACAGCCCTTCAACCAAGGCCCGGCTGAATGACGCACCTAATAAAACAGTGCGTTTGCAGAGAAGGGCAGAAAGGCAAATGATGAGCGATCTACAAATGACGATGTGAAGGTATGAAACAGTAAGCCTTATACTTAATAGCACTGCCGGAACACCCACCACACTATCTTCCAGCTCTTATGTGATTATGGCACCATTTACAGGGGACAAACAGCCACAGTAAATAAATGCAACAAGGCTTCTGGGGTCTGAATTTAGATAAACTTAAGTATGTGATATAATCTCCAGCAGATGTTCACAATATAAGACCTGCAAACTGTAATAGCGACCCCTCATTTGAGAATCCTATACGATTACTAAAACAAAAACATAATTAAACGGCCTTGATCTCTTCACCACTTAAAGCAACAGTGCAACGTTACAGCAGCACAGATACAGGCCTGATCTAAAGCTCTACAGCTCCACAAATAAAACACTGACAAGCAGTAAGAACTTACTCAAAACCCCTCGCCTAAGGAAAAATAGACCACATCTACACAAAATATATTACAATGGCATCAAAAAGACTATCTAAACAGGACAAGCCAGTTAAAAACCAAGAAGCTGCGACAACAAAGCTCAATAATTTCTTTAAAGTGCTGGAAGTCCCAGATCCAGAATCCCCCATGTCACAAGATTCAGATGATATGACGATAGACACAAAATCCACTACCCAGAGCACATTAAGAGGTGAGCCCCTCACGAGGGCAGATATCGACAACCTCCCTACAAAAGCAGATTTTGCTTCCCTTATCTCACAAGTGGGGAAAGTGATAAAAGATGGTCTCAGAGAAGTTAAAAAAGACCTATCAGAACTGGGAGAGAGAGTGGTACACCTTGAAGAAGACATAGACCAAATGCATAACGACACTGATGTGCAAAATAGATCTCTAGAGGCCCATGACTCTCTAATTCAACAAATGCAACTACAACTGGAAGACTTACATAATCGTGGGCGCCGCAATAACCTCACAGTTAGGGGGGAACCTGAAAAAATTGCCACGGCTCAAATACCACAGTATCTGCAGAGCCTCTTTCAGTTCATACTAAAAGACTCAGAATTGCCTGTCATGCCCTTGGAAAGAGCCCACAGAGCACTGAGGCCAAAACCACCGGAAGGTAAGCCTCCCAGAGACATTGTTTTGAAAATGCAAATCTATACAGGTAAAGAAAAAATGATGGAAGCCTCTAGGAAAATGCGCCAAATCACATTTGAAGGTGACAACATCCAGATTTATTTTTACTTGAGCAATATCACCTTAAATAGAAGGCGAGAAGCCAGGTATTTAACCCTACATCTTCAAGACCTGAAGATCCCCTACAGATGGGGTTTCTCATTCTGCATCAAAGTCCTGCAGGGCACGCTTACTGCAATATACAGAACACCCGATGATCTAGAGGAGTTTTGTAGTAAACTGATCATCCCTCAACCCACTCCACCACCTCTAGACGGATCAACACTCGTGAAAACCAACAAGCCCTTGAAACAATCCTAAACCACAAAAACCTGCATGGAACAGAGTAAATAGGAAAAGGCCGCAACCATCCACCAGCTTTTCTAACTCTGACACTAACCTCACCTGAACCAATATGTTTATCAATGACTGTATTAACCTTTATGGCTCTAAATTTTCATTTACTTTTCAGAATCTCTATTATTAGCATTAACCTCCTACGCAGGAACAGATCCTTGCACAGACTGCTCCCAGATATAGGAAGAGAGTGAGTACATTTAACTCTACGGATGCATTGAATTTTAATGTAATCCAAATTGGTTTAAGATGTAAGATACACCTTATTAATAAGCTAACTAGGAAGTAGCCGATATTCTCATGTTCATAAATTGTTATGGACGGGGTAGTATCCCCTTAGTCATTCTGTATTGTATATGTTTATATGCAATTGTTTTGTTTATGTTTAATGTTTTAAAGTTTATTAATGTTTGTTTTACTAAAACTGGAAATACAATCAGGGTAAAGGTAAAGCCTAATTTTACTTGGCAGATGATGTATGAGTTCAAACAGAGTCTACTATGCACGACACCGAGCATGACACCCCATAACAACAAACAGTTTAGACGGCAGTCAATATCCCATCACATTCCCAGATGAGTGCACAACAATTTGGAGTATTGACACAGAATGTCAAGGGGCTGAATTCCCCAACAAAAAGATTGTTAGAACTTTATTGGTTTTCAAAAACTAAAAATGAGATTGTCTTTATCCAGGAAACCCACTTTAGACATAAAGAAGAACCTAAATTCACATCTAAAAACTACCCAACAAGTCACTTCTGTTCACACACGCAGAAAAAGAGAAACGGAATGGGGATATTACTCCACAAATCCATTCAAATCCATAATGTCACCACTCACACCGACCCAGAAGGTAGATATTTAATACTAGTAGGAGATCTTTTTAACAGACCCATTACACTGTCGAATGTTTATGCACCTAACACGGGTCAAGACAAATTTTTCAAGAAAATCACAGGGAAGCTGTTAGAGGTAGCAAAAGGTACCACCATAATAGCAGGTGATTTCAAACCCCAGATTAGACTGTTCGTCGGCTAAAAGCTCGCAGCCCCAAAGCACTATTAAATCAATTACACATTGCCTTAGGTCTCTATCTCTATTAGATTTATAGAGAATCCACCACCCAATGCAAAAACCATACTCCTTCTACTCAAATCCCCAAAAATCATACTCTAGACTAGATTACATTTGTATAGATCATTTTGGATTATCATTGGCTAGAGACTCGGATATCACACCAACCCCGTGGTCTGAGCATTCGTCAGTATAACTGACTCTTAACTGGCCCGATAAACCCACTTCAGATTTCTGTTGGAGACTTGACGACACAATATTACTACAACCCCAAATTTCGGAGAAAATAGATAAAACGTTAACTGAATACTTCCAATTTAACAAATCCCCCCCAATAGTGGTCTGGGAGGCACATAAAGCGGTAGTTAGAGGGGAATTTATCAAGCAAAAAGCTATTCTCATAAAAAAATATAACTTAGAATATAGCCAATTGATTAATCAACTTAAAGATGCGGAACTCAAACACATGCAAAATCCTAACTCAACAAACACCCTTAACAACCTCACTGAAATTAGATACAATTTGAATAACCTGCTAGCAGCTGAAGTTCATAGGAAGGCTTATTATCTAAAGAAATTATACTTTCTGGAGGGCAATAGAGCAGGACCACTGCTTGCCAAAGCACTGAAAAGGAAAACATTTGCCAACTATATAAATAAAATATCTGACACCACAAACAAAGAAATCTATGATTGTAAGGAAATTGCAAATACATTCAGTAAATACTACAGTTTTTTATACAACATTCCCCCAGATAACAATATACAAAATCGAATTCTCATAGATAAGTACTTAGAAGAGGCAAATCTACCTACTATATCAGACCCTCTGAGAGACGCTCTAGATGAGCCGTTCTCTGAACAGGAAGTAGCTAAAGCCATCAGAAAATTGCCAACTCATAAAAGTCCTGGACCAGATGGCCTAACAAACACCTACTATAAACATTATCAACAGACACTAGTGCCTCACCTAAGAAATCTTTTTAATTCCTTGGACAAGGGTGGTCTTCTATCCCCACAACTACTCGAGGCATATATCACAGTAATTCACAAAAAAGGCAAGCCAATAACAGAGCCAAGCAGCTACCGCCCGATATCGCTACTAAATAGCGATATAAAAATTTATGCAAAAATTTTAGCGCAAAGAGTCAACTCCGTTCTTCCAGATTTGGTTCACCTAGACCAGGAAGGTTTTGTCCCGCTTAGGGAAACAAGAGACAACACCATTAGAATTACACATATATTAGACTATGCCAATATACACAAAATCCCTATGTTCATGGTTGCCACAGATGCGGAAAAGGCCTTTGATAGGGTGGCTTGGCCTTTCCTTAGAAGCACATTACATCACTATGGTTTTGGTACCAAAATGATAGACAGAATTTTCCAGCTATACTCATTCCCTTCAGCAAGGGTTAAGGTCAATGGTGTACTGTCTCAGCCCTTCAAAATTGCAAATGGAACGAGGCAAGGATGCCCGCTCTCTCCAATCTTATTTGTACTCACTATGGAAGCTCTAGCAGCCCATATACGAGCCAACACAAGTATCAAAGAGGTAAACATTGGCCCTAACCATTATAAGATATCAATGTTTGCGGATGATGTCCTGCTCACATTGACTTCCCCCACATGCTCCCTAGTAGCCCTTATGGAGGAGTTCGACACCTTTGGCCGACTATCTAATTTCTTAATCAATGAACAGAAATCGGAGATTCTAAACATTTCTCTCCCTTAGAGAGACATACAATTTATTAAGGCCATATGCCCCTATAAAGTAAAAAACTCCCACTTAAAATATTTAGGAGTCCAACTAACCCCAAAAATAACACAACTATATGACGCCAATTACAAAACCTTATTGTCCTCTATACAACACACCTTAAAAACCTGGTATGATAGGCCACTATCTTGGTGGGGGAGAATTCAAACTATAAAAATGTTGATTCTCCCGAAAATTCTGTATATTTTCCAAACGGTGCCCATAACACTCCCCAAACATTACATCCAGCAGCTTCAAAAAAGCATTAACTCGTTTATCTGGGGAAAACAAAAACCATGAATTAATGCAGCCACATTATACCGATCACTTAGTGGAGGAGGATTGGGG
Organism: Bombina bombina; assembly: GCF_027579735.1. Taxonomy (NCBI): domain Eukaryota; kingdom Metazoa; phylum Chordata; class Amphibia; order Anura; family Bombinatoridae; genus Bombina; species Bombina bombina. The sequence continues at coordinate 90,188,040 of NC_069500.1, read as the reverse complement.
GTCCCGAAATTAGAAACATACTACCACTCAGTGGCATTACAGCACATTCTTGACTGGCACAGCAAGAGAGAGGCCAAGGTATGGGTATCCTTGGATTCCCAGATATTGAAAGCTAACGCCGGTTCATAAAGCTCTTAACTACTGTGCTCTAAAGTACACTAACATGCATAAACTACCTATGTACCCCCAAACCGAGGTACCCCCACATCGCCGTCACTCTAATAAAAAATTTTAACCCCTAATCTGCCGACCGCACACCGCCGCAACCTACATTATCCCTATGTACCCCTAATCTGCTGCCCCTAACATCGCCGGCACTTACATAATATTTATTAACCCCTAATCTGCCCCCCCAACGTCGCCGCTACCTAACTACACTTATTAACCCCTAATCTGCCGACCGGACCTCGCCGCTACTCTAATAAATGTATTAACCCTAAAGCTAAGTCTAACCCTAACACTAACACCCCCGTAAGTTAAATATAATTTAAATCTAACGAAATAAAATAAATCTTATTAAATAAATTAATCCTATTTAAAGCTAAATACTTACCTGTAAAATAAACCCTAATATAGCTACAATATAACGAATAATTATATTGTAGCTATTTTAGCATTTATATTTATTTTACAGGCAACTTTGTATTTATTTTAACTAGGTACAATAGCTATTAAATAGTTAATAACTATTTAATAGCTACCTAGTTAAAATAAGTACAAAATTACCTGTAAAATAAATCCTAACCTAAGTTACAATTAAACCTAACACTGCACTATCAATAAATTAATTAACTAAACTATCTACAATTATCTACAATTAAATCAACTAAACTAAATTACAAAAAAAAAAAACACTAAATTACAAAAAATAAAAAAAGATTACAAGAATTTTAAACTAATTACACCTACTCTAAGCCCCCCTAAAAAAATAACAAAGCCCCCCAAAATAAAAAATGCCCTACCCTATTCTAAAATAAAAAGTTAACAGCTCTTTTACCTTACCAGCCCTTAAAAGGGCCTTTTGCGGGGCATGCCCCAAAGAAAACAGCTCTTTTGCATTTAAAAAAAACATACAATACCCCCCGAACATTACAACCCACCACCCACATACCCCTAATCTAACCCAAACACCCCTTAAAAAACCTAACACTAAGCCCCTGAAGATCTCCCTACCTTATCTTCACCACGCCGGGTATCACCAATCCATCCAGAAGAGGGTCCGAAGTCTTCATCCTATCCAGCAAGAAGAGGTCCAGAAGAGGGTCTGAAGTCTTCATCCTATCCGGCAAGAAGAGGACATCCGGACCGGTAGACATGTTCATCCAGGCGGCGTCTTCTATCTTCATCCATCCGGCGCGGAGCGGGACCATCTTGAAGCACCCGACGCGGATCCATCCTCTTCTTCCGGCGACTCCCGACGAATGAAGGTTCCTTTAAGTGACATCATCCAAGATGGCGTCCCTCGAATTCCAATTGGCTTATAGGATTCTATCAGCCAATCGGAATTAAGGTAGAAAAAATCTGATTGGCTGATTGAATCAGCCAATCAAATTCAAGTTCAATCCGATTAGCTGATTGGATCAGCCAATCAGATTGAGCTCGCATTCTATTGGCTGATCGGAACAGCCAATAGAATGCGAGCTCAATCTGATTGGCTGCTTGGATCAGCCAATCGGATTGAACTTGAATCTGATTGGCTGATTCAATCAGCCAATCAGATTTTTCCTACCTTAATTCCGATTGGCTGATAGAATCCTATGGGGCTGCATTAGGAGCTGAACATTGCTTTTTTGCAGGTGTTAGGTTTTTTTTCAGCTCAAACTGCCCCATTGTTTCCTATGGGGATATCATGCACGAGCACGTTTTTTAAGCTGGCCGCGTCCGTAAGCAACGCTGGTATTTAGAGTTGAAGTGGTGGTAAATTATGCTCTACGCTCCCTTTTTGGAGCCTAACGCAGCCCTTCAGAGAACTCTAAATACCAGCGTTGTTTAAAAGGTGCGGGGGGGGAAAAAACATGCGTAGCTAACGCACCCCTTCTAACGCAAAACTCTAAATCTAGGTGATTCTTAGATGTCAAATTTTACTGGGAGACGCTCATTAAAACACTACAGCACCCTTTATAATGTTTTGCACTAGGAGACAACCAGATTAAGAAAATAACCTGACTCTAACATAAGGTTGATTAATAGATCATTATCAATTAAACAGTTACATTTTCAAGACACAGCGCAAGTAAATGGCTTTCATACCTCACAAATACAGCGTTTTGTTTCCAGTTGTTACTATTGTTACAATGTTATTGTTTGACAAGTTAATTTTCCTCTTTTTTTGTTACTCTATTTTACAACCACAAATGTAAGGTTTCCCCCAAATTCTCTTTTTTCCACGAAAGTACGCATTGTTTTCACTAAAGGTGGAATCATCTAAAGATTACCTAACTCAGGTGTCAGTTTCATAACAAATTGGCAATGGACATTAAAACCGGACTGAGAAGTCCAACTTCATCTTGGAAGGAACAGTTGTTAATGCCAATTGACTTTGAATGTACTGCACAATATGCAATGTGGAAATATTATGTATATTTGTCATCCTTGTTTGGAAAATCAATAAAAAAGAATTATAAAAAAAAACAAAACATGTGCAATCCAGAGAGATCAAAATCTATGGTAATGACCGGTTGACTCTTTGTGTCAGTTTTCTGCTACTAGTCATGTGCAATGCATATTGTTTAAAGTATTATATATATATATATATATATATATATATATATATATATATATATATATATATATATATATATATATATATATATTATATATATAATATATATATATATATATATATATATAGAGAGAGAGAGAGAGAGAGAGAGAGACAGAGAGAGAGAGAGTAAAATGTATTTAATGGTGCTTTCTTTTATTTTAAACATAAACATATATTTTCAAATATATATTTATGTTTGAAATAATAAACACAGCAAGCAACAATAAATCCCTTTTAAGATATATACAATATATTAAAGAATCTACATTGTATATGACAATGCATATTTTGTCAAGGAGATGTCGTAAAAACCGGCAAAACCTCGCCCCCAGTCTCAGCAAAATGCAGACAATCAGCGAAGTCGGCGATGCTGGTGGTGACATCACACTACCATTGACTTCTATGGGAGAGAGATCGCCGCTCGCCGGAACTGCTCGGCCACACCCCTTTTCTTTTAAAATATCAACAGATGTTTTGAATTTTGGAGCCATTTAAAGAAAACACAAGTAGGTCTGCCCTTTCAGGTAATTTAAACGTACATGTCCTTGAGAATAATAGGTGATGGTTTTAATAAGCAAAAACATTTCAAATACAAAAATATTGTAACTATCTTAAAATCTCATTTTTATAGCATGTCGTCTAGCAAGGAACAAATAAGAAAAAAATGTTCCTTTTTTAAAATGGTATTCCTTTCAGGAAACATAATAATAATATTAATAAAAAATAATAATAAATAAGTAAAGACATTTTAGTGTGTTCAATCATGGAAAAAAAGAAGTGACAGCTCTGAGTATGCACAATGTTTCAATACTGGTGCAGGGGCTGTCACAGGATATGTGCGTATGCCGCTGAAAAACTGTAATAACTTTTAATAGAAGCATTTTTACTAATGAAAGTGTATTGCAAAAATGCTTATATTTCAAACTGAAATGCACCCATGCACATTTCATTTTTGACCTTTCTATCCCTTTAACAACATTGCTTTAAATTTTGTATGTTGCTTACTGTACTTTATTGAAATATTTAAAATAAAAATGCAAGTAGCATATTTACTAAATGCAATGATTAATTACACGGATTGGCAGATATTTGGCTTCTTTTCTCCTTATATGGATAGAATGACTTAAACCAGGGTGGTGCATTCTGGGGTCTATACCTTTATGTTTCACTGTCTGTTACTTCACCTAACCCCTATCTCTCCCCCTCAAAGAGGAGAATTTAAATTAGGGGTTATAATTCCCCTAATTAAGAGGTGATCACCCCGATAAAAGTGATCACTTGCACCACTAGGCACAGAGAACTGTTTGTTAAGGGGTATGGGGGAACCTCTATTAACATCCTCAATCACATAGAGGGAAGTTCATTCAACTTCATTTTAAAAAGAAGGGTCCCAGTCATCTCACCTACCTTTTAGAGTTTCTGTATGGGGTCAATGGCTCCAAAAACTCACAAAAGACACCCACATACAGGAGAAGTGATTATTGGCGTTCACAACGATATTGTATCCTTCTATAATGCATCAGAATTGCAATCAGCTTTCAAGTAGGTGACTTTAAAGGGACATTAAATACTAAATACATTTTATAAACATAGTATTGTAGTATCAATAATACTATTAAGGTTATTCCCCACCTCCCTCTAGTCATGGGTGCTGCCATGTATCTATCTTTTAAAATATTCTAGTGCAGCAACTCTCTATCAGATACCTGCAGTGTAACCTATGTTCATTAATGTAAGCACCCGTGATAAGAGGGAGGTGCATGAAGTGTATTTAGGGCTAGATTAGAAGTGGCACTCACGCTATAACCTGAATCATAAGCCCCTACTGTAATAGACCCTAAACCGCAAAGTTCCCACTACACCATTAACCCCTAAAAACTATCTAAATAAACTATTAAGCCCTAAACCGCCACCCCCACATCACAATAACTAAACTATACTCTTGACCCCTAAACCGCCACCCCCACATTGCAAACTAGCAAAATAAACTATTAACCCCTAAAGTGCCACCCCCACATTGCAAACTAGCTAAATAGAATTATTAACCCTTAAACCACCATCCCCGACATCGCAATCTATTTAATTAGAACTATTAACCCCATAAACCGGCATCCCCCAACATCAGAAAGTGACTAAATAAACTATTAACCCCTAAACCGCCATGCCCCCACATTGCAAAGTAATAAACTAACATCTAAACCCCCTACACTAACACCCCCCTAACTTAACCCATATAAAAATACCCTAAATTAAAAAAAATCCTAACTACCTTAAAAACACAACTTACCTGTAAAATTAAAGGGACATTGTACACTAGATTTTTCTTTGCATAAATGTTTTGTAGATTATTCATTTATATAACCCATCTGGGAGTGTTTTTGTAACAATGTATAGTTTGCTTATTTTTAAGAACATTGTGCTGGTTTTCAGACTCCTAACGAAGCCCCACAGTGCCAGATGTATACATGCGTTTACAGACTCCTGCTGGCTCCTGTTTATGCTATCTGTCTTTTCATATGCAGGGAAGGGGGGGGGGAGTGTTTGCTCTTTTTGATTACCCAGCCCCTTTCAGTGGGTGTCCTAGACTACCTCATCAAAGTGCTAAACTGGGAGCTTCTAAGTAAGTTTTTAAAAGGTTTTATATTGGATTTTCAGATCAGTATCTGCATATTCTTCTTTTTTGTACTGTCTATTAAATGCAGTTATATGAAAATTGGTGTATACTGTCCCTTTAAATAAAAACCTAACAAGCTTTTTCCATTCATTTAATTGGCTGATTTAGATTTGAAGATTCAAATCAGCCAATAGGAATGCAAGGGTACCCCCATATAAAAGGGGTACCTCGCATTCACTACTCAGTGTACAGCTGGAGATGGCATGAAGAGGATCTCCATGTTGAAGTTCTAAAGAGGAGGCCTGACATTTCCGCCACTGTCACTGCCACCACAGCAGGGATGAAGTTAGAAGATGAAGCGCCAGGATGAAGATCGAGCGCCGCCACCATCATCATCTGTGAGTACCAACTTTGTTGTTAGTGTTAGTTTTTTTTTTACAGATTTGGGTTTTTATTTTTTTGGGCAGCAAAAGAGCTGAATGCCCTTTTAAGGGCAATGCCAAATCCAAATGCCCTTTTCAGGGCACTTTGTAATTATGTTGTTTTTTTTAGATAGGTTTTTTTATTTTGGGGGGTGTAATGTTAGAGGGGTCAGTGGGGTTTTTCACTAAAGAGCTGATCACTTTACGGCAATGCCCTACAAAAGGCCTTTTTAAGGGTTATTGGTAGTTTATTTTTAGAATAGGGTTTTTTTATTTTAGGGTTGTTTTTTTAAGGGATATTAAAATAGGATTAATTGTTTTATTTTTTTTGGGTCATTACTTTTTTATTTTCTGTAATGTTAGGGTTTTTTATTTTCCTGTAATAATGTTTTTTTTTTTTTTGTTTTTTTTGTAATGTTAGGGTTTTTATTTTCTGTAATGTTAGTTTTTTTTTTGTAATGTTAGGTTTTTTTTTTGTAATGTTAGTTTTTTTTTTTTTTTTTAATATCTTTATTAGTTCCAGCAACAACAGAAAAAGAAAATAAATACATGTCAAGTTGTATTTCATTGTGCCATGCAAGGCCTTCATACATATACAGAGACAGAAATATAAAGAATAACAATAGTGAGTGATACCAAGCAAACATAACAAGACAAGTAAATACTAATACCTGACTTTTAGAATCTGATCAATTATATCGCTGGAAATTTTATAAATATTTAAACCACTAATGAACCGGGAAAAAGAAAAGAAAAGAAGAAAGGAAAAAAAAAAAAAAAGATAAAAAAAATAATCTATACTATACACTTTCTCTCTCTCTCCCCCCCCCCCCACCCCCTCCGCCCACCACCCACTTCTCTTACTTGCCCCACCTCTTCTCTTTCTCTACTTATTGTTACAAAATTACTATTTCATAATGTTATCTCCCGGGGACCCGATATCCATGTTGACGGGAATAATTCTAATATAACCAATTCTAAGAAGGCTATAGTATTTAAGAAGGGTTGTAAAATACGTCTTTGAATCTGTAATGGGTAAGAAATAATTAGTGGAGACCAATCCAGAAGGAAGGCCCTGACCCTACGTTCAGCTATAAATTTAGTATGAAAGGATTCAAATAAAATTTGAAGCTGAATTTCTTTAAGGAACCCTGTGACTCTAGGGGCTGTATGATCTTTCCAGCCTTTAGTGATTAACTGTCTCGCAATTATAATAATTGTGTTAAATATCTTTATCACCCTTTTAGGGCGTAACTCAGCATTAGTTAGAAAAACTACCTCATCAGCAGTGAATGGTGCCATATCTCTATAGATTTTACTATACCAGAATCTTATCTTTTGCCAATATTGTTGGATCTTTGGACAAGACCAAAACATATGGAGAATATCCGCCCTATCCATAGAACACCTTGGGCAGGCATAATTCTGAGACGGATAGAATCTGGCCATTTTATCTGGGGAAAGATAATAATTGTTGACTAATTTTAGGTGCGCTTCTTTCCATGATATGGAAACTTGTAATTTTTCTAACTCTGTAAAGCTTCGCTCAATCCTGTTCTCCTCTAATTCTGGCAAATATTTCTTCCAAAAGTTATATAGTTTATCTACGCATAATTCACCCTGTCTAGCCAGAAGAATATCGTAGATCAATGATATTGAAGACTGACCCAGAAAAAATTGCCGGATAATATTTTTAATGTCCAACCAATCCCCTAAAACTTCAGTATTCCATTTTTGCGTAAATATATAATGCCGTAATTGAAAATAAGCAAATAGATTCGAACAATGTAAATTAAACCTTTGAAATAATAATTCTGAGGGTAATAACTGATTATCATCAAATAACTGATAAACATAAGTCAGTCCAGCTTCAGCCCATAATCTAAACACTCCCTGATTTATACCCGGAGTAAATTCCGGATTACCTACTATAGGGAGAAATTCCGAGAAAAATGGGGAGATTTTTAATATTCGACAAATTTTTTGCCAAGCTATAATAACATTTTTAAGGGAAATTAGTTTACTAAGATTTGAGGGTAACTTTGGTACCGGGCAATGGAGAACAGCTTTCAATGAGAAAGGGGAGATCAGGAATGATTCTAGCTCTATTGTCACAAACTTATCTACCCCTATGATCCAATCGAGGGCCAGTTTGACTAAGCTAGACAAATTATAAAGCCTAAAGTCTGGTAAGGCCAGCCCTGCCCTAGAACGTTTCTGCATCAGTTTACTGAGGCTAATCCTTGGCTTCTTATTACCCCATATAAATTTAGATAACCAAGACTGTACATTACAAATATCTTTATTGGTCATAAATAGCGGGAGATTCTGGAGAAGATATAGAACTCTAGGGAAGATAATAGTTTTAATCAGATTGATTCTAGCAGTCAATGAGATAGGAAGCGAGGCCCAGTTTTCAAGATCATTTTTATTTTTTTGTAATATCGGAGGAAAATTTAATTTATACCAGATTGTTGGGTTTCTATGAAAGGTAATCCCTAGATATCGAAAGAACTCAACCACTTTGAAAGGGTGATCTTCCCAGTTGGATCTCCATGTTGAAGTTCTAAAGAGGAGGCCTGACATTTCCGCCACTGTCACTGCCACCACAGCAGGGATGAAGTTAGAAGATGAAGCGCCAGGATGAAGATCGAGCGCCGCCACCATCATCATCTGTGAGTACCAACTTTGTTGTTAGTGTTAGTTTTTTTTTTACAGATTTGGGTTTTTATTTTTTTGGGCAGCAAAAGAGCTGAATGCCCTTTTAAGGGCAATGCCAAATCCAAATGTCCTTTTCAGGGCACTTTGTAATTATGTTGTTTTTTTTAGATAGGTTTTTTTATTTTGGGGGGTGTAATGTTAGAGGGGTCAGTGGGGTTTTTCACTAAAGAGCTGATCACTTTACGGCAATGCCCTACAAAAGGCCTTTTTAAGGGTTATTGGTAGTTTATTTTTAGAATAGGGTTTTTTTATTTTAGGGTTGTTTTTTTAAGGGATATTAAAATAGGATTAATTGTTTTATTTTTTTTGGGTCATTACTTTTTTATTTTCTGTAATGTTAGGGTTTTTTATTTTCCTGTAATAATGTTTTTTTTTTTTTTTGTTTTTTTTGTAATGTTAGGGTTTTTATTTTCTGTAATGTTAGTTTTTTTTTTGTAATGTTAGGTTTTTTTTTTGTAATGTTAGTTTTTTTTTTTTTGTAATGTTAGTTTGGGATTTTTTTTGTAATGTTAGTTTTTTTTTTTTTGTAATGTTAGTTTGGGGTTTTTTTTGGAATGTTAGTTTGGGGGGTTTTTTGTAATGTTAGTTTGGTTTTTTTTTGGAATGTTAGTTTTTTTTTTTTGTAATGTTAGTTTGTTTTTGTTTTTTTAATGTTAGGGTTTTTATTTTCTGTAATGTTAATTTTTTTTTTTTTAATGTTAGGGTTTTTATTTTCTGTAATGTTAGTTCTTTTTTGTAATGTTAGGGGTTTTTATTTTTGTAATGTTAGTGTTTTTACAGGTAAGTTTTTATTTTTTTATAGTAGTTAGGATTTATTTTGTTATTTTTGGGTATTATATTTTGGGTTAGGTTAGTGGTTTAGATGATAGTTTATGACTTTACGAGCTATGGGGATGGCGGTTAGGGGTTAATAGTTTATTTAGTTACTTTGCGATGTGGGGGATGGTGGTTTAGGGGTTAACAGTTCTATTTAGTGTTTGCAATGTGGGGGGATAGCGGTTTAGGAGTTAATATTTTATTAATGAGTGTAGGTGTACTTTGTAATGTATTTTTGATGTGTTTCGTGCAACTTTTTTGTTTCAGAAAACAGTTAACCACAGCTCTGAGATTTCGGTAAGGATTCAAGCGTAAAAAGCGTTTGCGCTAGTGCAGTCACGATTTCACTCAATTTGTAATATCAGCACATTGAAAATGGCCTTCGAAAAAGGGATTGCGCCTCACTTGTAATCTAGCCCTTAGTATTTTAAGTGTGCTCTGAGCGAAGCATCTTTGGAGTTTTAATCTAAGTAAGTAATTTTTATGCTGCCCAAGTAATGCTGTGTCAACCTTTTTTCAGCTAATGTATAGATTTTTTATTGTCTCTTTAAAGACTTGGGGGCCTATTGACTATGATGCGAGTGGACATGATCTGATATAGCATATGCTGTCGGCATTTATCATTGCACCAACAGTTCTTGTGAACTGCTGATGCAATGCCGCCCCCTGCAGATTTGCAGCCAATCGGCCGCTAGCAGGGGGTGTCAATCAACCCGATCATATTCAATCTGGTTGATTTCTGTCCGCAGCCTCAGAGCAGGCGAACAGGTTATAGAGCAGCGGTCTTTAGACCGCTGCTTCATAACTTCTTATTATTCATAAGTCTTCATAATTTGATAAATATGCCCATTGGTGTTGCTTGTAAATATGAGGGATAGAGGAATAATTATTGAATCTATATAATGCATAATAACTCAGTATATTAAAGGGACATTAAACACTAAACAAATGCTAGATAGAATGATGCATTCAAAGAAAAGATTAGTATAAGAAAAACATGTAGATGTATTTTTTTAAGGTTTCATTAGCTGTTTAAATTTTGACAAAATAATTGTAAAGTTTTTAGTGTCTATAAAACACTTAGGTTACCTTCTCTGCTGTGGCCAATTAGGAATAGTTAAAAATAGGTAACTTGAGTGTGCAGCCAATGGGTGTTGGGAATATAACAGTGTTCTGCTCTTCCACTTCTATCAGCATCTAAAAAGCTCACAATTTCAGAATGGAATTACAGGAAAAGGGGACAAAATACATAATAAAAGTATATTGCAGAGTTTTATATATATATATATACGATTTATCATTTTATATTACCATCTCAGATTATTTAATGTTCCTTTAATGCTCTTGTAACGGGCAATAGAATAATATAACAACATGAAGAATGAGCTAAAAAAGAACAGATTTATAAATTGCTTTGATGTCACGGATTAAAAAATAATAATTTTAATGGTCACAAAAGTCTCCACTTGAACTTTGCCTATCATTATTAAATAAATTATAGGATAAAGTTCTTTACAACACTTTGCATTAACACAATAATTATACTTCCCTTAATACAATATTTTCCTAATGTGGGAGTCAGATTTACACTCCAGACGTAATTGGATCTGACAATTAGGTGTTAAATGAGCGGAAGTGACCAAGTGTGAAATGAAATGATTCAGAATAACACTTTTCTGAGCCACTATTAACCTTTCAATAGATACATTTGGCACGCTGACAGAAGGCGAACATTTGAATAATGTGAATAGCGCACAATGGGGATGATAGATAACTTCCTAACGATAAGATCAGCAGAGTACAGGGTAGGGAAAAGGTGAGGACTAGGTTACAGTATCAGTGCTTCATTACATGACACAAACAGACAAAACGTGGCACACAAGCCTGCTTGACCCACTGTGCTCATAATGATTAGTGGAGGAAATAAATGAAAAGGTACAGCGACGAGTAAACACAAAGTACATTAAAGAGATGAAAAGAAATGTAAAATGGTTTTGTGTCACACACTCCCTAGAGAAGCCAAAAAGCAAATTCTGTAACCTGCAAATGTTCCAAATGAAATAGCCGGTTTAGGCAATTTAGGGAGCGTGAACAAAGCACAATTCTTACACAAAAGCATGAGGTGTTAATCCATTTATTCCATTATTTGAAGGAATATGAAACGCAAATCATTTATTGCATGATTCAGACAGAGAATACACTTTTAAACAACTTTCCAACTTACTTTTATTATCTAAATTTCTTCATTCTCTTGGTATCCTTTGTTAAAGAAAACAGCAATGCACATGGGTAAGCCAATAACACGAGGCATGTGTGTGCAGCCAACTAATCAGCAGTTCCTGAGCCTACCTACATATCCTTTTCAACAAAGCATAAAAAGAGAATGAAACAAAGAAGATTATAAAAGTAAATTGGAAAGTTGTTTAAAATTGAATCAATAAAGAAAAATGTGTGTCTCTTGTCCCTTTAAGTTTTTGTTGATGCCTGTTGAATTAAGTTTAACCAGGTAATTGGTTATTGGATTGGCAGATATTTGGCTTCTTTTCTCCTTATATGGATAGAATGACTTAAATCAGGGTGGTGCATTCTGGGGTCTATACCTTTATGTTTCACTGTCTGTTACTTCACCAAACCCCTATCTCTCCCCCTCAAAGAGGAGAATTTAAATTAGGGGTTATAATTCCCCTAATTAAGAGGTGATCACCCCGGTAAAAGTGATCACTTGCACCACTAGGCACAGAGAACTGTTTGTTAAGGGGTATGGGGGAACCTCTATTAACATCATCAATCACATAGAGGGAACTTCAACTTCATTTTAAAAAGAAGGGTCCCGGTCATCTCACCTACCTTTTAGAGTTTCTGTATTGGGTCAATGGCTCCAAAAACTCACAAAAGACACCCACATACAGAAGTGATTATTGGCGTTCACAAGGGATATTGTATCGTTCTATAATGCATCAGAATTGCAAACAGCTTTCAAGTAGGTGACTTTAAAGGGACATTAAATACTAAATACATTTTATAAACATAGTATTGCAGTATCAATAATACTATTGAGGTTATTCCCCACCTCAATAGTATTGCTGCCATGTTGAAATATATTCTAGTGCTGACGTGTTTGCGCATGTGCAGCAACTCTCCGTCAGATACCTGCTGTTACACTGCAGGCATTAAAAGAGAATGAAACAAAGATAATAAAAGTAAATTGGAAAGTTGTTTAAAATTAAATCAATAAAGAAAAATGTGTGTCTCTTGTCCCTTTAAGTTTTTGTTGATGCCTGTTGAATTAAGTTTAACCAGGTAATTGGTGCCATGTAAATAACTTAAAACTATATATATATATAGCCATACATACACACACACAAAGCAGTTAAGCAAATTACAAAAGATTTAAATACAAAATAAAAAAGTTAAAAGTATTTAGACTGTTATTTTGCTATTAAAATATACACTGTGCAGTAATTATGTCACATATATGTAATTTCCTTCAGATAGCAGATCTCTATGACAGCCTGCACTAAACTTATTCATTTCAAATAACACTTGATCACAAAACAACACGTTCTTTGCCATGCATTTAAATGTTAACTTTATATTTAAGACTTAAAGTGGTGGTAAACTCTGTTAAATTTTTTTTTAACCATTATTAAAGAAGATCATGATGTGAATTAAAGGGATATGAAACACAATCACCTAGATTACGAGTTTTGCGTTAGGCTTAAAAAGCAGCGTTGGCCGGTCATAACGCTGCTTTTTAACACCTGCTGGTATTACGAGTCTTGCAGGTACAGGTGTACCGCTCACTTTTTTGGCCAGACATGGAAATACCGCAAATCCACTTACGTAAATTGCGTATCCTCTTTTTTCAATGGGACTTGCATAGCGTCGGTATTACGAGTCTGCCAAAAAGTGAGCGGTAGACCCTCTCCTGTGAAGACTGGAACCGCATTTTAAAGTCAGTAGTTAAGAGTTTTATGGTACAACGCCGTAGCATAAAACTCTTAACTAAAGTGCTAAAAAGTACACTAACACCCATAAATTACCTATTAACCCCTAAACCAAGGCCCCCCCCACATCGCAAACAATAAAATAAATTTTTTAACCCCTAATCTGCCAAACCGGACATCGCCGCAACTATAATAAATATATTATCCCCTAAACTGCCGCACTCCCGCCTCGCAAACATTAGTTAAATATTATTAACCCCTAATCTGCCGTCCCTAACATCGCCGACACTTACCTACATTTATTAACCCCTAATCTGCTGCCCTCAACGTCGCCGCCACTATACTAAAGTTATTAACCCCTAAACCTAAGTCTAACCCTAACCCCCCTAACTTAAATATAATTTAAATAAATCTAAATAAAAATTACTATCATTGACTAAATTATTCCTATTTAAAACTAAATACTTACCTATAAAATAAACCCTAAGCTAGCTACAATATAACTAATAGTCACATTGTATCTAGCTTAGGTTTTATTTTTATTTTACAGGCAAGTTTGTATTTATTTTAACTAAGTAGAATAGTTACTAAATCGTTAATTACTATTTACTAACTACCTAGCTAAAATAAATACAAAAGTACCTGTAAAATAAAACCTAACCTAAGTTACAATAACACCTAACACTACACTATAATTAAATTAATTCCCTAAATTAAATACAATTAAATAAAATTAGCTTAAGTACAAAACCCCCCCACTAAATTACAGAAAATAATAAACAAATTACAAGATTTTTAAACTAATTACACCTAATCTAATCCCCCTAACAAAATAAAAAGCCCCCCCCCTACCCTACACTAAATTACAAATAGCCCTTAAAAAAGCCTTTTGCGGGGCATTGCCCCAAAGTAATCAGCTCTTTTACTTTTACCACCCACACAACCAACCTTACTCTAAAACCCAGCCAATACCCCCTTAAAAAAAAACGTACACTATCCCCTTGAAGATCACCTTACCGGGAGAAGTCTTCATCCAACCGGGCCAAAGTCCTCAACAAAGCTGGGAGAAGTCTTCATCCAAGCCGGGCGAAGTGGTCCTCCAGACGGGCAGAAGTCTTCACTCAGACGGCATCTTCTATCTTCGTCCATCCTGCGCGGTGCGGGTCCATCTTCAAGACATCTGACACGGAGCATCCTCTTCATCCGACGGCTAACACTGAATGAAGGTTCCTTTAAATGATGTCATCCAAGATGGCGTCCCCTCAATTCCAATTGGCTGATAGAATTCTATCAGCCAATCGGAATTAAGGTAGAAAAAATCCTATTGGCTGAAGCAATCAGCCAATAGGATTGAAGTTCAATCCTATTGGCTGATCCAATCAGCTGGCATTCTATTGGCTGATTGGAACAGCCAATAGAATGCCAGCTTAATCCTATTGGCTGATTGCATCAGCCAATAGGATTTTTTCTACCTTAATTCCAATTGGCTGATAGAATTCTATCAGCCAATCGGAATTGAAGGGACACCATCTTGGATGACATCATTTAAAGGAACCTTCATTCAGTGTTAGCCGTCGGATGAAGAGGATGCTCCGGGTCGGATGTCTTGAAGATGGACCTGATCCGCGCCGGATGGATGAAGATTTTTTTTTTTTTAAGGGGGTATTGGGTGGGTTTTAGAGTAGGGTTGGTTGTGTGGGTGGTGGGTTTTAATGTTGGGGGAGATTTGTAATATTTTTTACAGGTAAAAGAGCTGATTACTTTGGGGCAATACCCCGCAAAAGGCCCTTTTAAGGGCTATTTGTAATTTAGTGTAGGGTAGGGCTTTATTTTATTTTGGGGGGGCTTTTTTATTTTTTTCCAGGGGATTAGATTAGGTGTAATTAGTTTAAAAATCTTGTCATTTGTTTATTATTTTCTGTAGTTTAGTGGGGGGGGGGGTTGTACTTTAACTAATTTTATTTAATTGTATTTAATTTTGGGAATTAATTTAATTATAGTGTAGTGTTAGGTGTTAGTGTAACCTAGGTTGCCTGTAAAATAAAAATAAAACCTAAGCTAGATACAATGTAACTATTAGTTATATTGTAGCTAGCTTAGGGTTTATTTTATAGGCAAGTATTTAGTTTTAAATAGGAATAATTTAGTTAATGATAGGAATTTGATTTAGATTTATTTAAATTATATTTAAGTTAGGGTGGGTTAGGGATATACTTTGGTTTAGGGCTTAATAAATTTAGAATAGCAGCGGCGACGTTGGGGGCAGCAGATTAGGGGTTAACAAATATAATGTAGGTGTCGGCGATGTTGGGGGCAGCAGATTAGGGGTTAATAAGTATAATGTAGGTGGCGGCGATGTCCGGAGCGGCAGATTAGGGGTTAATAGTTATAATGTAGGTGTCGGCAATGTCGAAGGCAGCAGATTAGGGGTTAATAAGTGTAAGATTAGGGGTGTTTAGACTTGGGGTTCATGTTAGGGTGTTAGGTGTAAACACAAATCGTATTTCCCCATAGGAATCAATGGGGCTGTGTTAGGAGATTTACGCTGCTTTTTTGCAGGTGTTAGACTTTTTCTCAGCCGGCTCTCCCCGTTGATTCCTATGGGGAAATTGTGCACGAGCACGCACAACCAGCT
This sequence comes from Bombina bombina, assembly GCF_027579735.1. Lineage (NCBI taxonomy): Eukaryota > Metazoa > Chordata > Amphibia > Anura > Bombinatoridae > Bombina > Bombina bombina. Next base: position 90,172,121 of record NC_069500.1, on the reverse strand, counting down.
CCCTGCTAACATAAACAGCAGTGGAATTGGAGTGAGATGTGGAGCAAAATTTTGCTCAACGCTCACTTTTTGTCTGTTAACGCCGGGTTTGTAAAAACCCGTAATACCAGCGCTGTCTGTAAGTGAGCGGTGAGCATAAACTGCTCGTTAGCACCGCATAGCCTCTAACGCAAAACTCGTAATCTAGGCGTACGTTTTCTAAATGTAGCCACCAATCAGCAAGCAGTACCCAAATCCTTCAATCCTTATCGCGATTTCAGAGCTGTAGTTTTCCGAAACTAAAAAGTTGCACAAAACATATCAAAAATACATTACAAAGTACAGTTACACTCTGGTGTTAGAAAAAAAAAGGATTTTGAGATAAATAAATACAGATACATTGCTAAAGATGTATCTGTATGTACAGTATATAGATAAGTTTAACTGTATCTACTGTAAATATTTCACATTCCAATGTTCTGCACATAGCAGAAAATGTTCTATGTATTTATAAATAGATATTCATATACATATATATATATATATATATATATACCTATATATAATCATATATATATATATATATATATATATATATATATAGGTATAAATATACATTTGTGAACCCTCAGATATATGTAGAAATATTTAATTATGAAAAAATAGAACATATTCCATTATTTTAAGAACACTGGAATATGAAATATTCATATTTTCATGTTGGGCATTTATCATTGCACAAGCATTTCTAGTGAAATGCTTGTGCAATGCCGCCCCGTGCACATTTGCGGCCAATCAGCCAATAGCAGGGGGTGTCAATCAACCCAAGCTGATTCCTGTCTGCCGCCTCAGAGATGGCGAACGAGTTAAGGACCAGCGGTCTTAAGACCCCTGCTTCTTAACTTAACTGAAGGCTCGCACGGAAACAGATGCATTTAAATGCATACGGGGCTTGATAAATTGGCCCCATAGTATGAACTCCCTTAATTTGGGGATTTATCACATGCCCCTAGGCACAGGAAAATAAACTCCCTGGCTGCTTTTTGAAATTACTGCCCTTCTGCACTCACTCATAAAATATATCTGCTTAGCAGAAGTGTATGTGTTCTTTGTTTAGTGGGCAAAACAACTGTCTGTAGGTAGGTTTAGTGACTTGTGTGCTTTATTGAAAGCATTTTAGACAAATATATATGTGTGTGTGTATATATACAGTATATACAGGTATACCTCACTTTACAGCGCTTCACTTTACAGCGCTTCGCTAATACAGCGCTTTGTGGAGCTGAAGTTCAACCTCCAAGGATTTTAAAACAGTGCTGTAATCTTCGTGAGATTGCAAGAAAAGTGAATGGCACCATTTTATTATGCTTAGTTCACTCTGTTTACAGCATTACAGTGCAATCTGTGTCTCCGTGCTATACTCTGGCAAATTGTACTACAGTGATTGTTACTATTTTACAGGTACAGTATTTATTGAATACTGTGCTGTGCGAGTGTTAAACTAAACTTAGCGCTATTGTACACCTAATATAAGTTAGTTAAAACATGTTTTTAAGTTTTTAAACACACTGGCAAGTGAAAAGAAAGCTAAAACCGCCTTGTTTCACTTTAAGGCGGTATTCACTTTACAGCGGAGCTCCGGTCCCTAACCCGCTGTATGAGCGGGGTATACCTGTATATACAGTATATATTTATATATATATATATTCTGTTTTGTATGTCATCACTTTGAATTTCTAGTATCCTATTAAAATCTTAGTGTCATTGTTAGAATGTCACTGCCATCATTGAAACAACATTGTCAGTGGGGCATGCTGAGGTTAAGATTAGAATCAGAGTTAAGGGTTGGGGTTAGGTTAGGGTTCTAAAAGGTTAATTGGTGCACAACATTCTGTACACACAACTTCAATGGTGAAGAAATATAAGTGAAGTGTGCTGTTTTAACGGCAACATTTAAATAGCAAATTACATTTCTGAACAGCATAAGATATGTGGATGTTGAACGTATTATTTATATGAGTGCTCTTATAGAAATATGCGTGTCTTCTTGTAACAACAGGACTTCTGGGTAACTTTACTGAAATCAAGTCCAGTTATGTGTCAATATAAATATCTAAACCAAAGTAATTATTTGTTCAGTAGATATGGGTATAGGGTTATTCAGAATCATATGAAAATAAGATAATTGGCATCTAAAAATAATGCTCTGGACCAGTTTTAGCATATTTTATTCTTTGGTTTAGTTCCAGAAAATGTCCATGTTCCATATATATGTATAACATTTTGTTACTCCTAGTTTATGCAGATAGAAGACAGAAGCAGTCTGACGTAAAGCTATTTTACAGCAATGGTTATAGATATGAAAAAATAAATGGTAAGCTTAAAGTGAAAGTCGATTTTCACATACGTAAAGAACGCTATGTATTCTAGTACCAATTTACATTATAGTCGCTACCTTCTTTTTTCCAAAAATGTTCCTATATTCAATAATTTTATATTTTTTATAACCTACCTTTTGCTAGCTTCCTCCGCCCCCTGCTAGCTTCCGTGTTTAGTTGATTTACACGTAAGAGCGTAATCCCTATATTGCTTGTTCCGATATCTCTTACAATTAAGTGACGTCAAGATAATGGAAAAATTAGAAATTGAATGCACATGCAGCTATCATGAAGCGCATCGGATCATGAAGGATAGCCGCATGCGCATTGCTAAATGTGGGTGTATAGAGAACGGGTTTAAACGCCCATGGGGGACCAATGTGATTACAATATCTCTCATTTGTCATGACTGAAGGGAAAAAAAAATTGTACGGACAGAGGAACAGCGAGAAAATCTTGCGGTTATAATGGTAATAAAGTAATGTTAGAATTTTTTTTTTTTTTAAATTATGAATTAAAGTTAGGTTATTTATAATCGCTTCAGAGAACCGTATATAGCGATATCAATAACTTTACTTTCACTTTAAATATTCAGAGGTAACTTATTAATAATTTTAGTTTTTCAGACATACACCTGACATGTCACAGCAACATTTTTATTGCTAAGTAGCATGGCACAGCAAAATGTTATTGTAAGTTGTAAATTACGCCATATTGACATATTGCATTAAGGGATATAGAGAATGTCTCCTGAAACATGTTTATGTTAACATTGTGATATTATTGAGACTGTGATTAGCTATGTTGCACCAGTTCTCTTCAAAAACTAAGGGGTTGATCGTGGCTCTTTGCGCGCATATTATAAGTTGAAAGTAAATTTGTTTGCGTAATTAAATTTAATGAACGTTGGGTTTGGGTGACTTTAAAGCTCTGGTTAAAGGGACACTAAACACAATTTTTTTCTTTCATGATTCAGATAGAGCATGCAATTTTAAGCAACTTTCTAATTTACTCCTATTAGGAATTTTTCTTCATTCTCTTGCTATCTTTATTTGAAAAAGAAGGCATCTAAGCTATTTGTTTTGTTTAGAACCCTGGAAAGCACTTGTTTATTTGTGGATGAATTTATCCACCAATCAGCAAGAACAACCCAGGTTGTTCACCAAAAATGGGCCAGCATCTAAACTTACATTCTTGCATTTCAAATAAAGATACCAAGAGAATGAAGAAAATTTGATGCTAGGAGTAAATTAGAACCAGGGCCGGACTGGGACTAAAAAGAGGCCCGGGCATTTTAGGGCAAATAGGCCCCCCCAACACTCACACAACCTCACTATAACATTGGGCCGGCCCGGCCTGCAGTGGTAATAGGGATGCCACCTTTTCCTCAAAAAATACCGGCCATGGGTGAGGGCGGAGCCACAAAAGGGCAAGGCCACAAATAAAAACAATTAAAATTTCCAACACTCACACAACCTCACTATAACATTGAGCTGGCCCAGCCTGCAATATATGTATATATATATATATATATATATATATATATATATATATATATATATATATATATATTATTTTTCATTAATTTATTTTAATAGACAGTATTTTCTATTCAGGGAACATCTGTTTGGTAATGTTCAGCCAGAATCAAACACATTAAATATAATGTATATTGTAAATTATAACAGTAGGAAAAAATATAAGCCAAGCATTACTTTACACTGATTAGGCAGTTGGATACAGTCACTGACAATAGGCCTCACATTTCGCTAGAGACATGTAAACTGGTCAGGTAAAATAAAACTCCCCACTGAGAATTAATACTTAAATACAGTTGCATGGTATCATAAATTATTTACAAGGTAGAGCAATCCTGTAAATTAATAAGTTATTTTTCATGTGGCAAGAAACCATTTAAAGTCATTATTTTGTTCCCCATAAATGACTTTTGTTTTATTGTTGACTTTTCCATTTCCACCATGAAGTCTGTGACAGAACATTTTTCAGACTTTCTATGGTTGAGGTCTGTAAAATATTTTAACACCAGATTGTAACCAGCATGATATGACATGTCTTTTTCTGTAAAAAAAATAAAATATTGTCCCACAAGATTGCCTATTACTAACATCTCAACAATAACACTATGGTTTAAATTTCACTGAAAAATAATATTTTTAATAAACTATAGTAAGAAGTGTCAGTCGTACAAGGATACTAAAATGTATTTTCCACTATTGTAGACTTTTCTGTTAAAGCATTGGTGTGTATAGCTTATATTGCAGCCACCACCTTTATACTGGAACCTTAAAATAATCTGGGGACAAACGTAGTTTGTGTAAAAAAAAGGAAACTGTGAACTAAGAAACGCAAGACACAGTTTGTCCCAAGTATGACAAAAAAACTTATGTTTTCATGCTTGCCAATGGTATTTTCTGGGACAATTTTGGTGTTTGGTCAGGTCTCATGTCTAGGGATGTTTTGGCTGGCAAACTCCTCAAGCCTACAGTTCAGAAAATGCTCCATGCTGCACGCACCATGCATAGTTGCATACTGTTGTGATTTTGTGAGACAGAACCTCAGCAAGGTATCCTCCTAGAGTCCTAGTCCTACTTACTGTAGGGATTGCTGTGTAAACCAGCCCAGCAATAAAATTTTAACCAACACAGCACAGCGTACCAGCTGTCACACTCACAGTAAACTTTTTTTTTTAACCTGCTGGCTGCTGGGTCACCGACTCACCGTTCTGTCCATCACAGTCAATCCGGAGTCCAGGCGGGTAGAGTCAGAGTGGTTTGCTTCAAGCAAGTTGCTTGCTTCCCAATCTTCCTGCCCACGGGCCATGGCCCAGCCCCACACCCCACCCAGCAACCCAACAAATGGATAGATTGTGTGGCGGCACAGGCATGGTGGCACTGCACATGATATAATCCTTATCCCCATATGGCTGCAGTCCACAGCAGCAGAGGAGTACATTGGGCAGCCGGGCCTACTGCCAAAAAAGGTCCTCTCTCTGACCTCACCTGGCCACCTGCTGAGTCCTCACTGCATGGTCAGACCATCATGGTCACATGTGACTGACAGCCTAACATGCACGCGGCATCAGTGTAGACTAGTGATTGGTCAGTCAGGTGCTCTAGACTCAGACAGTCATTCACCGCCGGACAGTGAGTCAGTGTGCTGCCGATTTGGGGAATAAATTGATTGGCAGCTGTGTAATTGTTGGGCGGGGCCAAGGTTACCGGCGGCCCTCCGGGCAAATTCCCGGTATGCCCTATGGTCAGTCCGGGCCTGATTAGAACGTTGCTTAAAATTGCATGCTCTATCTGAATCACAAAAGAAAAAATTTGGGTTCAGTGTCTCTTTAACTGTTATGCGAGACAGAAAAGTGGCACAGAACACATCAAAAATACATTTAAAAGTACAGTTACAATTATAATAACACTGACTGATAAAAAAACAAAAACGTTTTAAACATAAAAATTGCATAAAAAAGTTATAAGGGCTCAGAGATAGAAGGTCTCAGGTGTAAGAAAAAAAGGGTTGCAAAGGGCTTTAACAGAGATACATACATATACATGTCTAAATATGTATATGTATGTATGTATATATATATATATATATATATATATATATATATATATATATATATATACAGTGAGGCCTCGGTTTACGAATTTAATTCGTTCTCCGGGTCGTTTCGTATTGCGAAAAATTCGTAAACCGAAACACGGTTTCCCATAGGAATGCATTGAAAATCAATTAATGCGTTCCGGAGGTCCGAAAAAATTCAAGTAAAGTGTCCAAAAAAGGCTCCAAAAGGCTTAACAACTTGCTGCAAATGGCTCCAATGTCTCCAAAAGGCTCCACAACTTGCTGCAAATGGCTCCAAAAGGCTTAACAACTTGCTGCAAATGGCTCCAAAAGGCTCAACAACTTGCTGCAAAATGGCTCCAAAACCTCTCCAACACCTCTACACTGGTACCCAAACTTCATTAATTCAATCATACTTGAGTATGCAGGGGGCACAGGGGCCACTGGTTTCGTATTGCGAAAAATATTCGTAAACCGAGGGGGGCAAACCGGCATTTTGTTTCGTATTGCGAAAAAAAATCGTAAACCGAGTCAAATTTTCTTCAAATTTCGATTTCGTAAACCGAAATTTCGGATACCGAGTCGTGCGTAAACCGGGGCCTCACTGTATATATATATATATATTTATATTTATATATGTGTGTACATTAATCTATGTTATTATAAGCCCCAAACGCATACAAGGCTACTAACAAGCTGTAAGTTAAAAACATGCATATCAACATCAAAGTGAATCCATAGGCAGGAAAGGGTACAGGATAACTACACCAACTGCTCCTTTATAACCCGGATAGTACTTGAGTCCAGTGTATACAGAAAAAGACAGAACTCCACCTCTAACACCTCAGACTTGATTTCAGGTGTGAGGGTAGCCGATGGATCTCTCATTGCTCAAACAGCCCAGTCCGGTCTTCATCTCACTGCATGTAGCAGACATCTTTGAAGCTGATTACATCTGTGGACTGTCTTTTTCTGTATACACTGGACTCAAGTACTATCCGGGTTATAAAGGAGCGGATGGTGTAATTATCCTGTATCCTTTCCTGCCTATGGATTCACTTTGATGTTGATGTGTATTTTTTTAACTTACAGCTTGTGAGTAGCCTCGTATGCGTTTGGGGTTTAAAATAAAATTTGTTATAATCTGCCCTTAGATCCCTGTTGCGCTTGTCTTATCTTTTCTGTTTTATCGCATTTCCACTGGATGGTGATTGGATCTTCCAACAAAAGGAGCTGCAAACACACTGGATCGTGGAGACAACAATCTGTGGAAATATCATCCCCATCAAAAGAGGACTGCACCTTTCAGGTTCCTTTATATCAAGAACCTGATAATCATACATTTACAAGGGACTTTGGCCCCAAGTTATCAAGGTCTGGCGGACCTGATACTACAGTGCGGATCAGTTCCGCCAGACCTCGCTGAATACGGCGAGCAATATGCTCGCCGTATTCAGCATTTCACAAGCAGCTCACAAGAGCTGCTGGTGCAACGCCGCCCCCTGCAGACTCGCGGCCGCCAGCAGGGGGTGTCAATCAACCCGACCGTACTCGATCGGGTTGATTTCCGGCGATGTTTGTCCGCCTGCTCAGAGCAGGTTATGGAGCAGCGGTCTTTGTGACCGCTGCTTCATAACTGCTGTTTCTGGCGAGTCTGAAGACTCGCTAGAAACAGGGGCCATCAAGCTCCTTACGGAGCTTGTTAAATAGAGGCCTTTGAATCCTCTTTAGCACTATTTATATTGAATAAGGACTGTCATATCTTTATTTATTTGTTGTGCCTTTTTTAAGATACAACTACCCTGTAATGTAATTTATTTTAGTATTCATTTTTACTATTGATCAGAATAGGCAGCGCTAAGTGTTGGGTTTTTCTCTTTTTTTACATATATCTATGTATTTATATGTGTATATATGTGTTTACCATCATATATACACATATAAACTCATAAATACAGATATGTATACATATGAAGACATATATACTGTACGAGTGCATTGGAGTTCTTTGCAGTCAAGTAGCTCAAAAAATGAAAAACATATTTATGCAATATTCATATTTTAAAAAGTGTATGTACTGTAGATATTTCACGTTCCAATATTTTGCACATAGCAGACTATGTTCTATGTATTTTTAAATAAATATTCCTATATATTACTGTATATAACTATACCTAATATGTAAATAGAACATACTCTGATAGGTGAAGAATATTGAAATGAGAAATATTCACATTTGATGTCGGGTTAGAACACTTTGGTTAAGCGCAATCAGGTTTGCACGTGAGTAGTGTGTTCATTCCCCCCCCCCCCCACCACCACCACCACCACCACTTTTCGTGCTCCATTGAAGTCTATGGGGGAATAGGTTAATGTGGTTGTGATACTCGAAGTTTGGCTAATGTTAAAACATTTTACTTTCAACTTGTAATATGTTTTACCCTACAAGCGCAAAAAGCTTACTTCTAGCGAAGTTAACACGCGAACGGCAGCGTTAAATAGCGCACCACTTGTAATGTAGCCCAATATATGGCATTTTAAAGTGTAATACAATTGTATTTTTATTTTTTTGTAATGCATGTCTCAGTCCTCACTATACCATTGTCTTTTCATAGGCTTGCAGAAAAACATACCTAACAAGCAATAAGCATTTGTAAAATAAGCCTACTTTTTTCTGTTGAAGTGATGCAGCATATCTATAAAAAGCTGACTAGAAAAATCACCTGAACATCTCTATGTAAAAAAGAAAGATATTTAACCACAAAAATATCCTCAGTATCTGCATCCCACTGTCAAAACTTTAAGCAGCCAATCAGGATGCTTGTCACGAGACTTTAGAGGGAGCGTGCATCTGACATATGTAGACACAGTCATGTTATTTCCCTCCTCGGTTTAAGGAAGTTTACTATTGAAATCCCATTAGATTACAGTAAATTATATATAGTCATGGAATATTTTCTTGTCAGCTTTTTACAGTTATGCTGTATCACTTTTAAGTGATTAAGCATATTGGTATTATGTTCCTTTAATTGGAGTGAAAGCTTTTACTAATATTTTTTGCATGAGCAACAAATCTACATATTTAATATCTGCTATTTCATAAGGATGATAGAACATTGTGCTTTTAATTAAAAAAACATAATTTATGCTTACCTGATAAATTTATTTCTCTTGTAGTGTATCCAGTCCACGGAACATCCATTACTTATGGGATATTAACTCCTCCCCAACAGGAAGTGCAAGAGGATTCACCCAGCAGAGCTGCTATATAGCTCCTCCCCTAACTGCCATTACCAGTCATTCGACCGAAAACATGCAGAGAAAGGAAAACCATAGGGTGCAGTGGTGACTGTAGTTTAATGGAAAAATTACCTGCCTTAAAGTGACAGGGCGGGCCGTGGACTGGATACACTACAAGAGAAATAAATTTATCAGGTAAGCATAAATTATGTTTTCTCTTGTTAAGTGTATCCAGTCCACGGAACATCCATTACTTATGGGATACCAATACCAAAGCTAAAGTACACGGATGACGGGAGGGACAGGCAGGCTCTTTATACGGAAGGAACCACTGCCTGAAGAACCTTTCTCCCAAAAACAGCCTCCGAAGAAGCAAAAGTGTCAAATTTGTAAAATTTGGAAAAAGTATGAAGAGAAGACCAAGTTGCAGCCTTGCAAATCTGTTCAACAGAAGCCTCATTCTTAAAGGCCCAAGTGGAAGCCACAGCTCTAGTAGAATGTGCTGTAATTCTTTCAGGAGGCTGCTGTCCAGCAGTCTCATAGGCTAACCGTATTATGCTACGAAGCCAAAAGGAGAGAGAGGTAGCCGAAGCTTTTTGACCTCTCCTCTGACCAGAATAAACGACAAACAGGGAAGACGTTTGTCGAAAATCCTTAGTTGCCTGTAGATAAAATTTCAGGGCACGGACTACATCTAGATTGTGTAGCAGACGTTCCTTTTTCGAAGAAGGATTAGGACACAAAGATGGAACCACAATCTCTTGATTGATATTCCTGTTAGTGATCACCTTAGGTAGGAACCCAGGTTTAGTACGCAGAACTACCTTGTCTGAATGAAAAATCAGATAAGGAGAATCACAATGTAAGGCAGATAACTCAGAGACTCTTTGAGCCGAGGAAATCGCCATTAAGAACTTTCCAAGATAACAACTTGATATCAATGGAATGAAGGGGTTCAAACGGAACCCCCTGTAAAACATTAAGAACTAAGTTCAAACTCCATGGTGGAGCAACAGTTTTAAACACAGGCTTGATCCTAGCTAAAGCCTGACAAAAAGCTTGAACGTCCGGAACTTCTGACAGACGTTTGTGTAAAAGAATGGACAGAGCTGAAATCTGTCCCTTTAAGGAACTAGCGGATAAACCCTTTTCTAAACCTTCTTGTAGAAAAGACAATATCCTCGGAATCCTAACCTTACTCCATGAGTAACTCTTGGATTCGCACCAATATAAGTATTTGCGCCATATCTTATGGTAAATCTTTCTGGTAACAGGCTTCCTAGTCTGTATTTAAGGTATCAATAACTGACTCAGAAAAACCACGTTTTGATAAAATCAAGCGTTCAATTTCCAAGCAGTCAGCTTCAGAGATATTAGATTTTGATGTTTGAAGGGACCCTGGATCAGAAGGTCCTGTTTCAGAGGTAGCGACCAAGGTGGACAGGATGACATGTCCACTAGATCTGCATACCAAGTCCTGCGTGGCCATGCAGGCGCTATTAGAATCACTGATGCTCTCTCCTGTTTGATTCTGGCAATCAATCGAGGAAGCATCGGGAAGGGTGGAAACACATAAGCCATCCCGAAGGTCCAAGGTGCTGTCAAAGCATCTATCAGAACCGCTCCCGGATCCCTGGATCTGGACCCGTAACGAGGAAGCTTGGCGTTCTGTCGAGACGCCATGAGATCTATCTCTGGTTTGCCCCAACGTCGAAGTATTTGGGCAAAGACCTCCGGATGAAGTTCCCACTCCCCCGGATGAAAAGTCTGACGACTTAAGAAATCCGCCTCCCAGTTCTCCACTCCCGGGATGTGGATTGCTGACAGGTGGCAAGAGTGAGACTCTGCCCAGCGAATTATCTTTGATACTTCCATCATTGCTAGGGAGCTTCTTGTCCCTCCCTGATGGTTGATGTAAGCTACAGTCGTGATGTTGTCCGACTGAAACCTGATGAACCCCCGAGTTGTTAACTGGGGCCAAGCCAGAAGGGCATTGAGAACTGCTCTCAATTCCAGAATGTTTATTGGTAGGAGACTCTCCTCCTGATTCCATTGTCCCTGAGCCTTCAGAGAATTCCAGACAGCGCCCCAACCTAGTAGGCTGGCGTCTGTTGTTACAATTGTCCAGTCCGGCCTGCTGAATGGCATCCCCCTGGACAGATGTGGCCGAGAAAGCCACCATAGAAGAGAATTTCTGGTCTCTTGATCCAGATTCAGAGTAGGGGACAAGTCTGAGTAATCCCCATTCCACTGACTTAGCATGCACAATTGCAGCGGTCTGAGATGTAGGCGTGCAAAGGGTACTATGTCCATTGCTGCTACCATTAAGCCGAACACCTCCATGCATTGAGCTACTGACGGGTGTTGAATGGAATGAAGGACACGGCATGCATTTTGAAGCTTTGTTAACCTGTCTTCTGTCAGGTAAATCTTCATTTCTACAGAATCTATAAGAGTCCCCAAGAAGGGAACTCTTGTGAGTGGAAAGAGAGAACTCTTCTTTTCGTTCACCTTCCATCCATGCGACCTTAGAAATGCCAGTACTAACTCTGTATGAGACTTGGCAGTTTGAAAGCTTGAAGCTTGTATCAGAATGTCGTCTAGGTACGGAGCTACCGCAATTCCTCGCGGTCTTAGTACCGCCAGAAGAGCACCCAGAACCTTTGTGAAGATTCTCGGAGCCGTAGCCAATCCGAATGGAAGAGCTACAAACTGGTAATGCCTGTCTAGAAAGGCAAACCTTAGATACCGGTAAAGATCTTTGTGAATCAGTATGTGAAGGTAAGCATCCTTTAAATCCACTGTGGTCATGTACTGACCCTTTTGGATCATGGGTAAAATTGTCCGAATAGTTTCCATTTTGAACGATGGAACTCTTAGGAATTTGTTTAGGATCTTTAAATCCAAGATTGGCCTGAAAGTTCCCTCTTTTTTGGGAACCACAAACAGATTTGAGTAAAACCCTTGTCCTTGTTCCGACCGCGGAACCGGATGGATCACTCCCATTAATAAAAGATCTTGTACGCAGCGTAGAAACGCCTCTTTCTTTATTTGGTTTGTTGACAACCTTGACAGATGAAATCTCCCTCTTGGGGGAGAGAATTTGAAGTCTAGAAGGTATCCCTGAGATATGATCTCTAACGCCCAGGGATCCTGGACATCTCTTGCCCAAGCCTGGGCGAAGAGAGAAAGTCTGCCCCCCACTAGATCCGTTCCCGGATCGGGGGCCCTCGATTCATGCTGTCTTAGGGGCAGCAGCAGGTTTCCTGGCCTGCTTGCCCTTGTTCCAGGACTGGTTAGGTCTCCAGCCTTGTCTGTAGCGAGCAACAGCTCCTTCCTGTTTTGGTGCAGAGGAAGTTGATGCTGCTCCTGCTTTGAAATTACGAAAGGAACGAAAATTAGACTGTCTAGCCTTAGGTTTGGCTCTGTCTTGAGGCAGGGCATGGCCTTTACCTCCTGTAATGTCAGCGATAATTTCTTTCAACCCGGGCCCGAATAAGGTCTGCCCTTTGAAAGGTATATTAAGCAATTTAGATTTAGAAGTAACGTCAGCTGACCAGGATTTTAGCCACAGTGCTCTGCGTGCCTGAATGGCGAATCCGGAATTCTTAGCCGTAAGTTTAGTTAAATGTACTACGGCATCTGAAATAAATGAGTTAGCTAACTTAAGGGCTTTAAGCTTGTGTGTAATCTCATCTAATGGAGCTGATTCAAGTGTCTCTTCCAGAGACTCAAACCAAAATGCTGCTGCAGCCGTGACAGGCGCAATGCATGCAAGAGGTTGCAATATAAAACCTTGTTGAACAAACATTTTCTTAAGGTAACCCTCTAACTTTTTATCCATTGGATCTGAAAAGGCACAGCTATCCTCCACCGGGATAGTGGTACGCTTAGCTAAAGTAGAAACTGCTCCCTCCACCTTAGGGACCGTTTGCCATAAGTCCCGTGTGGTGGCGTCTATTGGAAACATCTTTCTAAATATCGGAGGGGGTGAGAACGGCACACCGGGTCTATCCCACTCCTTAGTAACAATTTCAGTAAGTCTCTTAGGTATAGGAAAAACGTCAGTACTCGCCGGTACCGCAAAATATTTATCCAACCTACACATTTTCTCTGGTATTGCAACTGTGTTACAATCATTCAGAGCCGCTAACACCTCCCCTAGTAATACACGGAGGTTTTCCAGCTTAAATTTAAAATTTGAAATATCTGAATCCAGTTTGTTTGGATCAGAACCGTCACCCGCAGAATGAAGCTCTCCGTCCTCATGTTCTGCAAATTGTGACGCAGTGTCTGACATGGCCCTAATATTATCAGCGCACTCTGTTCTCACCCCAGAGTGATCACGCTTACCTCTTAGTTCTGGTAATTTAGCCAAAACTTCAGTCATAACAGTAGCCATATCCTGTAATGTGATTTGTAATGGCCGCCCAGATGTACTCGGCGCTACAATATCACGCACCTCCCGAGCGGGAGATGCAGGTACTGACACGTGAGGCGAGTTAGTCGGCATAACTCTCCCCTCGTTGTTTGGTGAAATATGTTCAATTTGTACAGATTGACTTTTATTTAAAGTAGCATCAATACAATTAGTACATAAATTTCTATTGGGCTCCACTTTGGCTTTAGCACATATAGCACAGATATCTTCCTCTGAATCAGACATGTTTAACACACTAGCAAATAAACTAGCAACTTGGAAATACTTTTCAAGTAATTTACTATAATATGAAAACGTACTGTGCCTATAAGAAGCACAGAAAAAGTTATGACAGTTGAAAATTAATAAACTGAAAAGTTATAGCATCAAATCTTTGTAAAAAACACAATTTTAGCAAAGGATTGCTCCCATTAGCAAAGGATAACTAACCCTGATAGCTAACAGTGAGAGAGATCAGTAAACTGTCATAAATTAAATAAAACGACTGCCAAGTGGAAAAAAATAGTGCCCAAAACATTTTTTCACCCAGTACCTCAGAAAATTAAACGATTTTACATGCCAGCAAAAAACGTTTAACATTAATAAATTGAGTGTTATTAAAAAGCCTGTTGCTAGTCCCTGCAAATTAGGCTAAAGTTTTATGCATACAGTATAATTCCAGTGAAGTGCCATTCCCCAGAATACTGAAGTGTAAAATATACATACATGACAGCCTGATACCAGTTGCTGCTACTGCATTTAAGGCTGAGTTTACATTATATCGGTATGGCAGAATTTTCTCATCAATTCCATTGTCAGAAAATAAAAGCTGCTACATACCTCTTTGCAGATTAATCTGCCCGCTGTCCCCTGATCTGAAGTTTACCTCTCCTCAGATGGCCGAGAAACAGCAATATGATCTTAACTACTCCGGCTAAAATCATAGAAAAACTCAGGTAGATTCTTCTTCAAATTCTACCAGAGAAGGAATAACACACTCCGGTGCTATTATAAAATAACAAACTTTTGATTGAAGGTATGAAACTAAGTATAATCACCACAGTCCTCTCACACATCCTATCTATTCGTTGGGTGCAAGAGAATGACTGGTAATGGCAGTTAGGGGAGGAGCTATATAGCAGCTCTGCTGGGTGAATCCTCTTGCACTTCCTGTTGGGGAGGAGTTAATATCCCATAAGTAATGGATGTTCCGTGGACTGGATACACTTAACAAGAGAAAAATACTGTTCACTGGAAGGTAACATTCCAGCCCAAATTGGAAACCACATTTTTTTATTTCGAGATTCAGATAGATCATGTAATTTTAAGCAACTCTCTAATTTTCTCCTATTATCATTTTTTTTTCGTTCTTTTGCTATCTTTATTTAAAAAGCAGACATGTGATACATAGGAGCCGGACCATTTTTGGTAGAGAACCTGGGTTATGCTTACTAACTGGTGCAACCACCAATAAGCAAGCACTATCCATGGTGCTGAACCTAAAATGGTCTGGCTGCTAAGATTAACATTCCTGCTTTTTAAATAAAGATAGCAAGAAACAAAGAAAAATTGATAATAAAAGTATATTAGAAAGTTGCTTAAAATTCCATGCTAAGTAGCATGCTTAAAGTAGCCCTTTAAGCTTGTGCCCTTAGACATTTCAGGAAATCAATTGTCTTACACAACTTTGTGCTACAGTCAAAGCAAAGGCATTTATCCCCACAATACATATGACATATTGGCAGCTATTAATGTATATATATATATATATATATATATATATATATATATATATATATATATATATATATATACAGGGAGTGCAGAATTATTAGGCAAATGAGTATTTTGACCACATCATCCTCTTTATGCATGTTGTCTTACTCCAAGCTGTACAGGCTCGAAAGCCTACTACCAATTAAGCATATTAGGTGATGTGTATCTCTGTAATGAGAAGGGGTGTGGTCTAATGACATCAACACCCTATATCAGGTGTGCATAATTATTAGGCAACTTCCTTTCCTTTGGCAAAATGGGTCAAAAGAAGGACTTGACAGGCTCAGAAAAGTCAAAAATAGTGAGATATCTTGCAGAGGGATGCAGCACTCTTAAAATTGCAAAGCTTCTGAAGCGTGATCATCGAACAATCAAGCGTTTCATTCAAAATAGTCAACAGGGTCGCAAGAAGCGTGTGGAAAAACCAAGGCGCAAAATAACTGCCCATGAACTGAGAAAAGTCAAGCGTGCAGCTGCCAAGATGCCACTTGCCACCAGTTTGGCCATATTTCAGAGCTGCAACATCACTGGAGTGCCCAAAAGCACAAGGTGTGCAATACTCAGAGACATGGCCAAGGTAAGAAAGGCTGAAAGACGACCACCACTGAACAAGACACACAAGCTGAAACGTCAAGACTGGGCCAAGAAATATCTCAAGACTGATTTTTCTAAGGTTTTATGGACTGATGAAATGAGAGTGAGTCTTGATGGGCCAGATGGATGGGCCCGTGGCTGGATTGGTAAAGGGCAGAGAGCTCCAGTCTGACTCAGACGCCAGCAAGGTGGAGGTGGAGTACTGGTTTGGGCTGGTATCATCAAAGATGAGCTTGTGGGGCCTTTTCGAGTTGAGGATGGAGTCAAGCTCAACTCCCAGTCCTACTGCCAGTTTCTGGAAGACACCTTCTTCAAGCAGTGGTACAGGAAGAAGTCTGCATCCTTCAAGAAAAACATGATTTTCATGCAGGACAATGCTCCATCACACGCGTCTAAGTACTCCACAGCGTGGCTGGCAAGAAAGGGTATAAAAGAAGAAAATCTAATGACATGGCCTCCTTGTTCACCTGATCTGAACCCCATTGAGAACCTGTGGTCCATCATCAAATGTGAGATTTACAAGGAGGGAAAACAGTACACCTCTCTGAACAGTGTCTGGGAGGCTGTGGTTGCTGATGCACGCAATGTTGATGGTGAACAGATCAAAACACTGACAGAATCCATGGATGGCAGGCTTTTGAGTGTCCTTGCAAAGAAAGGTAGCTATATTGGTCACTGATTTGTTTTTGTTTTGTTTTTGAATGTCAGAAATGTATATTTGTGAATGTTGAGATGTTATATTGGTTTCACTGGTAAAAATAAATAATTGAAATGGGTATATATTTGTTTTTTGTTAAGTTGCCTAATAATTATGCACAGTAATAGTCACCTGCACACACAGATATCCCCCTAAAATAGCTATAACTAAAAACTACTTCCAAAACTATTCAGCTTTGATATTAATGAGTTTTTTGGGATTATTGAGAACATGGTTGTTGTTCAATAATAAAATTAATCCTCAAAAATACAACTTGCCTAATAATTCTGCACTCCCTGTATATATATATATATATATATATATATATATATATATATATATATATATAGTGAGGCAAAGAAAAAGTCCGGACAGGGAGCTCAAAGCAAAATTGAAAATTTATTAGCACTATATAAAAGCTTCTAAGATATGTGTATCAGACAATGGCTATAATAAACAGCAAGAAAGGGGCTGGGGTGGGCGTCTGACGCGTTTCAGCTCCTTTAGAGCCTTAATCATAGACAGAATATATATATATACACACAGTGTCCTCCACAAATATTGTCACCCTTGGTAAATGTGAGCAAAGTCTTTATTGTTTAACCTTTTGATCGTTTGTTAAAAAAATACACATGAATACTCAGCTCTCATGGATATCAAACAATTGCAAACACAGCACAATGGGTTTTAGTCTGTGATCCCAACCACTCTATACGTAATAACTGAAGAGTGCTCCCGAGTCCCACAAAAAGGTGATTGCGTAGTCAAGGTAAGTCATGTGATCCAAGTAAACAGAAAATCATGAGATTCACTGTTTATTTGGATTATATAGAGGGCACACAGCTGAAAGTGAGCTCTCATAATCTGTGTGAAATGAGCATATTATTAGTGATACAATAATCACAAACAGATAACCACATATTTCATTACAAAATAAAATACTGTATTACATATTAGCAAGCATTTTTTATTACAATAAATTATTGTGTTTATAATAAAAATAAATATTCAATATTTGCATTATCTTTCTAAGCCTTACATGCATAATAACTAGGGATGGGCCAATGTTTTGCAACATTCGAAAAATGAAACAAATTTTAACACATTTGTTAATTCGTTTTGAATTTGGAATGTTTGTTCAATATTCTAACATTCGTTTAAACTTAAAGTAATAGGGGCTGATTTATGAAAGTGCAAGCAGACATGATACTATGTAGCGTATCATGTCCGCCACACATCGATAAATGCAGACAGCATACACTGAAGACATTTATCATTGCAAAAGCAGTTCTGGTGAACTGCTTGTGCAATGCTGCCCCTTGCAGATTCGCGGGCAATCGTCCGCTAGCAGTGGTGTCAATCAGCCCGATCGTATAGGATCGGGCGGATTGATGTCCACAGCCTCAGAGCAGGTGGACAAGTTATGGATCAGCAGTTATGGAAACTGCTGTTTCCGGCGAGCCTGAAGGCTTGCACGGAAACAGGGGCATCAAGCGCTATTCGGAGCCTGGGCAGGTGAACAGCGGCGTCACTTTTAAGGATAAATCACGATTTTACCCTATACATAGTAGAGGTCAGGTGATAGAGACATTTCACTCACGGGTTGAAATGGACCTACAGGCTTTGAGGGATAGTCACAATTTGCCCAAATGTCAAAGAGAGGCTATGAGGTTGCTTCAGCAGAATACCAACATAGTTATACGTCCAGCGGACAAGGGTGGTACTATTGTTGTCATGAACCGAGTCGACTATGTCTCAGAAGCCTTACGTCAACTTAACAATCCCCATCATTACCTAATTCTCACAAGGAATCCCACAAGTGAATACAAGAGACTGTTGATGGACATTTTGGACGATGGTGTGGATGAGTATCTGAATGAGCAGACAGCTCTTTTTTTTAATGTATCTTATTGTAAATTCCCTAT
Source organism: Bombina bombina (assembly GCF_027579735.1). Classification (NCBI taxonomy): domain Eukaryota; kingdom Metazoa; phylum Chordata; class Amphibia; order Anura; family Bombinatoridae; genus Bombina; species Bombina bombina. Next base: position 90,153,521 of record NC_069500.1, on the reverse strand, counting down.
GTTTCACCTATTTCCCAAAGTCCACAAATCCCTTACAAATGTAAAGGGTTGCCCAATTGTGAGTGGGATTGACTCGCTTCTAGAGAGACCTTCACAGTGGCTTGATGCCATCTTACAGCCCATTGTTAACATTTTACCATCATACACTAGGGACTCCAAACATATTCTGAATCTTTTGGCAGAGTTGAACTGGGAAGACAAATATACTTGGATTACAGTGGATGCGGTCTCCCTGTATTCCTCTATACCACACTCTAAAGGCATTCTTGCTGTCAAATATTTACTTCACACAAGTACTGATTACACCTCTGAATTTCAAATTTACATTGTTCGTGTTTTAGAATTTCTACTTATCCATAACGTTTTCTCTTTTGAAGGACAGTACTATCTTCAAAGATGCAGCACTGCCATGGGGGCGAAATTCGCCCCCTCATATGCAAATTTATATCTTGGCAGATGAGAATTGCAAAGCATCTTTGGAGATACAAACCCCTTCAGGTCATATATACATTTTTACAAAAGATATATAGATGACCTACTTTTGATCTGGTCTGTTCCTTCCTCCCAGATATTGGCATTTGTAGAATGGCTAAATGTAAATGATCTGAACCTGAGTTTTACCCACACTTCAAATTCCACTAGCATAGATTATCTTGATCTATACTTGGTGGGGAACATGGATGGCTCTATTGTGAATCAAGGCCAATTTCAGGTAACACCCTCCTGCACGTTTCCAGCTGCCACCCAAAAAATAACTCATATGCTGTGACCAAAGGTCAATTTATGAGGCTAAAAAGGAATTGTAGTAGGCAGGAGGATTATGTGCAGTAGGCTAAATTGCTAGAAATCAGACTAAAACAGAGACAGTATGCCCGTAGCCACATTGCAGAGGCCAAGAATAAAGTTAATTTACTCTTGAGAGACTCTATGCTGCAGGACAAACCTAAACACAGTGTTGGTGATTTTAAGGGAGTATATTTTGTGACGAGCTATAGTGCTCAATACTTGAAAATCTGCAGCATTCTGAAAAGACATTTTCCACTTTTGGCTGTAGACGATAAACTTACCAACACTGTCAAAGAAGGCATCAGTTGCTCATATAAGAAATGCCCTACTCTGGCTTCAATCCTATCCCAGACTCAACTTAGGCAGACTACCACACATGCTAGCTCATGGCTTAAACATTTAGGAATGTTTAAATGTGGCCATAAGAAATGCAAACCTTGTGACTATATCTAGATCATCTCTGAATTTAGATCGACAGTGAATGGCTAAACTTATCCAATCAAGATTTGTCTAAATTGCACTAGCACTAATGTTGTTTACCTTATTACCTGGATTAAATGCAATGTCCAATACGTGGGGCTCACCTCAAGGGACATTAATTCCAGGATAAGGGAACACATTTCCACTATCTCTAGGGGTACAGCTACCACTCCTCTAGTGCAACATTTTGCCACCAAACACGACAGTAGTCTTGACTCCTTCAGATGGGCTGCCATTGAAAAAGCTAAGGTTTCAACTAAAGGGGGAATGTGGAGAGTGTGCTGGCTAAACGTGAAGTCTACTGGATTTTCCAATTAAGAACCAGACTTCAGTTTGATCTTAAAGGGACATGAAACCCAAAAATTTTCATTCATGATTCAGATAGAGAATACAATTTTAAACAACTTTCCAATTTACTTCTATTATTTAATTTGCTTCCTTTGATTGTTATCCTTTGCTGAAAGGTTTCATGAGCAGAGGAGAACCTAGGTCCTAGCTGTTGATTGGTGGCTGCATATAAATCTCGATTGTGATTGGCTTACTCATGAGTTCAGTTAGAAACCATTAGTGCATTGCTGCTCCTTCAACAAATGATACTAAGAGAATTAAACAAATTAGATAATAGAAGTAAATTACAAAGTTGTTTAAAATTGTATTCTCTATCTGAATCATGAAAGAAAAAAAATTGGGTTTCATGTCCCTTTAACTCTAAGTATGACCTTATAAAATATAGTGTAGTGTTTTACCTTCTTATAGTATTTCATGCTATATGTACATACTAAGCTCATGACACAGTTCTCAGTCCCCACAATGACAGATTCATTTATTTATTTGTCTATCTGTATCTATTTACTTCCTCCTTGAATATACATTGTTACAGTGCTTTAGTATAGGTATTATGGGGTTAATACCTTGATCAGGTTGTAGTTAAGGGCGTGTTCAGTTTACTGGGTTTCACAACCTATCAGATTGATTGTTAACCTTTTTAAAGATGTCTCACCTGTGTGGCACCATAGGCTATGATTACGGCTCCTTGCCGAAACATGTAAGCCATTGGTGCCACGCTCTCACTACCCAGCTTTTCGCTGTTGAACTTTCTGGATTTTAACTTATGTGAATAAACTTTGGATTTTTTACTTCACTTCTGTGTGTCCTGGGACGTCATACTTGCCTCTTTTTGTGCTTGATAATTCGGCCCCATAGTATTTCTAATGCTTTCTTTAAATGTAACATTTTTTTTTTCTAATTCAAATAATGCATAATTCGAAATAGAAAAATTCAAATTGATATATTTGTAATAGTATTTCTAATGCTTTCTTTAAACGTAATATTCAAATTATGCAATATTAAAATTAGAAAGATTTGAATGGATATATTTGTATCTATTATGTATCAATTTACTAAATTCCCTATCACATGAACTATTTAACTTCTGAATAGTATTCGTTAAATCGAATGTTACATTCAAAATTTCAAAGGTGTATATTCAATCTAATTATGAACATTCCAAAAAGAAAGTAACATTTAAAAACCAGAAATAACATTCTATTAACTAATTTTAATGGATTTTCGTTCTTATAAACATTTGATTATCCAAAACAAATGTCCACAGGACTGTTCAGTCTACCAAACGAATTGTACTTTTACCACTTTTGCCCATACCTAATAATAACAGTGAGATTCCCTAGAAACCACTTAGTGGCATGAATACAAGTACACAATCTCAACATAAGATATGATTTACTGTTTACTTTAGCGTCACCAGGGAATCCTTTTGCCCTCTTACTCACAGATATATTCTCATGCTTTCACACAATATAGGAACCTATGAATGCTTCTGATTGGCTGAGCTGCTAAAAGCAATGAAATGATAAAGTGCATGCATGTAGTAGCTTTAATAATGACGCTCACTGAAATCAGCTACCGTACAGCTAACGCTTTCAATGGATGTCACAATCCAAAAAAAAGTGAGGAAGGAGGGGGGCCAGCAGAGGATCGCAAGACACAGTGGCATATAAGGTAACAAAATTTTTTTTTACATTGATACCATTAGTATTATTGGGACACAAATATTATGTTCATATTAAGTTATTAGACTAAGTTATCAGTTATCTTTAGACATTAGTTTAATAAATTCAGTTTATGCATATACTTACCAATGTAATATATGGTTATTATATATATATATATATATATATATAGTTGACAATGTGTGATTATTTAGTGACCGTTTATATTAAAGGGACACTGAACCCAAATATTTTCTTTCAAAATTCAGATAGAGTATGCAATTTTAAGCAACTTTCTAATTTACTCCTATTATCAATGTTTCTTCGTTCTCTTGCTATCTTTATTTGAAAAGAAAGTACAGAACCCTGGACAGCACTTGTTTTATTGGTGGATGAATTTATCCACCAATCAGCAAGAACAACCCAAAAAAGGGCCGGCATCTAATCTTATATTCTTGCTTTTCAAATAAAAATACCAAGAGAATGAAGAACATTTGATAATAGGAGTAAATTAGAAAGTTGCTTTAAATTTCATGCTCTATCTGAATCACAAAATAAAATTTTTTGGATTCAGTGTCCCTTTAATGTATGCAAATGAATTTAAGCCATGGGCCATGTCCGGCCCTCTATACTAGTTTTTGCAGCCCATAGGAAAGAGCAAAACTAAAAATGTATGACATAGTTGTGGTCACAGGAAAAAAATAAAATGTGTGCTTTAGGGGTGGGAAAGAGCCCTCTGGAGGGGAGAACAGCAGACCGAGAGTACCCTAAAACCTAAACCTAGCCCTGTGCCACTTGACTCATATAGGAAATATATGATTATGTGTGTGTAATAGCTTTTCATTTATATGCAGCCCTTAAGGCTTCTAACATACTGATCTACGGGCCCCTAGGTGTTAGGAAGTTCACCAGCACTGACCTAAATAAAGGAAATGTTTTTTACCTGCTTATTCTGTTCAATACGGGAACCATTTGTAATTCATCTGGCAGACACATATTGTGTTACTGAATTCAGTAAGTCTGTAAGCAATGTCATGCTGTGTTCATGTTAATACATAGACTTACATCCTGCTATCTATACCATGTGAGCTGCTTCTTTCCAGAACAGAGGATAAATCTTATCTACAAAGTCCAAATTCAGCACTCATCATTTTTTCATGTGAAACCAGCCATTTAAAGTTGTGTCTCCGGTATTGATTTTCACAATAATTATTCAAACTTAAGTCTTTATGTTCTTTGATAGCTTCAAAGAAATTCAGTACAGATTGAATAACAGAACTGATGAGGTACTCAATGTAAACATCTGCTAAAGGAACATAGTTGGAGATTTTGTTTTAAGAACTTTCAGAGAAATTTATTTTATTTGTACAATATTAACAGTTTATAAGCAAGAAGTCTGTTGCTAGGTTGAATAGGATAAGTGATGAATGCGAAACACAAGATATGAAGCAAGATCATTTGAATGATATTGCTTGTTACATAATGTATATTTGATGTTTTAATATTTTTCTTTTAAATTACTAACAAAATAAATGCACATACCGAAAGTATACTAAATGTTAAAGAAATAATATAGTGCAAAATAATACTTTGTATATGAAAGTATAAAATTTTTTTGAAATTAAATCAATTTATTTACCTCCATTAAATTCTTCAGATATTTAAAGGGAAACTAAAGGCTAGATTACGAGGGGGTGCTAGCAGTTATGCATGAACAATAAGGGGTTTGCGCACGTCTTTTTTTTTATGCTCGTATTACAAGTTGAAAGTAAACGCAATCGCATGAGTGCAATTAAAGTTAATGCGTGACCAGTTAGCGTGTCCTTACAGTTCTGGTTAAATGTTTCATAAAAAAACAATCACAAAACACTCCAAAAATACATTACAAAGTACAGTTACACTCCTAAAAACATCAGTTATGCAATATTCATAGTTAATAAGTGTTATACTGTGTATTTACTGTAAATATTTCACATTCCAATGTTCTGCATATATCAGAATATGTTCTATGTAGTTATAAATAGATATTCCTATATCTGTATATATTTATACCTATATATAATCATATATATATACAGTATATATGTATAGCTATATATTGTACCAAAATTCCATCAGAATTATGTAGACATATGTATTTATGATAAATAGAACATAATCCTTTATGTGAAGAACATTAGAATGTGAAATATTGATATTTTCATGTCGGTTTAGTGCACAAGTAGGTTGTTAGTTTTTTCTCCATTGACTTCTATGGGAAAATAGTTTATCTCACATGCGATATTAAAGTTCAAGAAGAAAAAAGAAGAAAAGTATACAATACGGATGGGTACTCCCCTCTAGTCAGAACCACTTCCTTCCAACAGTCTCTCTCAAAGACTGTATAATCGATATGTATTGCAAGCAGAGGCGCTGGTTCTTGGGGATCTGTTTAGAGCATAGCACATTGGCATAGTGTTTCCAAACACATAGATAAAATAGTGCAGTATACTCACAGAATAAAATCAGACTAACGGCTCCACAGGTGGTTCCACAAAACGGTCAGGAAAGAAAAAAACAAATTTCTTTAAAAATATCGTTGTTTATTTGGCTCAACGCATTTCAACGTGTTTACCGTCTTTTTCAAGAGCTGTTAAAATTTAGTATGGCATTTAGTATGACTTTTTGTAAGCCATACTAAATTTTAACAGCTCTTGAAAAAGACGGTAAACCCGTTGAAACGCGCCGAGCCAAATAAACAACAATATTTTTAAAGAAATTAGTTTTTTTCTTTCCTGACCGTTTTGTGGAACCACCTGTGGAGTCGTTAGTCTGATTTTATTCTGTGAGTATACTGCACTATTTTATCTAAGTTTTTGGAAACCCTATGCCAATGTGATATGTTCTAAACAGATACAGACACAACTTATTTGGGAGAATCGTAAAGCACAGAAAGGATCTTTTGGAAGACCCCCAAGAACCAGCGCCTCTGCTTGCAATAGATATTCTAAGTTCAGCTTTTTATACATGTTGAGTTAGCGCAAGTGAAAACAGTTTACTTTCAACTTGTAATATGAGTTCAACTTGACACGCAGAAAAAGCTTACTCTTAGCACAGTTAACACTTAAGCTGAATTGTTAAATAGCGCTCCACTTGTAATCTGGCCCTAAATTATTAAATGTACGTGATTCCAACAGAGCATAATATTTTTATCAAATAGTGCACAGTCTTTTTACATGCATAATTTTTGGAGGCACCAGCTGCTACTGAGCATGTGCAAGAGTTCACATTGTATACATATTCAAGTCTGTGATTCGCTTAGGGCTGTCACATGATACAAGGGGCAGAAAATGGAAGGACATTTAGAATTTATCAGTAAAATATCTACTGCTCTTTTGAAATTCAGGGTATGTCTTTTTATAATTCATTTTGATGGTTATGCAATTCTACTGTATGTAATGGTCCTTAAATACAACTTAAATTAGACCCCAGTAAACAAATATGCTGTTTTTCACTAAAAGATCAAGTAGATAAAAGTTAAAATAGTTCTTGTTTGTGTATACTGCAACACTAATGCTTATTAGGAAAGCATCCCCTGGGATAAGCCTCTGCAAGTGCAAACTGAAAAAGTCATTTTATTCAGTAAAGCTATAAAAGGCAGATTTCTAAATAACACATTTTATATATAAAAAAAATGAAATAACTATTCTTTAAGACCATTATGTTTTAAACTAGGAAACTCACAGATTTTAATTGATCTGCATAGGACATAGTACAGGGCACATATGCATGTCAATCAAGTGTATATTAGCAGTATTTTATTTTTAGTATTTTGTCCCCTTTTCCTGTAATTATATTCTGAAATTGTGAGCTTTTCAGTTCCTGTTAGAAATGGAAGTGTAGAACACTGTTATATTCCACACAGCCATTGGCTGCACACGCTAGTGGCCTATTTATTACTGTCTCTTATTGGCCACAGCAGATTTAAATTACAACATGGCAGCTCACATTGTTTTATAGACACTAAGAGGCCTATTTATCAAGCCGTCAACTGTGCTGCATTCAACTGTACCAATACGCTCGCCTAACATCGCGGCCGCGGACCTGAATACGCTCTCCTTATTTATCAAAAAAGCTGTCAAAAAGCCACGTACCAAGTACGGGGCGATGAGCAGCGGACTGTTGTTAACTAACAGTCATCGATCTCGCTGCTATTCAGCTTTTTCCCAACTTTATTTATACCCTGTCACTGAACACAGCCACTATTCTAAAATGTTTAGCCCCTATCCCGCCACTCCCGGACCCCGCCACAACTAAATAAAGTTATTAACCCCTATCCCGCCACTCCCGGAGAAACGCAGCTCTAATAAAGTTATTAACCCCTATCCCTCCGCTCCCGGAGCCCACCGCAACTCTAATAAAGTTATTAACCGCTATCCCACCGATCCCGGAGCCCACCGCAACTAAATAAATGTATTAACCCCTAAACCCCTGGCCTCCCACATCACTACCACTTACTAAACCTATTAACCCCTAAACCACCAGCACCCCACATCGCCATAAACTAAATTAAGCTATTAACCCCTAAACCTAACAACCCGCTAACTTTACATTAAATATTAACTCATCCCTATCTTATAATAAATTTAAACTTACCTTTAGAATTAAATTAAACTATATTAAACTACTAATTAACCTACCCTAACTACTATACTACAATTACATTAAACTCTATTAAACTACTAATTAACCTACCCTAACTATTGTACTAAAATTACATTAAACTAACAATTAAATTAACTATATTACATATTTAAAAACCTAACCCTACTCAAATTATTTAAACCTACAATAAAGAATTACTAAGTTTCAAAAAAATAACAACTAAGTTACAGAAAATTAAAAACACTAAGTTACAAAAAATAAAAAACAACAACGCCTAGATTTAGAGTTCTGCGTTAGCCGTCAAAAGCAGCGTTAAGGGGTCCTAACGCTGCTTTTTACCACCCGCTGGTATTTAGAGTCAGGCAGGAAAGGTTCTACCGCTCACTTTCCAGCCGCAACTTTTCCATACCACAGATCCCCTTACGCCAATTGCGTATCCTATCTTTTCAATGGGATCTTCCTAACGCCGGTATTTAGTCTTGGCTGAAGTGAGCGGTAGACCCTCTACCGACAAGACTCCAGCCGCAGAAAAAAGTCAGGAGTTAAGAGCTTTATGGGCTAACACCGGTTCATAAAGCTCTTAACTGCTGTGCTCTAAAGTACACTAACACCCATAAACTACCTATGTACCCCTAAACCGAGGCCCCCCACATCGCCGCCACTCTAATAAATTTTTTGAACCCCTAATCTGCCGACCGCACACTGCCGCCACCTACATTATCCCTATGTACCCCTAATCTGCTGCCCCTAATATCGCCGACACCTACATAATATTTATTAACCCCTAATCTGCCCCCCCCAATGTCGCCGCTACCTTACCTACACTTATTAACCCCTAATCTGCCGACCGGACCTCGCCGCCACTATAATAAATGTATTAACCCCTAAACCGCCTCACTCCCGCCTCGCAAACCCTATAATAAATAGTATTAACCCCTAATCTGTCCTCCATAACATCGCCGACACCTAACTTCAAGTATTAACCCCTAATCTGCCGACCGGACCTCGCCGCTACTCTAATAAATGTATTAACCCCTAAAGCTAAGTCTAACCCTAACACCCCCCTAAGTTAAATATAATTTTATTCTAACAAAATAAATCAAATCTTATTAACTGAAGTATTCCTATTTAAAGCTAAATACTTACCTGTAAAATAAACCCTAATATAGCTACAATATAACGAATAATTATATTGTAGCTATTTTAGGATTTATATTTATTTTACAGGCAACTTTGTATTTATTTTAACTAGGTACAATAGCTATTAAATAGTTATTTACTATTTAATAGCTACCTAGTTAAAATAATTACAAAATTACCTGTAAAATAAATCCTAACCTAAGTTACAATTAAACCTAACACTACACTATCAATAAATAAATTAAATAAATTAACTTCAATTACATACAATTAAATAAACTAAACTAAATTACAAAAAACAAACAAACACTAAATTACAAAAAATAAAAAGATTACAAGAATTTTAAGCTAATTACACCTACTCTAAGCCCCCTAATAAAATAAAAAAGCCCCCCAAAATAAAAAAATGCCCTACCCTATTCTAAAATAAAAAGTTAACAGCTCTATTGCCTTACCAGCCCTTAAAAGGGCTTTTTGCGGGGCATGCCCCAAAGAAATCAGCTCTTTTGCCTGTAAAAAAAACATACAATACCCCCCCAACATTACAACCCACCACCTACATACCTCTAATCTAACCCAAACCCCCCTTAAAAAACCTAACACTAAGCCCCTGAAGATCTCCCTACCTTGTATTCACCCAGCCGGGTATCACCGATCCGTCCAGAAGAGGGTCCGAAGTCTTCATCCTATCCGGCCAGAAGAGGTCATCCAGAGGGTCCGAAATCTTCATCCTATCCGGCCAGAAGAGGTCTTCCAGAGGGTCCGAAGTCTTCATCCAGACGGAATCTTCTATCTTCTTCCATCCGGAGCGGAGCGGGTCCATCTTGAAGCAGCCGACGCGGAGCCATCCTTCCTCACCGACGGACTAACGACGAATGAAGGTTCCTTTAAATTACGTCATCCAAGATGGCGTCCCTCAAATTCCGATTGGCTGATAGGATTCTATTACATATTTAAAAACCTAACCCTAGTCAAATTATTTAAATCTACAATAAAGAATTACTAAGTTACAAAATAAAAAACACTAAGTTACACAAAATAAAAAATAAATGATCAAATAGTTAAGCTAATTACACCTAATCTAATAGCCCTATCAAAATAAAAAGCCCCCCCCCAAATAAAAAAAACCCTAGCCGACAATAAACTACCAATGGCCCTTAAAAGGGCCTTTTGCGGGGCATTGCCCCAAAGAAATCAGCTCTTTTACCTGTAAAATTAAATACAAACACCCCCAAACCTGAAAACCCACCACCCAACCAACCCCCCCAAATAAAAACCTATCTAAAAAACCTAAGCTCCCTATTGCCCTGAAAAGGGCATTTGGATGGGCATTGCCCTTAAAAGGGCATTTAGCTCTTTTACCGCCCAAAGTCCCTAACCTGAAATTAAAACCCACCCAATAAACCCTTAAAAAAACCTAACACTATCCCCCGAAGATCCACTTACAGTTTTCGAAGACCCGACATCCATTACTAGGTAGTTTTTAACTAGGTAGTTATTAAATAGTTAATAACTATTTAATAACTATTGTACCTAGTTAAAATAAATACAAAGTTGCCTGTAAAATAAAAATAAACCCTAAGGCCTAGATTTTGAGTTTTGTCGGTAACGACCCGCGTTGCTAACGCTGGCTTTTTTCTGGCCACACCATAAAAATAACTCTGGTATTGAGAGTCCACATAAAGGCTGCGTTAGGCTCCAAAAAAGGAGCGTAGAGCATTTTTAACGCAGCTTCAACTCTCGATACCAGAGTTGCTTACGCAAGCGGCCAGCCTCAAAAACGTGCTTGTGCACGATTCCCCCATAGGAAACAATGGAGCTGTTTGAGCTGAAAAAAAACCTAACACCTGCAAAAAAGCCGCGTTTAGCTCCTAACGCAGCCCCATTGTTTGCTATGCGGAAACACTTCCTACGTCTGCACCTAACACTCTAACATGTACCCGAGTCTAAAGACCCCTAACCTTATACTTATTAACCCCTAATCTGCCGTCCCCGCTATCGCTGACCCCTGCATATTATTATTAACCCCTAATCTGCCGCTCCGTAAACCGCCGCTACTTACATTATCCCTATGTACCCCTAATCTGCTGCCCTAACATCGCAGACCCCTATATTATATTTATTAACCCCTAATCTGCCCCCCACAACGTCGCCTCCACCTGCCTACACTTATTAACCCCTAATCTGCCGACCGGACCGCACCGCTATTATTATAAAGTTATTAACCCCTAATCCGCCTCACTAACCCTATAATAAATAGTATTAACCCCTAATCTGCCCTCCCTAACATCGCCGACACCTAACTTCAAACATTAACCCCTAATCTGCCGACTGGAGCTCACCGCTATTCTAATAAATGTATTAACCCCTAAAGCTAAGTCTAACCCTAACACTAACACCCCCCTAAGTTAAATATAATTTAAATCTAACGAAATTAATTAACTCTTATTAAATAAATTATTCCTATTTAAAGCTAAATACTTACCTGTAAAATAAATCCTAATATAGCTACAATATAAATTATAATTATATTATAGCTAGTAGGATTAATATTTATTTTACAGGTAACTTTGTATTTATTTTAACCAGGTACAATAGCTATTAAATAGTTAAGAACTATTTAATAGCTAAAATAGTTAAAATAATTACAAAATTACCTGTAAAATAAATCCTAACCTAAGTAATTTAGAATAGGGTAGGGCATTTTTTTATTTTGGGGGGCTTTGTTATTTTATTATGGGGCTTAGAGTAGGTGTAATTAGTTTAAAATTGTTGTAATATTTTTCTTATGTTTGTAAATATTTTTTTATTTTTTGTAACTTAGTTCTTTTTTATTTTTTGTACTTTAGCTAGTTTATTTAATTGTATTTATTTGTAGGAATTGTATTTAATTAATTTATTGATAGTGTAGTGTTAGGTTAATTGTAGGTAATTGTAGGTAGTTTATTTAATTAATTTATTGATAGTGTAGTGTTAGGTTTAATTGTAACTTAGGTTAGGATTTATTTTACAGGTAATTTTGTAATTATTTTAACTATTTTAGCTATTAAATAGTTCTTAACTATTTAATAGCTATTGTACCTGGATAAAATAAATACAAAGTTGCCTGTAAAATAAATATAAATCCTAAAATAGCTATAATATAATTATAATTTATATTGTAGCTATATTAGGATTTATTTTACAGGTAAGTATTTAGCTTTAAATAGGAATAATTTATTTAATAAGAGTTAATTTATTTCGTTAGATTTAAATTATATTTAATTTAGGGGGGTGTTAGTGTTAGGGTTAGACTTAGCTTTAGGGGTTAATACATTTATTAGAATAGCGGTGAGCTCCCGTCGGCAGATTAGGGGTTAATGTTTGAAGTTTGGTGTCGGCGATGTTAGGGAGGGCAGATTAGGGGTTAATACTATTTATTATAGGGTTAGTGAGGCGGATTAGGGGTTAATAACTTTATAATAATAGCGGTGCGGTCCGCTCGGCAGATTAGGGGTTAATAAGTGTAGGCAGGTGGAGGCGACGTTGAGGGGGGCAGATTAGGGGTTAATAAATATAATATAGGGGTCGGCGGTGTTAGGGGCAGCAGATTAGGGGTACATAAGTATAATGTAGGTGGCGGCGGTGTAGAAATTTTATTTAGATTTATTTCCATTATATTTAAGTTAGGGGGGGTTAGGGTTAGACTTAGGTTTAGGGGTTAATAACTTTATTATAGTGGCGGCGACGTTGGGGGCGGCAGATTAGGGGTTAATAAATGTAGGTAGGTGTCGGCGATGTTAGGGCCGGCAGATTAGGGGTTAATAATATTTAACTAGTGTTTGCAATGCGGGAGTGCGGCGGTTTAGGGTTAATATATTTATTATAGTGGTGGCGATGTTCGGTTTGGCAGATTAGGGGTTAAAATATTTATTTTAGTGTTTGCGATGTGGGAGGGCCTCGGTTTAGGGGTTAATAGGTAGTTTATGGGTGTTAGTGCACTTTTTATGCTACGGCGTAAAACTCTTAACTACTGACTTTACCAGTCTTGACAGGAAAGGGTCTACCGCTCACTTTTTGTCAGACTCGTAATACCGGCGCTATGCAAGTCCCATTGAAAATATAGGATACGCAATTGACGTAAGTGGATTTGTGGTATTTCCGAGTCTGGCCAAAAAAGTGAGCAGTACACCTGTACCTGCAAGACTCGTAATCCCATCGGGCGTTAAAAAGCAGCGTTGGGACCGGCCAACGCTACTTTTTAAGCCTAACGCAAGACTCGTAATCTAGCCGATAGTTAGGGTAGGTTAATTAATAGTTTAATATAGTTTATTTTAATTCTAAAGGCAAGTTTAAATTTATTATAAGATAGGGATGAGTTAATATTTAATGTAAAGTTAGCGGGTTGTTAGGTTTAGGGGTTAATAGCTTAATTTAGTTTATGGCGATGTAGGGGGCTGGCGGTTTAGGGGTTAATAGGTTTAGTAAGTGGTAGTGATGTGGGAGGCCAGGGGTTAAGGGGTTAATACATTTATTTAGTTGCGGTGGTCTCCGGGAGCGGAGGGATAGGGGTTAATACATTTATTTAGTTGCGGTGGGGTCCAGGAATGGCGGGATAGGGGTTAATACATTTATTTAGTTGTGGCGGGGTCCGGAAGTGGCGGGATAGGGGTTAATAACTTTATTTAGTTGCAGCAGGGTCGGGGAGCGGCGGGATAGAGGTTAATAAGTTTATTTAGTGGCGGCAGGTAGGGGAGCTGCGGGATAGGGGTTAATAATATTATGTAGGTTGTGGCGATGTCGGGGGCGGCAGATTAGGGGTGTTTAGACTCGGGGCTTATGTTATGGTGTTAGGTGTAAATGTAATTTGTCTTCTACCATATAAATCAATGGTATATCGGGCAGCATTGAACATAAGCTTTCACTGCTTTCAGACTCCCATTGATTCCTATGGCATCCGCGGCCTCCAGGGTGGCGGATTGAAAACCAAGTATGCTGGGCCAGAATAGCTGCGAGCGTACCTGTTAAAAGTTTGATAACTTGCAAAAGTTGTCAGATAGTGCCGAATGTTTATTCGGAACATCTGTAATGATGTAAGCATCGATCTGTGTCGGATTGAGACCGGCGGATCGTATGTAACGTCACAAATTTCAACTTTTGCCGGTCTGTAGGGTTTGATAACTAGGTCGAATAAAGCTCGCAACAATTACGCTGTGGAATGCTAGCGTATTTGCGGTTGACGGCTTGATAAATAGCCCTCTAAAACTTTACACTTGTTTTGTCAATATTTAAACAGCTAATGAAAATTTAAAAAATACATCTACATGTTATTCTCAGGGTAATCTTTTAGGGCTAGATTACGAGTGGAACGCAAATTAACGCTCCTCTGCTCGAGCGTTAGTTGCTCTAGAATTAGGCTTTTTGCACTCGTTGTGTTGCGCTTGTCAGTGGAGAAAAAAAAAGTGGAAAAAAACACCCCACTCTTGCGCTAACCCAACATGAACATATTAATATTTCACATTCCAATGTTCTTGAAATAACAGAATATGTTTTATTTATTCATAAATACATATTTCTACATATAGTGTATATATGATGGTATTTTGGTCCAATTTATATCTATACCTATATATATATATATATATATATATATATATATATATATATATAGATGATTACATATAGGTATAGATATATTCATATATATACTATATATATATATATATATATATATATAATTATATATTGAGGAATATCTATTTATAAATCCATAGAACATATTCTGCTATGTGCAGAACATTGAAGTGTGAAATATTTACAGTAAATAGATAGTTAAAACCTTTATTAAATATTAATATTGCATTAATATTGCATAAATATGCTTTTACTTATTTTATTCTACTTACGGCAAAGGGCTCCAATGCACTTATATATATGTCTATTAATATGTACATATGTATTAGTGTGTTTATATGTGTATATACTGTATGTCTGTAAATACATATATACACATATAAATACATATGTACACATATATAGACATATATATTACACATATGTATATATAGCGTAAATTGCAATTGCGCTCAAATGATCGCGTTAACTTTCAATTTGTAATACCAGCGCAATTTAACCTTCTCACAAACAATAGCGAAAACCCAATGTCACTTGCGTGCAAATGTTTGCGCTCCACTCGTAATCTCACCCTTATTGTTTAATGTTCATTTGAAGATGAAATAGTATATAGAAAAACATTACATCACACAGGCATGCACTGCCATGTATGGATTCTATGGAAAAATGTAAGTTACGCACTAGCCATACTATTGTTATCTATTTACTAACAAGCTGATCTCTATAACAAATTTCAAACTGTAGACAGTAGTAGGTGTCATTGGATACCGATTTTGCAGTATCAGTGTCATTGGATACCGATTTTGCAGTATCATAATTATTTATACTTATTTTATTTATGTTTAATTAAAAATGTAGTTATTAATTAATATTTAGAAATATATTAGCTCTTATTTAACCTATTAATGAACAAGAGTGCTTTGTTCATGATCATGTTCTGGGTCAGGGCATGGGTATTCATGGAGGATTAAAATTATCACTTGATGCTCTCTGGGAGAATCATACTACTATCTAATCAATCACTAAATGATTGTAATCACCTATGTATGAGAGTACAATAGTATCTACCTTATTGTTGACCTAATATTCTCATATTACCGCGGTTAAAACAATGAACTGCAGCTATATAAAAGCTGTTAAGCTCTGCAACTGACTTACCGTATACTTACTATGGGGAGGATCATAATGCTTGAGAAAAACAAAAAAAAAAATAAGCATGGGCATTCTGATGCTTCATTAGCATCCGAATACAGAAGGAGACAGAAGCTTGTGGCCTTTGGCTCTTTTCGGAGCCGGATTTCTTCCTGTGAAAGTGCAACACACTAAGATCTGGATTTGCACAGCTCTCAGTGCCCATGTCCAATAAATACCCATGTCTAATAAAAATTATTAATCTACTAAAATCCCTATAGACTTTAACCCCTTAAGCCAAATGGACAACGTTACTACGTCACCCAGTACTTTGCCCAGGGTACTGTGTTCACGTAGTAGCTATGGTCAACACTTTGTCACATGCTGTGGTCCTAGCTGTTAGCTTTGACAGCAGAGACTTCAGCTGGGGTCAGAAGGCATTTGTCTTCATATAGTAACAGAGTGTTGATCATACTCCCTTACCATATGAAAGCAGATTGCTGATACAGACAGGGACACAGACAGTGTCACTGTCTGTATCAGGTGCGGTGGTGCCTTGGGAGGGAAGGAGGGATGTGGGTAGATGGTCCATTGCATGCGGGGAAGATAGGGTTTCCTAAGCTACAGAAACATTTTTGATGGGGGAGAGGGAGGAATGGGTACCTACGTTACAGAAAAAGGTAAAATTAGAGCGGGTGGTGGGTCTTTACACAGACATTGTGTCATGAGATGCAGGACATATGCAGGACACAGCAATGATGGTACAACTCTATTTTATTACAGAGCATAGCAATACACATCCAGACAGGTTGATTGTACTAAACTAACTGCGACACAGACACCGGACCTAAGCCCCGCCCACCAGCTAGTGACATCACATCCTGCTATCATCACATCTTCCCCTTTTTCAAAGGCAAAGCATACATTCACATATATTAAACAACAAGGTACACCAACAGGGTATACACAACATTTTGTTTTAGAACATTATAAAAAACAGATAGATTAGAAAACATGAACAAACAAATTACATCCTGACTTGGACATCGGGGTAGACTACCCTAGTCCACAGTGACCATGGGATTATTCTGCCCATACTTCCGGTCACTGTTCTAGCTAAAGTCAGTCCCTGTATCGGGCCGGAAGCCTCACCACTCTTCCGCTTGATGTAACTTTGCATGAATTGTCCTCTGATACAGAAGATGGTGAACAAGAGTCTGCTGGAGGCAAAGATATATCCCCGCTATGATCTTGCTGAGGGGAAGGCACCTCTCTTAGAACAGGAGATCCCACCGGCGGTGGTACTGAGGTATCCGGTTCCAGACTCTCAGGTACAGGCTGAAGATGTCTTCGGTTACGGCGTGTAACCGTCCCTCCCTCTGTAAGGACTGTGTAAGACCTTGGTTCTGGAGAGCGGCCCACTACCGTAGCAGGCGTCTTCCATTTCTTCTCATCATCCAGTTTAATTCTGACACTTTGGCCCGCTTTCAGTTCCTGTAAAGGCCTGACAGAATGTCTCCTGTCGTAGAAGAAACGATAACCCTTTTTGGCCTCTTCATCCCTCCTAAGGACTTCGTCCCGAGGAACAGGGCCAGGCGGCTTGAAGACACCCACTGAGGGTAAAGTGGTGCGAATCTGGCGTCCTAGCATCAGCTGTGCCGGGCTAAACCCGGTGGCTTGAATGGGCGTCGCCCTGTATGACAAGAGGGCTAGGTACGGTTCAGATTGCTTTAGGATGAATTTTGTTGTTTGAACTGCCCTTTCAGCCATTCCGTTGGCCTGCGGATAATGTGGACTTGACGTGGAATGTACAAAATCATATTCCCTGCTGAAGGCACTGAACTCTGTAGAAGCGAACTGCATGCCATTATCACTCACCAGCTCCATTGGAATGCCCCAGCGGGCGAACAAGCTCTTCAGGCGAATGATAACGGCCTGACTTGTGATATCATTCAGGGGTGCTATTTCCAAATACCTGGAATAGTAGTCGATAACAACAAGAAACTTTTTCCCGTGCAGTTCGCACAAATCAGCAGCTATTTTCTGCCACGGCCCCGCAGGCAGCGGAGTAGACATTAAGGGCTCCCTTCTCTGAGTAGGCCGGCGTTCCCGGCAAAAGGCACATTTAGACACGTGATTTGCAATGTCGGAGCTGATCCCAGGCCACCACACAGCTGTAGCTGCTCTTTCTCTGCACTTTGTAATGCCTAAGTGGCCATCATGAATCCTGTTTAACATCTCCTTCCTCATGCTGACAGGAATTACAATACGGTCTTGGAACAGCACCAACCCCTCCAGCTCCGTGAGCTGCGACCTCTCTGGCTGGTAAGCATTTAAAGACATCCAGGCTGCCCGGCTCTCGGGCCAGCCATCTCTTATGTACCTTATAACTTCTTGCAGATCTGTGTCCAAATATGTCTCTTTCTTTATCTCTTCCAGTTTCCTTGAAGAAATGGACTTAGAGGCCAGAACTGAATCAACATACACTTTTACATCCGATTCTGTAGAGGATTCTTCAGCAGCAGCCAGCGGGAGCCTGGACAGTGTATCTGCCACAACCAGCTGCTTCCCCGGCACATGCACTGCCTGAACATTGAACCTGAGCAGTCTCATTAAAAGTCTCTGGCATCTCAAGGGTGTTTTGTCGATGTCATACGAATTGATAAGAGGGACTAGCGGTTTGTGGTCAGTTTCCAGACTAAATTTCTCCAAACCCACTAGATAACGCTGAAAGCGCTCACAGGCCCAAACTGCAGCCAGGCACTCTTTCTCAATTTGAGCGTATTTTGACTCCGCAGCCGTCAGTGTGCGGGAACAGTAGGCGATGGGCTGTAGTTTGTTGTCATTCAGCTGCAGGAGTGCAGCCCCCAACCCATAACTGCTTGCATCAGCACTAACCACAGTCTTTTTTGAAGGGTCGTAGAACCCCAGCACTGGGGCAGACCCCAGCAGGGACTTAGCATGCAGGAACGCTTTTTCTTGTGAGGGTCCCCAGACCCAGGCAACATCTTTCTTAAGCAACTCTGTGATAGGGTGCAAAACTGTAGATAAATCTGGAAGAAACTTGCCCACGTAATTTACTAGGCCCAATATCTGTCTCAGCTCATGTACATCAGAAGGGCTTTTCATCTGTTCGATAGCCCGAATTTTCTCGGGGTCCGGCTTGATGCCATCCCCGTTGATGATATGCCCAAAGTAGCATAATTCAGTTTTCCTAAAATGACATTTTTCTTTATTCAGCTTCAGCCCAGACTCTTTGATAGCCTGCAGCACACAACTCAAACGCTGATCATGCTCCTCCACTGTAGACCCATACACTAGAATGTCGTCCATGACGACTGCTGTGCCCACGTGGCCACTCAGGAGAGAACTCATTTCCCTCTGAAAGATCTCAGGAGCGGAGGATATCCCAAAGGGAAGTCTGCAGAAACAGAGCCGACCTACCGGAGTGATAAAGGTAGTCAGTTTGCGGCACTTTGGATCCAGGGGGATCTGCCAAAAGCCGCTAGAAGCGTCTAATGTGGAAAAGAACTTCGCCCCAGCCAACTTCGGGGCTATATCTTCCAGTGTCGGCAGCACAAATCTCTCCCTCTTCACTGCCTCATTCAACCTTTTCAGGTCCACACAGATGCGCACCTTTCCGTTTTTCTTTGCAACTGGAACAATGGGGGCACACCAATCAGTTGCTTCAACAACCTCTTCAATAACCCCCATAGACTTCATGCGCATGAGCTCTTTCTCCACTTGAGGCATGAGCGGGAACGGAATTCTACGAGGAGTAGAAATACTGTACGGGACTGCGTCACTTTTAAGTGCTATACGGACAGGTTTGCAGCTCAGTAGGCCCAACTCGCCAAACATATCTTCAGAGATCTCATTCACTCTGGCCACGAGGCCCAAGTCACTGTCATGTTCTGTCTCAGGATATCATGTGAGAGCCTCATCGTCTGGAACAGTTGCTTTAAAGGAAGATTAGTAGAAGCCATACTGATCGAAAATGAAAACAAATTTATTTAAACAACAAAATACTTTGTTTAAGCAAATACTTGCAGAATATTTAAATATGCTACTCAGGTATGTTAAGACCACATACAGCAGGAGTGAAAATAAACAAACAAAGTAAGCAGAGATGCAGATTCAAAAAGGAAAGTCTTTCTCCTGGTAATAACTGAAATGTAAGATTTGCACAAGGCAGAAAACAACTTGTAAACAGGTAGCAGGTTTAAAGGTAAAGTCTTTCTCCTGGTAATTGCTGAGTGCAGGATTTGCACAAGGCAGGATACAAACTTGTGAACTGGTAACTGGTTTTAAGGTAAAGTCTCTCTCCTTGTAACTGCTGAGTGCAGGAATTGCACAATGCAGGAAACAACTTGCAAACTGGTAACAGGTTTAAAGGTAAAGGCTTTCTCCTGGTAATACCTTGTAAACAGGTGCAAAGGAAATCTTTCTCCTGGCAATGGCCAAGTGCAGGAATTGCATAAAGCAGGAAACAAACTTGTAGATTGGTAACAGGTTTAAAGGTAAAGGCTTTCTCCTGGTATTACCTTGTAAACAGGTGCAAAGGAAATCTTTCTCCTGGCAATGGCCAAGTGCAGGAATTGCATAAAGCAGGAAACAAACTTGTAGATTGGTAACAGGTTTAAAGGTAAAGGCTTTCTCCTGGTAATACCTTGTAAACAGGTGCAAAGGTGAAGTCTTTCTCCTGGCAATAGCTGAGTGCAGGAATTTGCATAAAGCAGGAAACAAACTTGAAGATTGGTAACAGGTTTAAAGGTAAAGGCTTTCTCCTGGTAATACCTTGTAAACAGGTGCAAAGGAAATCTTTCTCCAAAGAAGTACAGGAAACAGGTTCTGACTTGACAAAACAGATCCAATGTGAAGACACTAATGCAGACTAAAAGCCATCCTTAAATAGGGAGGTTTTGCACAGGGTTGGTTCTGATTAATTCCAGAATTGAGAACACCTGTGTGTTGCACAGGTGTAATAACAAGTAAGGCAAATAGTTATTTATCAGATCTTTTAAGATCCATGCTATTGTTGGAACTGGCTGTGGCTCAACATGTAAGCAAACAGAAATAGCAACCACAGAGCCACAGGTTCAAATCCCTATACAGCCCTTCTTAGCAGAATGCCTCCCAGACCTTTTCTTTTTCTTTTTAGTCTGGAGGCTTGGTTCATGACAGTCACAGGCTGCTTTTCTGCTCAATAAACTGTTAACACACTGACCTCGGATCACATGCACCCACATGGTGAACTTCCTTTGTTTGTACTCACAGCTGGCAAGAAATTTCCCCACACAATCAATGCGGCCACCAGGACTATGAACATTTGTAGTAACCTTCGCCAGCTGGGGCTGTCGAGGCAGTCTCATAAATTCAGCAAAAGACATTACAGTGATATCTGCTCCTGTGTCAATCTTAAAATCAACATTGGCTCCCATTACAGTAAAGGTAACTTTCCAATCTTCCTCTGAGCTTGTCCGTTCCACAACAGACCCCACAAAAGACACTTCCTGACCCTCCTGGTCTCTGTCCACCTGCATCTCCTTAATGTATTCAGTTTTACACACCACTTCAAAATGGCCTATTCTGTTACATTTTCTGCATCTTTTATCTCTGGCCGGGCATATAGCACTCTGATCATGAGCCCGGTAGCACCGTGTGCATCGGCCATGTTGCGCCCATCCACTTCTAGGCCTTTCCAGTACTTTAGATCTACCGCTCACACTGTGCCTTTCACTAGCAATTTTCCTAGACTGTTGTACTTCATCCACAATACTCTCAGACCTCAGATCAGCACTTTGCTTTTTCACCAGTTCACTCTGGCGGGCCATCCTAATAGCCCCGTCTAATGTTAAATCAGGCTCTAACTGCAGCTTCAGGGAGACTTCAGCATCTGCAATTCCAATAACTATTCTGTCTCTGATTTGCTCTTCTTTAGCAACACCAAACTCACAGAATTCAGCTAATTCATACAGGCTGCGCAAAAATGACTCCACAGATTCTCCCACACGCTGATTACGTTTGTGAAAACAAGCTCTCTCATGAATCACATTTCTTTTGGGCACAAAGTGGGCACTGAGTTTATCCA
The DNA here is from genome assembly GCF_027579735.1 of Bombina bombina. Lineage (NCBI taxonomy): Eukaryota > Metazoa > Chordata > Amphibia > Anura > Bombinatoridae > Bombina > Bombina bombina. The sequence goes on along the minus strand of NC_069500.1, from coordinate 90,131,627 downwards.
TAACTATATCAAAGTTAACTTCTTCCCCTTCTTGGAAAGTAAAAGCATTGAACACTGGCTCTACATCTTTCCCCATAGAGTATAAAAGAGAATTAACTTGTACTTCACCACTCTCCTTGTTCAGTTTGGATGCAATCCTGAAGCGCTGAAACCGCTGACGCCATGTGGGCCAAGCTGCAGGCTGAGAAAAGTCAAAAGGCTCAGGTGGGGTAAACTTTGACATCGTCATCATCAGAAACAGAAGCGTAGTCCAGAACTTCTGACACCATGTCATGAGATGCAGGACATATGCAGGACACAGCAATGATGGTACAACTCTATTTTATTACAGAGCATAGCAATACACATCCAGACAGGTTGATTGTACTAAACTAACTGCGACACAGACACCGGACCTAAGCCCCGCCCACCAGCTAGTGACATCACATCCTGCTATCATCACACATTGCTTTAAGGGAGAGGTGGTGAGGGGGGATCCCTACACTACAGAAAAAAACACACACACTAACCCTCCCCCTCCAGACTGCACACTGGCATACTGCCAGTAACAAAGATATCTGTGCAGTAGGAGTGGGGAGGGAAGAGAGCTATCTCTGAGGGATCATGGAGATGGGAGGGTAATGAGGGATTACTATACTACAGAAAATAAATAATTTATTAAAAAAAACAACACAAAAAAAAACACGTAACTGCATACTGGCTGGTAGTGGAAGATGATAGTGATCGGGTGGAGGAAAGAGAACTTTTTGGGAGGGATCATGGAGATGGTAGGAGTCAGGTAGGAGGGTAATCCCTGCACTTCATAACATTTTACCCTAAATAGCTAACTGATTAACCCCTTCACTGCTGGGAATTTCAGAAGTGTGGTTCTAATTAACGAAAATCAATGGTAAAGCCCTGCATGTCTGCCATTTCTGAGCTAATGGGATCCTAGAGAAATGTTTATAACTATTTGTCTTGTGAGGAAATCATTTTAGTTTGAAGCCCAAAGTTTGTGAAAAAGTTAACTATTTTCAGTTATATATATTATGGCATTTGGCAGTCATATGGTTCGGTTGCATAAATATACGAAAATAGGCCTAGGTCAATACATTGGGTTGTCTAGGTTAAAATATGTATAGCTTTCAAGATCAATCTTGAGAATTTGGGCAGTTCTGCTATACCAAATGAGAGTTAAACCCATTGCATAATTTTAGACATGACTACAGATAAAGACCTTAAAATTATCAAAAAAAAATATATATATACATTTTGGTCTGAATCCTAAATTAGAGTATGCTAAAAAAACAAATATTGACATAATTTTTTTTACAGTTAGAAAACTACAGGTTTTTATAGAATGTGATAATTAATATATATATATATATATATATATATATATATACAAAAAAGTTCAAAATAGGAGCACACTCGCCTGGTCTTAAGTCAAATATTTTAATACATTAATTCACTCCTATTTTGAACTTTTTTGCATGACCCCTTGATTGCACCCCGGGCAATTTACAATACAGAAAGTGAGTGCAGTGCCCCCACACACAATTGATATATATATATATATACATATATATTCAAGGGAAGGTGCACTCCAAACATACACGGTCAACAGCCCTGGGTGCAGCAGAACAATAGATAAAAATAGAAACAATAGAGCGCACTCCAAAGGGAACTTAATAACAGTGTGTCACTTTTATTAGTGAACGTTTTCGGACCAGCAACAGTCCGTTCTCAGACCAAAAAAGTGTATAAACCGCTTAACTTACCCTCCACCAAGCTTATAACACCATGCAACAGCCGGACTCCACGCTCTCCCGGGTAGACATGTAAACTACAAAACAGATAAATGTATTGGGGTCAATTTATCAAGCTCCGTACGGCTACCGCTGCTCCATAACCTGTCCACCTGCTCTGAGGCGGCGGACAAAAATTAACCCGATCGAATACGTATTTATTAGACCCGCCCCTAATTGTGACGTCATCATCCCGGGCAGTGTGGGCCTCAGCCGTAACAACACTTAAATAAAACATATGTATAATTAATTATAACATATTATTTAGTTTTAATGATACATATGTTTTATTTTAGTGTTGTTATGGCTGAGGCCCACACTGCCCGGGATGATGACGTCACGATTAGGGGCGGGTCTAATACATACGTATTCGATCGGGTTAATTTCTGTCCGCCGACCCCAATACATTTAGCTGTTTTGTAACAAATATCTGTAGGAGCAGAAAAAAGAGAGGCGCCTTATGGGACAGTATCGTTTACACAACGATCGGAGAACAGGAGATAACACACAAACCCAAGAGCGAGGTACTCACAAGGATTGCGGCATAAACGTATGCCTCACTGCGCACTACCGTTTTATCACAATAATGTTATCCGTGAGTGAAAGGACAAACAAGAGGCTTATGTTGGTCTCGCATGTTGAGTCCACATGTCCTGCAACAAATGTAGAAAATAACATAGAGAATTTATCTATACATGCACTCTTTGCTAAATTAGAAGATTCAATCAATGTCGAATGTAGGCATTGGTTAGATGCAGAGATGTTGCAAAAATATATAGATAAAAAACAAATACCACGCGGGCTTAGATTGTTTAAAAATTGTTCATTTAAAGATAATTTGGCCCTCAACACTAAATGGGAAGAAGCCTTGCATGTCTGTATCACCACACTTATTAACATCCTCATATCTCATAGGAGGACACTGGTTGAACATGCATCCAAGGAAATAGATTCCATTCAAAATAGTTTGGAGAAAGTCAAAAATTCTACATTGTATGATGAATTGAATTCTATGGTTTTGGAAAAAACAGAATGTTTCCAAAAAGAATTAATGGTTATAAAAAATAGGAAATTATTGAGAGATGAGGAAGATTACCAGAAGGGCCAAATATACACCTATAACAAAAATAAAGACAAAAAATCTGACACAACAAGCCCACAGTTAGAACCCGAATTGGATATTCAACAAAGTGTTGCTTATCCTACAACTCCTCTAATAGGAGACTGCGGAAGTGCAAACCTTGATTGGACAGTTGTTAATTACTCGAAAAATAAAAATAAGAATAAAAATAAAAACATTATTTCCAATCAGAATAGAAACCTTAACAGGACCCCTGCCCAAAACCCATACCATCACAGGGACAATAGTCACTTTTATGATGATTCCAAACAGTTTTCTCCCAGATATTATGAGAGTCATGGCAGAAGAAACTATCACTATCAAGACTCCCCTAGATATTATGATCATCATGACAAAAGGGACTCTCCTAATTGGACTTATCCATCAAATAGACAAAATCATAATGACCATCAAGGAGCAAGAAATCACCCTTATGATTATTATCATTCTAAGCCCCATGCTTCAAACTATGACTCTAATAAAATCCGATCAAATGGTAATAGAAACCACCACTGTGCTCAAACAAACGCTGAACACCATTTTTCCAACAAAGACCATGGCCATTCTAGAGGTCATTTCCCTAGGAGTCGGGATACAGGTTCCTTTAGAGAAGCACCATCTTCTAACGGTCAGCATACCTTTGACAGACCGACGTCCGACAATGAGAATGGCCGCCGGTTTGTCAATAGTAGACCACAAACAAACATTGCTAATAATCAGCATAGTGTTGAAACAATTCGTCATTGCAATCCTAACTCTAGTTCCCACTATGATAATACCAACCAAGCAGAACCATCTTCTAATAACCCTTCTTCACATTTTTTAGAGTCGGGCCCCAGGCAACCATCGTGGAAGCAAAAAACAATTGCCAGTTACCTAGAGCCCGTAGTCTCACTCACTGCTCCACCAAAAGGCAAAAGACCTCACGGAAATGAGGGTGTAGAGGAAGAGGCACAGCCATCAAAGAGGCACGACTACAGACCTTGAAAAAAGGTATTTATAATTTGTCATCACATAATTTGACAAGTGATGAGATACGGGTTCTAGGTAAAGGCCTTTCATACAGTCCCACTAACAAACATAACATTTTCTCACTCTTTGTTGACCTAAATCAATTCACTCAGAAGTTGTCTATGCAGAAATATTTTGCTGAAAAAACATTGAAAAATAACACTGCGAGACCCATTCTTACCAACTCTATGGATGATAGACTCAGAAATGAATCAATTCCCACTTATGATACTGATTTATTGATAGATCACTTATGTGATGGTTATATACATACATCCTTCAAAAATAAATCTAATTTCACGCCACAGCTTAATAATAATGCACATATCGAAATATTTAGACAACTGGTGAGTGACGATTTTGAGAAACTACCAAAAAAGATTTTAAATAAGGACAATCTGTTCCCTAACGAGAAACGAGCACTAAGCAACCTTAAGAATAATAAATCTTTGGTAATAAGACAGGCCGATAAGGGCGGAGGAGTGGTCCTCCAAGATCTAGATGATTATTTATTGGAAGCCAAGAAAATCTTACATGACACTGCCTATTATAAGAAACTTAGTTCAGATCCGACCATAGAATTTAAATCCTTGCTAAAAGATATTATAGAATCTGCTTTTGAGAAAGGTATACTTTTGAAGAAAGAGAAAGATTATTTGGTCCCTACTGAGCCCAATCAAGCCTTTTATTACCACCTTCCAAAGGTCCATAAGAACCGTTTGTGTCCACCAGGATGACCAATAATAGCAGGGATTGGCAATTTGACCGATAATGTGTCATCATACGTTGATTACTTTCTACAGAAATATGTTTTAGGATTGGAATCCTATATTCGAGATTCAGCTGATCTTCTTAAAAAATTGGATTGTTATTGTATTACATCTGATATGATTTGGGTGACCTGTGATGTTCAGGCCCTTTATTCCAACATTCTGCATGACCTGGGCCTGAGGGCAGTATCTGAATATCTAGAGCAGGACATTTATTTACCACAGACCCAGAGAGAGTTCCTTTTGGACCTCATTTCTTTCATCCTGAGACATAACTATTTTGTTTTTCAGGATGAATTCTATCTTCAAACAAAAGGTACTGCCATGGGTACCAGGTTCGCCCCCAGCTATGCGAACCTGTTCATGGGTTCTTTTGAACAACAATATATCTACGATTCGGATTTTGGGGCGAACCTGGTATTCTATGGCAGATACATAGACGATCTGATTTTCATTTGGAGAGGGGAGCGATCAACCGCTGAATTGTTTGTTGACCACCTTAACTCTAATGATAGAGGATTGGTGTTCACGAGTTCCATAGAGGAAAAATCAATAGTTTATCTAGATCTGAATCTCTGCTTTACTGAGGGTAAGGTCACCTTCTTTAAAGCAGTCGATTGTAACAGCTATCTAGATTTCAAGAGTTGTCATTATCACCCTTGGAAACTTAATGTTCCCTATGGCCAGTTCAAAAGGGTGCGCCGTAATTGTAGCTCTATTACTGATTACGAATCTCAGAGTCTTATTCTCAAGGAGCGATTCAGGGAAAAACATTACCCTGAAAATATCATAGAGAATGGATTTCTGAGGGCCAAAGCTGATGACAGGGATAAGTATTTCACTAGTACAATAGTACAATCAGGAACCACGACCAATAGTGACTACCATAGAGATCCTCTGTTTATCACCCAGTATAATTGTAATCACAACTTAATTAGAGAAATTGTAACTAGACATTGGGATATTTTGCTGAAGGACCCCATTCTAAAAAGAACTTTGGATACCAAACCTAGAATAGTGTATAGGAGGGCTCCTACCCTCAAAACTATGCTAGCTCCTAGCAAGATTGTGAAACACAGACATTTATCCCCTTGTACTAACACCAGTAACCTGAGACATGGGTCTCATAAATGTAGACTAGTTTGTTGCAAGATGTGCAAGTTTGTTGGTGAGCACCGTAAGACCTTTAGGTCTAGTGTCACCAACAAATCTTATACTATTATTGGCCATGCTTCTTGTTTTACCACTTATGTAGTATATCTACTCACTTGCATCTGTGGGGTCCAATATGTTGGGCGTACCTGTAGACGCCGCAGCACTAGATGGTCTGAACACTATCGGAATATGAAGAAAAACTTCAGACTCCATAGTGTTTCAAGACATTGTAATGATGTCCATAAGGGGGATCTTAATTGTTTTTCTGTGGTTCCTATTGAATTTGTTCCAAAATCACATTTATATAACCGGTTTTTCAGACTCAGGCAGAGGGAGACTTTTTGGATCCATCTACTAAAAAGCATGCATCCAGATGGTCTGAATTTATGCATTGATCTGGCCGCTTTTTCATAATAACTTTGAGCCCAGTGTCCCTCTGCCTGAGCCTGATTTCCAGCTGTTTTTGGTCACCTGTTCATCTTTTATTTTTATTTCCCATATATATTTTTTATCATTATCTTATTGATAAGATTCCCATGATGTATTCATCATTATGTGTTCACACTGTGGATATTTTATTCTACCTTGATATCTTAATGTGAACACAAATTTGTATATGCGGTGATATTTACATCCTCTTATATACATATTTCATATATAACTGCTTATGCACCAAACATGGTTCCTTTTATTATTTTTATCTGCGAGGTCCTTATATTTCGAACTAAATGTACTCTGTCTAAACTACTAAATATATGAATTGCTCACAATCTAACTTTATAGGTCTTTAATGTGCTGCTAATGAATACACTCTATTGAATTTTTAGTCATTATTTAGTATGATCTTATTTCTAAAAGCGATCTGAATTACATTATTGTGGACTGTCCATGCATGCTATTATTGGCAATGGCATTTATGTTTTTGCATACTTATGCTGTTTTGTTATTGTCTATATGTATGTATCTGATATTATAGCTGGTGCTACCTTTACACGCTTTATACACATACTTTATCTGGGCAGGTGCAATTGCTATAGCCCATGTCTGCCTTTGGGTAGCCTATGATTGGCTGTATGAGGGGCGTAGACGTAGACCAGCTTGTGATTGGACGATGTATTTGTTAAATAGAGCGGGGTTTAAATGTATTATTAGCCTGATGAAACGACCGGAAGGTCGAGAAACGCGTTGCTGTTTTTATTGCATATCAAGCATATGTTTTTATACTGGTTTTAAATAAAACTGCCTTCTTCGATACCCCCGCTCTTTCGACTGTCGTGTTCTGGTTGGTCCGCTTGCTTGTCTCTCTAATAGAGTCATCGGTGATTGGATGCACCACGGACGGCTATCTCCTGACACTCCTACTACCAGCACCTGCTGATTGGACCCTGGAGTTCCGGACACTCTCTCCTACTGGTCTGTCTGTCGGGCGACTAAGGTCCCGTCCTGCGCAGTGAGGCATACGTTTATGCCGCAATCCTTGTGAGTACCTCACTCTTGGGTTTGTGTGTTATCTCCTGTTCTCCGATCGTTGTGTAAACGATACTGTCCCATAAGGCGCCTCTCTTTTTTCTGCTCCTACAGATATTTGTTACGTCTATCCCAAAGAGTGCTGCCACATATATCGAGTGCTTGGTCTGTTCCAGGAATCTCATTCCCCTTACGACTCTCTTCCAGCTGGATCACGGCTTCATCTGTGCGCACCTCCAGGAGGGTTTTTTTCCCTTACAATCTCCACTCTAGCTGTTTTGTAGTTTACATATACAGGTGACCCTTGGTTTACAAAGGTTCAATTTGCACCGTTTCAGAATAACAACCTTTTTTTTTCAGTCATGTGACTGCTATTGAAAAGCATTGAGAAGCAGTGCATTGATTAAAATAACCAGTAGGTGGAGCTGTCCGCTTGTGTTGCAGCAAAGATATGCAAGTCAAGCAAGCTAGAATTTATCAGTATAACTAGACCTGAGCTATCGAGCAGCTTTCATAGGAACAAGATCTTCCTATCTATAAATCAGTCCAGATTGGAATGCATAGAAAGAATAGTTTGCAGAAAAATGCAAGTAAAGTCTGTGTTGTTTGATTATTTTATTAGGTTTATAATGCTGTTTAGCAAATGTTTTTGTTTATTTAACTTAGTTTAATTATATATTCTGTGTTGTGTAATTATTTTATTAGGTTTATAATGCTGTTTAGCACTTAAAGTCTTCATTTCAAAGCTTTAAAAATTATGTATTAGGTGTTACTTATGAAAATTTTGAGAGGGGCCTGGAACCTAACTCCCTAACTTCCCATTGACTTACATTATAAACTGGGTTTCAATTTACAAAGGTTTCGATTTACAAACATTCCTTCTGGAACCTAACCCCGGCGTAAACTGAGGGCTACCTGATTATACTAATAAATTATATATTTATATCTGCCAACCCCAAAACAAAGTAAGACATGTTTACCTAGACTCTTTTTCTTCAGCCCACATCCATTATTTTATTTTCACAAATGACCATTACACTGTGTAATCTATCCTGAGAAATTGTTGGCTTGAGCAGTTCATTTCAAGCTCAGGGAGACCACTCATTTTTTTCAGACTGCTAGACTGTGATGGTCTTCATGTCATTAGGAGACAGGTAGTTCCAGATATAGTAAATCATGGCGGGTGTCAAGTAGTAGGAGTACCATGCATAAAAAGGTTGTGTGTTGGCCCTCAACCCATTCAAGAAACTATGTCTACAGTCCTCCTCTCCCAGAAATAACATCTTTTTTATTTACAGACTATTACTTGCACCCAAAGAAGACACACTTCTTACTTATAAACATAATTGGCACAATTAATTAGGAATCATGTTGGCACCTAAAGATTGGCTACAACCATTTCATAGGTAATTTAGGTTTCTGCTATAATTCAAGAATATAATTTTATTGAGTAGAGGGTACTTCATCCCATATAGGTTTTTATAAGAGATGCAAGTGGAGATCAGAATGAGTGGCTAGATTGGTCATCATCAAGCTGCCATCAAATACTCCTCATTATATTCCTGATTCCTCCCCTTCTCCACTTACCCCCATCTTTCCCTCTTTCTATTTTTGATTCCTCTTATCTTTTGATAGGTGTCTGACATGGTGAAGGATCACTGCAGGTATTATTTGCATTTTGTAAAACAAGGTAAACATCATTCTAGGTTGCACCTTAAAATGTTATTGCTTTTTCCTTATATCACGACAATACTATGAACCACTGGTCCTATTTTTCTTTTATCTATTACTTAAAAGGAAAGGAAAGTTCAAAAAAAACTTTCATGATTCAAATAGGGCATGCAATTTTAGACAACTTTCCAATTTACTTTTATCACCAATTTTGTTTTGTTCTCTTGGTGTCCTTAGTTAAAAGCTAAACCTAGGAGGTTCATATGCTAATTTCTTGGACCTTGAATACCGCCTCTAATCAGACAGTTTTTCACCACTAGAGGGCATTAGTTCATGTGTTTCATATAGATAACATTGAGCTCACGGACGTCAAGATACCTAGGAGTGAGCACTGATTGGCTAAAATGCAAGACTGTCAAAAGAACTGAAATAAGGAGGCAGTTTGCAGAGGCTTACATACAAGGTAATTACAGAGGTAAAACATGTATTTTTATAACTGTATTGGTTATGCAAAACTGGGGAATAGGTAATAAAGGGATTATCTATCTTTTTCAAACATCAAAAAATCTGGTGTTGACTGTCCCTTTAAGTTTATATGGTTAAAGGGACATTGTACACTAGATTTTTCTTTGCATAAATGTTTTGTAGATGATCCATTTATATAGCCCATCTGGGGGTCTTTTTGTAACAATGTATAGTTTTGCTTATTTTTAAAAGAACATTGTGCTGATTTTCAGACTTCTAACCAAGCCACAAAGTGGCAGATGTATACTGATCTCTACAGATTCCTGCCGGCTCCTCTTTATGTTTTCTGTCTTTTCATATGCAGGGAAGGGGGAGGTGGGGAGTTTCTGCTCTTTTTGTTTACCCAGCCCCTTTCAGTGGGTGTCCCAGACTACCTCATCCACAATGCTAAACTAAGAGCTTCTAAGTAAGTTTTTAAACGGTTTTATACTGGATTTTTAGATCAGTATCTGTGCTTATTCTTCTTTATAGTAGCGTCTATTACATGCAGTTATATGAAAACTGCTGTATACTATCCCTTTAAAGTTTTCTATGCACCTTAATTAATCTAGTAATTTATATGGGTTGTCCAAATCCAGATTTGTTGCAGATCATTTAAAAAAGGAAAAAAAAAGCTTTTTGAAAAGACTAAAATACAACAAGCCTTTTTACGGAAGATGAGAGTTGTCCCTCTTCCTTTACCCCTGTAGCTTAACTGTTTGTTTATAAATTCTCTGGACTATAATCTGAATGTAAATCTGGCACTCCTGAGATCTTAAATGTATAAATTATTGTATCTTGGACAAGAATGAGGAATTGTGTTGCCTGGTTCATAGTATGAAATGACGGCTGCAAACTTTCTGCTTACTACTCTCTAACCCCCCCCCCCCCACCGCCCAATTATTGCTTGACACAGAACAGATGCACCATGGTCCATAACAAATATGTACACATTCTAAACCTCCAACATGCACACACACTGCATAGACACATGTACACACAACATGCCCATACACAAAGTATTCATGGGGGCCAATTTATCAAGGGCCGAACTGTTTCCGTGCGTGCCTTCAGGAAAACAGCAGTTATGAAGTAGCGGTCTTCATAACTAAATGGTCTCTCATAACTGAAGCAGCTCCTGCTCCTTAACTGGTCCTCCGAGTCTGTGGACATCAATCTGCCGGATCCTATACGATCAGGCTGATTGACCCCCCCTGCTAGCGGCCGATTGGCCGGGAATCTGCAGGGGCGGCATTGCACAAGCAGATCACCAGAACTGCTTGTGCAATGTTAAATGCCGACAGCATTCAGCGATGTCTGTCGGACATGATACGCTACAGTGTATCATGTCCGTCAGACAATGATAATTTGGCCCCATGATGTAAAAAGAACCCAATAGCAAAAATCCATTAAATTTATAATTGAATGTGTTCCATCTACTAATTAAACAAGCATTTATAGGGACAGTCTACACCAGAATTTTTGTTTAAAAAGATAGATATTCCCTTTATTACCCATTCCCCAGTTTTGCATAACCAACATGGTTATATTAATATACTTTTTACCTCTGTGATTACCTTAGACTGCCCACCTGTGGGTCTTATGCATAGCTTATTTCACTTTAGATTTTGAGTCTTGGATGTAACACTTACATTTGGGGGGATATTTATCAGAGCCTCAACTATGCTACATTCGCCGGCACCAATACACTCGCCTAACATTGCCTAACATTGCGGCCGCGGACCTGAATATGATCTCCATATTTATAAAAAAAGCCGGCAAAAAGCTGCGCACCAAGTACAGGGTGATGAGCATTGGACTGTTAACTAACAGTCATCGATCTCGCGTCTATTCGGCTTTTTCCCAACTTTATTTATACCCTGTCATTATTAATCCCTATCTCGCCGCTACTGGACCCTGCCGCCACCTAATTAAATGTATTAACCCCTATCCCGTCGGTCCCGGACTCCGCCGCCACCTAAATAAATGTATTAACCACTATCCGGACGCTCCTGGACCCCGCCGCCGCTAAATAAACGTATTAACCCCCAAACCTCTGGCCTGCCACATCACTACCACTAACTAAACCTATTAACCCTAAACCTCCAGCCCCTCACATCGCCATAAACTAAATTAAGCTATTAACCCCTAAACCTAACAAGCTGCTAACTTTAAATTAAAATTACCACATCCCTATCTTAAAATAAATTTAAACTTACCTGTAGAATTAAAATAAACTATTTTTAAACTATAAATTAACCTACCCTAACTATTATACTACAGTTAAATTAAACTACCAATTAAATTAACTAAATTACATATTAAAAAAAAACCTAACCCTACTCAAATTATTTAAATCTACTTTTTAACCTTATTAAAAATTACTAAATTACACACAAAAAACGCTAAATTAAAAAAAAAACACATTAACAAAAATAAAAAATAATTACACCTAATCTAGTAGCCCTATCAAAATAAAAAAGCCCCCCCCAAAATAAACTCCCCAGCCTACAATAAACTAACAATGGCCCTTAAAATGGCCTTTTGTGGGGCATTGCCCCAAAGAAATCAGCTCTTTTACCTGTAAAAAAAAATACAAACACCCCCCAACAGTAAAACCCACTACCCAACCAACCAAAAAAGCTAAATGCCCTTTTAAGGGCAATGCCCATCCAAATGCCCTTTTCAGTGCAATGGGGAGCTTAGGTTATTTTAGATAGGGTTTTTATTTGGGGGGGGGGTTGGTTGTGGGGGTGGTTTTACTGTTGGGGGGTGGTTGTATTTTTTTTTACAGGTAAAAGAGCTGATTTCTTTGGAGCAATGCCCACAAAAGGCCCTTTTAAGGGCCATTGGTAGTATAGTGTAGGCTAGGGTTTTTTTTTTTTTTTGGGTGGGCTTTTTATTTTGATAGGGCTATTAGATTAGGTGTAATTATTTTTTATTTTTGATAATGTGGTTTGTTTGTTTTCGTAATTTAGTGTTTTATATTTTTTTGTAACTTAGCATTTATTTTTTTGTGTAACTTTTTTAATAAGGTTAAATAGTAGATTTAAATAATTTGAGTAGAGTTAAGTTTTTTTATATATGTAATTTAGTTTATTTAATTGGTAGTTTAATTTAAGTGAAGTATAATGGCTAGGGTAGGTTAATTAATAGTTTAAAAATAGTTTATTTTAATTCTACAGGTAAGTTTAAATTTATTTTAATATAGGGATGTGATAATTTTAATTTAAAGTTAGCGGCTTGTTAGGTTTAGGGGTTAATAGCTTAATTTAGTTTATGGCGATGTGGGGGGCTGGCGGTTTAGGGGTTAATAGGGTTAGTTAGTCGTAGTGATGTGGGAGGCCAGAGGTTTAGGGGTTAATACGTTTATTTAGTGGCGGCGGGGTCCGGGAGTGACAGGATAGGGCTTAATACATTTATTTAGGTTTGCGGTGGGGTCCGGGAGCGGCGGGATAGGGTTTAATACATTTATTTCGGTGGCAGCGATGTCGGGGCGGCAGATTAGGGGTGTTTAGACTTGGGGCTTATGTTAGGGTGTTAGGTGTAAACGTAACTGGTTTTCTACCAGACTCCCATTGATTCCTATGGCATCCGCGGCCTCCAGGGTGGCGGATTGAAAACCAGGTACGTTCGGCCGTAATAGCTGAGAGCGTACCTGTTAACTATTTGATTACTTTTAAAAAGTGTCAAATAGTGCCGAATGTGTATTCGGAACATCTGTAATGACGTAAGCATCGATCTGTGTCGGATTGAGACCGGCGGATCGTATGTTACGTCACAGATTTCAACTTTTGTCGATCTGTAGGGTTTGATAACTAGGTCGGATCAAGCTCGCAACAATTACGCTGTGGAATTCCAGCGTATTTGCGGTTGACAGCTTGATAGATATCCCCCATTGTCTTATAAATAAACAAATTGGAGATTTCACTGGATTACTTTCTTCCTTCAAATTCATACCTTGTATCTAAGCCTCTGCAGACTGCTACCTTATCTGAGTTCTTTTGACAGACTTGCATTTTAGCCGAGTGCTGACTCCTACGTAACTCCATGGGCCTGAGCACATTGTTATCTATATGGCACACATGAACTAGCGCCATCTAGTTGTGAAAAAATTTCAAAATGCATTCAGGTAAGAGGTGTCCTTCAAGGGCTTAGAAAAGTTGTTAAACATTTACATGCTCTATCTGAATCATGAAAGTTTATTTTTGACTAGACTGTCCCTTTAACTACTGAAGGCATGTTATTTACATAAAAAATAATCCCATTCCTCTATAAATGATTACACCAGGGGTTGTATAGGCAAATCTAGGGGCGCCTGGAATTGCAGACAATTGCATGCCACCATTATTCCGGAACTCCATTGTTAGTAATAATTTATGCTTTAAACATTTCGAGTAGTCACTGAGACACTATATTTGTATGTGATTCCTACAACAAGCTTAAAGGGACAGTCAAGTCCAAAAAAAACTTTCACGATTCAAATAGGGCATGTGATTTTAAACAACTTTCTAATTTACTTTTATCAGCAATGTTGCTTAGTTCTCTTGGTATTCTTAGTTGAAAGCTAAACCTAGTTGGTTCATATGCTAATTTCTTAGACCTTGAAGGCCGTCTCTAATTTGAAAGCATTTTGACAGTTTATCACCACTAGGGGGAGTTAGTTCATGTGTTTCACATAGATAACATTGAGCTCACGGATGTGAATCTACCGAGGAGTGAGCACTGATTGGCTAAAATGCAAGTCTGTCAAATGAACTGAAATAAGGGAGCAGTCTGCAGAGGCTTAAATAAAAGGTAATTACAGAGGTAAAACATGTATTTTTATAACTGTGTTGGTTATGCAAAACTGGGGAATGGGTAAGAGGATTATCTATCTTTTTAAACAACAAAAAAAATGACTGTCCCTTTAAACATCTAGTTAAAGTCAGCTCCTGTCTAGTAATGCACTATTGGTGCAGTGCAGAATAAGGTTTCAGAGCCAGCATTATTAGTGCATTGCCAATCCTGACCAGCCTTTAACTGTATTGTTGACTCTTAGCATATATGCATAACCACTAACCAATAGCTGTTTCCTGCTCATGTATGGCACATGAGTACCCAAGATGAATAAATATAACTATGTTGATTCCTTTCTAAACTGGTCCTTTAAACCTTACAAATTGCACAGTAACATTTCTAAGGCTAAAAGTAGACAAATGTCCACTGAGTTCAGCTAAAGATGTTATGTGAGATATGAATGACAGTAATAAAATACAGTCAATACCTTTATTGTACAAACTATCATGGCCATGTATGTGTTTGTTTTAGTTAAAATGTGTCAAACCCCTTTTTAAATGTATCTACAGTCAAACGCTTGGGCAGAGATCTCCACAGTTTGGGTTTAATTTTAACAAGTATAAAACTGCTTGAGCTATTGATATAAATTAAGTATGAACAACTGTTGTAGGCAATAGTTTGTATTCTAAACATTTCTATGACTTTCCATTTCTTTAGCTCCAATAAGTTTTGGAGTCACTGACCATTCCCAGTTCATTAACTGATTGACCTCGGCATTAACACCCCCTCAGCCAGGGTTGCCTTGGAAACAAAGCTTCCTGTGCGTAATCCAAGATTATCCATCTCTTTATCCTGCATGTGACCCTTAATTACTTGCTAAATTAGAATGGTTTTCTGAAAATCACAAGAGGAGGTTAATATGTTCTTCCAGAACTGGTCAAGCTAGGATGACACTGAGTTTGCAGGGAATTCAAGCTACATGATCCTTGAAGGCGTCCTTTTCAGCAGCAAGACAGGCTTTGCCAGTAGGAGCCAGTGTGCCTCAATAAAGAGTCTGTCACTTACTTTGCTTGGTGTCGTTACCTATCTATAATCTAATCTCATCTGAACCATATATTCCTTAAGAAAGGAGAGGTTAATTAGCAAGTTATAGTTTAAATGAACTGCTATAAAGATTATGATAGACAGTCAAACCAACAAAAAGGTAACAGACAGATATGTTCTAATTTGTTTGTTATTTAATTTATTTTTTTACATTTTGTGTTTGTGTGAACATATGCAAATATAATGGGAATCACAATCTGTTTCATGATCCATCTTTTATGAGTGTGATATTAGAAATACACTTAATAAATATACCAGTAATCTTATTGATATACAGACAGAGTGACCTCCTTCTTACAAAATAGTGTAGTTTGGGCTATAAACTGATGCAATTAACAAATTATAAACTCAGCATTTGATTACATAAAACTACTTTATAATCAGTATGCTGATACTCTTTTTCACCATTTTGGAGTTTGAAGCAATATATTGGTGTATTTGGAAATATAAACAATGTATTCTCCTCTATGATTTCCAAAGAGAAGGGGAGAGGTTTTTAAGGAGCAGGTTACCTGGTCCTGACACTTTATATTGGCAATTAGCATTAACTCTGGAGTGACTGCCCCAAGGACATACAAATGCCAACATTCTCACACCCACACATTGTACAAGCTTATACCTTCCATTCAATGTTCTCTCGTCATACTCACTGATTTAGTTACCCTATATTTATACTAAGTGCAACATTTTGGAATTTTCAAATTCCACTACATACCTAGCAGGCCAGAAGGTCTAATCTCTGCTTACTTATTGTCATACCTTCAATACCTACATGTTGGTGTGACTTCTTCAAGGTCCTCTTATTATTTGATGTATAGAAGGTTCAAAGCTCCAATAAAAGGTAACGTGGATGGTTATGCCCTGTTTGATCACAACATATTTCTACTCAAATGATCAATTCACATTCAGGTAGATTACGAGTTGTGCGTTTGTGTTTTAACGCTGAAAAAATTGTAATTTCAGCGTTAAAACAGCAACACAGCCATTACAAGTCTTGTCGGTATATCTGTACCGCAAGCCTTTTAGCCTGTAATGCAACGTCAGTCATGCACTCAAAAAAATTACGTTTTTTCATGGGACTTTCATAGCGCTGCTATTACGAGTTTTGCAGTGAGGCTAAAAAGTTTGTGTTATACCTTATAACGACAAGATCCGTACCGCCATCTGAAAGCAGTAGTTACAAAACTGTTACATAAAACTCATAACAAGTACACTAACACCCATAAACTACCTATTAACCCCTAAACCGAGGACCTCCCGCATCGCAAACACTATTTTAAAGTTATTAATCTCTAATCTGCAGCTCCCGACATCGCCGCCACTAATAAAATTTATTAACCTCTAGTCCGCCGCTCCCCGACATTGTCGCCACTATACTAAAGTTATTAACCCCCTATTCCCCCACACCCCGACATCGCCTACACTATAATAAAGATATTAACCTCTATTCCGCCGCTCCCCAACATCGCCGCCACTAAATAAAAATAAGAACCAATAAACCTCTGGCCTCCCACATCACTACCACTAAATAAACCTATTGACCCCTAAACCGCCAGCCCCCCCATTGCAACAACGTAAATTAATCTATTAACCCCTAAACCTAACCTTAAACCTAACCCTAACACCCCCTATCTTTAACATAATTAAAATAGAGCTAAATTAAAGTTACAATTATTAACTAAATAATACCTATTTAAAACTAAATACATACTTACCTGTGAAATAAAACCTAAGCTAGCTACAACATAAATAATAGTTATATTGTTGCTAGCGTAGTTTTTTTTTTTATTTCACAGGTACGTTTGTATTTATTTTAACTAGGTAGACTAGTTAGTAAATAGTTATTAACTATTTACTAACTACCTAGTAAAAATAAATAGAAACGTACATTTGAAATAAAACCTAAGCTGCCTTACACTAAAACCTACCATTACAAAAACTAAAAAACACTAAAATTACAAAAAAACTAAAAAAAACTAACATAACAAAAAATAACAAACAAAATTATCCAAAATAATAAAAAAATCATTCTTAATCTAATACCCTGTTTAAAAATAAAAAAAACACCCCAAAATAAAAAACCCTAATCTATAATAAACTACCAAGGGCCCTTAACCCCTTAAGGACCAAAGCCATTTTTCAATTTCTTTCCCTTAAGGACCAGGGCTATTTTTACATTTCTGCGGTGTTTGTGTTTAGCTGTAATTTTCCTCTTACTCATTTACTGTACCCACACATATTATATACTGTTTTTCTCGCCACTAAATGGACTTTCTAAAGATACCATTATTTTCATCATATCTTATAATTTACTATTAAAAATTTTATTATAAAATATGAGGAAAAAATGGAAAAAAACACACTTTTTCTAACTTTGACCCCCAAAATCTGTTACACATCTACAACCACCAAAAAAACAACCATGCTAAATAGTTTATAAATTTTGTCCTGAGTTTAGAAATACCCAATGTTAACATGTTCTTTGCTTTTTTTGCAAGTTATAGGGCAATAAATACAAGTTTGTATTTGCTATTTCAAAACCACTTTTTTTCAAAATGAGCGCTAGTTACATTGGAACCCTGATATCTGTCAGGAATCCCTGAATATCCATTGACATGTATATATTTTTTTTTAGAAGACATCCCAAAGTATTGATCTAGGCCCATTTTGGTATATTTCATGCCACCATTTCACCGCCAAATGCGATCAAATAAAAAAAATGGTTCACTTTTTCACAAATTTTTTCACAAACTTTAGGTTTCTCACAGAAATTATTTACAAACAACGTATGCAATTATGTCATAAATGGTTGTAAATGCTTCTCTGGGATCCCCTTTGTTCAGAAATAGCAGACTTATATGGCTTTGGCGTTGCTTTTTGGTAATTAGAAGGCTGCTAAATGCCGCTGCACACCACATGTGTTTTATGCCCAGCAGTGAAGGGGTTAATTAGGAAGCATGTAGGGAGCTTGTAGAGTTCATTTTAGCTTTAGTGTAGTGTAGTAGACAACCCAAAGTATTGATCTAGGCCCATTTTGGTATATTTAATGCCACCATTTCACCGCTAAATGCGATCAAATTTAAAAAAAACTTAAAATGTTTCACAATTTTAGGTTTCTCACTGAAATTATTTACAAAAAGCTTGTGCAATTATGGCACAAATGGTTGTAAATGCTTCTCTGGGATCCCCTCTGTTCAGAAATAGCAGACATATATGGCTTTGGCGATGCTTTTTGGTAATTAGAAGGCTGCTAAATGCCGCTGCACATCACACGTGTATTATGTCTAGCAGTGAAGGGGTTAATTAGGGATCTTGTAGGGAGCTTGCAGGGTTAATTTTAGCTTTAGTGTAGAGATCAGCCTCCCACCTGACACATCAGACCTCCTGATCCCTCCTAAACAGCTCTCTTCCCTCCCCCACCCCACAATTGTCCCCGCCATCTTAAGTACTGGGAGAAAGTCTGCCAGTACTAAAATAAAAGGTATCTTTTATTTTTTAAGCATATTTACATATGCTGCTGTGTAGGATCCCCCTTAGCCCCAAACCTCCCTGATCCCCCCCCCCCCCAAACAGCTCTCTAACCCTCCCCCTCTACATTATTGGGAGCCATATTGGGTACTGGCAGCTGTCTTGCCAGTACCCAGTTTACAAAAAAAATATATTTTTTTATTTTTTCCCCCCACTTTTCTGTAGTGTAGCTCCCCCCCCCAAGACTAA
Source organism: Bombina bombina (assembly GCF_027579735.1). Taxonomy (NCBI): domain Eukaryota; kingdom Metazoa; phylum Chordata; class Amphibia; order Anura; family Bombinatoridae; genus Bombina; species Bombina bombina. Next base: position 90,112,542 of record NC_069500.1, on the reverse strand, counting down.
ACCCCCACCCCCTCCCAGATCACTTTGATTATGTATAATACATATTTATTCCCTCTAAATGTTCACAAACTGTTCCATAGTGTAATGGTTCCCAGCCGCTCCCTCCGCGTGCACGCACCCGCCCACCTCTCCCGTGCATGCGCGGGCCCCCCAGCTACCCCGCCCACGATCCCGCCCACCACTGCACTTAGCAAACCATCGATGGACGCCCACCCGCCTCCCACGTCGGCTCCCACCCACCAACGATTGCGGCCATCGATGTCCGGTGCAGAGAGGGCCACAGAGTGGCTCTCTCTGCATCAGATGGGGAAAAATGTTATTGCAGTGATGCCTCGATATCGAGGCATCACTGCAATAACCAGAAAGCGGCTGGAAGCGATCAGGATTGGTTCCAGCCGCTTTCAACCCCAACGTCGTACAGGGTACGTCGCTGGTCTTTAAAGACCAGTTTGTGCAAGACGTACCCTGTACGACGTATGTCATTAATGGGATAAACCGGCCTTTTGTAGGGCATTGTCCTAAAGATAACAGCTTTTTTTCCTACAAAAGAAAAACAAACACCCCTAACAGTATAAAAACCCCTACCCCCCAAACCCACAAAATAAAAATAGTAAAAAGTCAAACCTAATCTACCCATTGCCCTGAAAAGGGTATTTGTATGGGCATTGCTCTTAAAAGGGCATTCAGCTCTTTTGCTGCCCATTAAAAATAAAAAATGGCTATTCTAAAAAAAAAAACACCCCAAAAATAAAAAAAATATTACACAAAATAACAAACGAATTATCAAAAATAATAACAATTATTCCTATTCTAATCCCCCTTTTTAAAAAAACCACCCCAAAATAAAAGAAACCTAATCTATAATAAACTACCAATAGCCCTTAAAAGGGCCTTTTGTAGGACATTGCCCTAAAGAAATCAACTCTTTTTCTAAAGAAAAATACAAAGACCCACTAACAATACAAACCCCTACCCCCTAAACCCACAAAATAAAAAAACTATCTAAAAAACATAATCTACCCATTGCCCTGAAAAAGGCATTTAGCTCTTTTTCCTGCCCTTAAAAGGGCATTCAGCTCTTTTAAGGACTGCCCAAACCCTTATCTAAAAAACCCTCCCACACCAAACAACCTTAAAAAGGAAATTTATGCTTACCTGATAAATTTATTTCTTCTACGATATGACGAGTCCACGGATTTCATCCTTACTTGTGGGATTTATCCTCCTGCTAACAGGAAGTGGCAAAGAGCACCACAGCAGAGCTGTATATATAGCTCCTCCCTTCCCTCCACCCCCAGTCATTCGACCGAAGTAAGGAAGAGAAAGGAGAAGCCAAAGGTGCAGAGGTGACTGAAGTTTATTAAAAATATAATATAATCTAACCCTGTCTTAAAAATGACAGGGAGGGCCGTGGACTCGTCATATCGTAGAAGAAATAAATTTATCAGGTAAGCATAAATTTCCTTTTCTTCTACAAGATATGACGAGTCCAAGGATTTCATCCTTACTTGTGGGATACAATACCAAAGCAACAGGACACGGATGAAAGGGAGGGACAAGACAGGAACCTAAACAGAAGGCACCACTGCTTGAAGAACCTTTCTCCCAAAACCAGCCTCAGAAGAAGCAAAAGTATCAAATTTGGAAAATTTGGAAAAAGTGTGAAGAGACGAGCAAGTCGCAGTCTTGCAAATCTGTTCAACAGAAGCATCGTTTTTAAATGCCCATGAGGAAGCCGCAGCCCTAGTAGAGTGAGCCGTAATTCTTTCAGGAGGCTGCTGTCCAGCAGTCTCATACGCCAGACAGATGATACTCTTCAGCCAAAAAGAAAGAGAGGTAGCCATAGCTTTCTGACCCCTACGCTTTCCAGAAAAAACAATGAATAATGAAGAAGATTGACGAAAATCCTTAGTAGCCTGCAAGTAAAACTTCAGGGCACGGACCACGTCCAGGTTATGCAACATACGCTAGGACATAGGACATAATGAAGGAACAACTATTTCCTGATTAATATTCTTATTAGAAACAACCTTAGGAAGAAAACCAGGTTTGGTACGTAAAACCACCTTATCAGAATGGAAGATAAGATAAGGCGAATCACATTGTAATGCTGAAAGCTCAGAAACTCTACGAGCAGAAGAAATAGCAATAGCTTAATATCTATGGAATGCATGAGTTCAAACGGAACCCCTTGAAGAACATTAAAGGGACATAATACTCATATGCTAAATCACTTGAAACTGATGCAGTATAACTGTAAAAAGCTGACAGGAAAATATCACCTGAGCATCTCTGTAAAAAAGGAAGATATTTTACCTCACAATCTCCTCAGCTCACAGAGTAAGTTCTGTGTAAAAACTTATACTCAGCTGCTCCCAGCTGCAGGTAAAAAAAAATAAAAAATGAAGAAATGAACAGCAGCCAATCAGCATCAGCAGTGCTGAGGTCATGAACTCTTTTACTGTGATCTCATGAGATTTGACAACTCTCATGAGATTTCATAGTAAGCTGAATAGGGAAATAATATGAGAGTGCACGAGGCTCATCCCCTAAGCTGTCCCAGGACAGACACACTAAAATGCTTCTTAGAAATCCTTTACAATGGGATGTGGCTACTGAGGAACTTTTGAGGTAAAATATCTTTCTTTTTTACATAGAGATGTTCAGGTGATATTTTCTAGTCAGCTTTTTACAGCTATACTGCATCACTTTCAAGTGTTTAAACATTTGGGTATTATGGCCCTTTAAGAACTAAATTTAAACTACAGGGTGGAGCAATTGGTCTAAACACAGGCTTAATTCTGGTTAGAGCTTGACAAAAAGACTGGAACATCTGCCAAACGTTTGTGTATCAAAATTGTCAAAGCAGAAATTTGTCCCTTTAAGGAACTCGCTGATAACCCTTTCTCCAATCCTTCTTGGAGAAAAGACAGAATCCTGGGAATCCTAACTTTACTCCATGAGTAGCCCTTGGATTCACACCAAAAAGATATTTACGCCATATCTTATGATAGATCTTTCTAGTGACAGGCTTACGTGCCTGAATCAAGGTATCGATGACCGAATCAGAAAATCCCCGCTTAGATAAAATCAAGCGTTCAATCTCCAGTCAGCTGCAGAGAAATTATATTTGGATGTTGGAAAGGACCTTGAATGAAAGGTCCTGTCTCACTGGAAGTTTCCACGGAGGCAGAGAGGACATGTCCACTAGATCTGCATACCAAGTCCTGCGTGGCCACGCAAGCGCAATTAGAATTACTGAAGCTCTCTCCTGTTTGATCCGAGCAATCACCCAGGGAAGGAGAGGAAATGGTGGAAACACAAGCTAGGTTGAACGACCAAGGCACTGCCAAGGCATCTATCAGTTCGGCCTGAGGATCCCTCGACCTGGACCCGTATTTTTGGAGCTTGGCATTCTGTCGAGACGCCATCAGATCCAATTCCGGTCTGCCCCATCGGAGAATCAGTGAGGCAAAGACCTCCGGATGGAGTTCCCACTCCCCCGGATGAAATGCCTGTCGGCTTAAAATATCCGCTTCCCAGTTGTCCACTCCTGGGATGTAGATTGCTGACAGAGAGTGGGCCTCCGCCCATTGAATTATCTTGGATATTTCTGTCATTGCTAAGGAACTCCTCGTTCCTCCCTGATGATTGATGTAAGCCACAGTCGTGATGTTGTCCGACTGGAATCTGATGAATTTGGCCGAAGCCAACTGCGGCCATGCCTGAAGCGCATTGAATATTGCTCTTAATTCCAGAATATTGATTGGAAGTAAAGACTCCACCTGAGTCCATACACCCTGAGCCTTCAGGGAATTCCAAACTGCACCCCAGCCTAGAATACTGGCGTCCATTGTCACTATCACCCACGAGGGTCTGCGGAAACACGTCCCTTGGGACAGATGATCCGGCGACAACCACCAAAGAAGAGAGTTTCTGGTCTCTTGGTCCAGATTTATCGGAGGAGATAAATTTGCATAGTCCCCATTCCACTGTCCGAGCATGCACAGTTGCAGTGGTCTGAGATGAAACCGAGCAAACGGAATGATGTCCATTGCCGCCACCATTAATCCAATTACCTCCATGCACTGAGCCACAGATGGCCGAGGATTGGACTGAAGGGCTCGGCATGAATTTAGAATCTTTGACTTTCTGACCTCCGTCAGAAAAATCTTCATGGCTATAGAATCTATCAGAGTTCCCAAGAAGGGAACCTTTGTCTGTGTAATTAGTTAACTTTTTTCTAGATTCACCTTCCATCCGTGAGTTTTCAGAAAGGATAACACTGTGTCTGTATGAGATTTTGTTAGATGATAAGACGACGCATGAATCAGAATATCGTCCAGATAAGGCACCACTGCTATGCCCCGCGGTCTGAGGACCACCAGAAGGGACCCTAGAACCTTCGTGAAGATTCTGGGTGCTGTGGCCAGCCCGAAGGGAAAAACCACTAACTGAAAATGTTTGTCCAGGAAGGCAAACCTTAGGTACTGATGATGATCCTTGTGGATAGGAATATGAAGGTATGCATCCTTCAAGTCCACGGTAGTCATATATTGACCCTCCTGGATCATTGGTAAAATTGTTTGAATGGTCTCCATCTTGAAGGATGGGACTCTGAGAAACTTGTTTAGTCTCTAAAATGGGTCTGAATGTTCCCTCTTTTTTGGGCACCACGAAAAGATTTGAATAAAACCCCTGCCCCTGTTCTAGTCTTGGGACAGGACGAATTACTCCCAAAGTAGAGAGGTCTTTTACACAACATAAGAACACCTCTCTTTTTATCTGGTCTACAGACAATCATGAAAGAAGAAATCTCCCTCTTGTGAGAAAAATTTTTAATTCCAGTTGATACCCGTGGGTCACGATTTCCAGTGCCCAGGGGTCCTGAACATCTCTTGCCCAAGCCTGGGCAAAGAGAGAAAGTCTGTCCCCTACTAGATCCAGTCCCGGATCGGGGGCCGCCCCTTCATGCTGTCTTGGTAGCAGCAGTGGGCTTCTTGGGTTGTTTACCCTTGTTCCAAGTCTGGTTGGGTCTCCGAACAGACTTGGTCTGGGCAAAATTCCCTTCCTGCTTGGTGGAAGACGAGGAAGAAGAGGGGACTCCTTTAAAGTTCCGAAAGGAACGAAAATTATTTTGTTTACCTCTCAGTTTAGTAGTTCTATCCTGAGGTAGGAGATGACCCTTACCTCCCGTAATGTCAGAAATAATTTCCTTCAAGTCAGGCCCGAATAGGGTTTTCCCCTTGAAAGGAATAGCCAAAAGCTTTGACTTAGATGACACATCAGCCGACCAAGATTTTAACCATAACGCTCTACGCGCTAAAATAGCAAATCCCGCATTCTTAGCCGCCAATTTAGCAATCTGAAAGGCGGCGTCTGTAATAAAAGAATTAGCCAGCTTAAGAGCCTTAATTATATCTAATATATCCTCTAAGGGATTCTCAGTCTTAAGAGACTCTTCTAAAGCATCAAACCAGAAGGCTGCCGCAGTGGTAACTGGAACAATGCAGGCCGTTGGTTGCAAGAGGAAACCCTGATGAATAAACAATTTCTTTAGAAGACCCTCCAATTTCTTATCCATAGGGTCTTTAAAAGCACAACGGTCTTCAATAGGAATAGTTGTACGCTTTGCCAGGGTAGATATAGCTCCCTCCACCTTAGGGACTGTTTGCCATGAGTCCCGAACAGTGTCAGCTATGGGATACATCTTCTTGAAATTAGGAGAGGGTGAGAACGGAATACCTGGTCTGTCCCTCTTAATAATCTCAGAGATTCTCTTAGGAACCGGAAAAACATCAGTGTAGGCAGGTACTTCTAAGTATTTGTCCATCTTACACAATTTCTCTGGTGGCACCACAATAGGGTCACAGTCATCCAGAGTCGCTAAAACCTCCCGAAGCAACAGGCGGAGGTGTTCAAGCTTAAATCTAAAGGACATGGTGTCCGAGTCTGTTTGAGGTACCGCATTTCCCGAATCTGAAAGTTCCCCCTCAGACAAAAGTTCCCTGACCCCCAAATCAGATCCCTGTGAGGGTATATCAGAAATAGGTAATAAAGCATTAGAGGACTCAGTATTCGCATTGACTTCTGTCCTACTGCGTTTACCCTGTAACGCTGGCAACTTAGATAATACCTCTGTAAGGGTAGTTGACATAACTGCAGCCATATCCTGCAGAGTAAAAGAATTAGACGCGGTTGAAGAACCAGGCGTAGTTTGGGTGGGCGTTAAAGGTTGTGACGCTTGGGGAGAAGATAGCGGTATATCCTGATTCTCCTCAGACTGAGAATCATCCTTAGACATATTTTCTTTACATAAAATTTGTGCTTTGCACTGCAAGGACCTCTCAGTACATGAGGGACAAAAAGTTAGAGGGGGTTCCACCGTGGCATCTAAACACATAGAGCAATGAGTTTCCTCCTCAGAGTCAGACATGTTAAACAGATTAGCACTCTTATAATAGAGGTTCCTTTATTAAAAAAAAAATTCTCTGATTTCAATTATAGTAAAAAGTTAATGCAGAAAAAATTACTGTACTGCGCCTTTAAATTTTAAAACCGCAACTATTTTTCTGAGACGTTCAAAAACGTGTTTTTTTTAGCAATAAATTTATTTGAAAATGATCAAAAACACTCTAACAATATTGCATCCACTTGCTCAAATATGGTAAACCAATATAATAACGATGTTTAACAAATAAAGTATGTTTTATCTCTAATTGGGCCCCTGCACCATGCCACAGCTCTGCTGTGGCGCCTACCTGCTCCCGAATGTGACTGCTACTGCTGCTCGAGAAGCTATTCAGGCCCTCTTGAAGTCCGGAACACTCAGGTCTCCCCAGAGAACAGGACTCTGTCGCCCATGCGATCCAGCTGAACTGCGCGTCTGAGCGTGCAAAAAAGGCCCTGCCCACCGTGGGCGTTATGCAAGTACGGCAAGACCCGATTGGGTCATAGTAAAAAAATGAAACATGTCCCCTATAACCCATGTGCCCTCTTATAAAAACTCGGTATAGTAAGAGAAAAACTCTACACAATATGTCATAACACTAAGCCATGAGCCTTTCATAACATGACCCTTTGAAACAGAACCGCAACTCCCAGTGTCAAAGCCCCTCTTTATCAGCCAAAAATCTTTAACATAGTATGGTAATAAAGAAAAAGGGATTCCAGGTACACCATTTCTTTATACATGTGTATACTGCTTACCCCTCCCCATAAAGGGGAAAATGTCAGCCTGTTCTGTGCATCAACTCTCCCCAGAAACAAAAAGACTGAACATACCTCAAAATTGCTTGTAGCAACACACCGGTCTCCACCCTGAGGATTTTCTTACACTATCTCCAGCAGCTGTGGGAACCATAATGGATCTTAGAAAATGCTTGCTAAGATTATCAACATCTGGGCAGGAAGCATCCTCACTTTCGAATCAGTCAATAGAATAAGATCTGCTTAAATCCTATTGGCTGATTTAAACACGCACAAGCCAGCTTTTCTAAAACTTGTTATGGCAGCGCTATGGAGGGTGAAATAACACAACTTTTGTTGTGTTCATTAAATACCCTCTATAGCGCAAAACTCGTAATCTAGGTATACGTGAACAATTTTATTATCCCAACTACGTTGCAATATCATGCAACAAATGGTTAAAAAAAAAATATAAGAAAAAAAACAACAAAACAGTTATTCTGATTCTTATACTATCTTTGGAGATCACACTGTGGAGACAGCAGAGCTCTATTGGGATATACAGCAAGTTTACATTGGACCATTAAACTATGTCCCCCTACACACTCCCTGTACCAATATTCACTGGGCAAGATTACAAGTCGCGCGATATGGTCATTTCACAAGCAATTTTCATTGCACAGATATTACAAATCTTGAAAAATCACGATTGTGCACGCGCAATTGCCTTTTACGCAACAATCCTTTCCATGTTTGAAGAGCTGTGGTTAACAGTTTTCCGCAATAAAAAAGTTTTACCAAACACTTCAAAAATAAATAACAAAGTACAGTTACACTCATTTTAACACTATCCAATAAAAATTATTTTAAAAAAATATTGCACACAAAAGTTATAAGGGCTCAAAGATAAGAGATCTTGGGTGTTAGAAAAAAAGCAGACGAAGGGATTTTGCATAGATATACATACACATACATTGCTAAAGATGTATTTGTATGTATATATGTATATATATATATATATATATATATATACACATGTCTATATATCTGTAGTGTACATATATATTAATGTATTTATATGTTTATGTAATGACAGACATATATACACATATAAAAACATAAATATATATGTAGACATATATAAAAGTCCATTAGAGCCCTTTGCCATTAACTAGATGAAAACATGATAAAACATATTTATGCAATATTCATATTTAATAAAAATTTAAACTATAAGGCCGAATTATCAAGCTCCGAATAGAGCTTGATGCCCGTTTCCGTGCAAGCCTTCTGAGGCTGCAGTCTTTAATCCACCTGATCCTATACGATCGGACTGATTGACACCCCCTGCTACCCGCGAATCTGCAGGGGGCGGCATTGCACAAGCAGTTGACAAGAACTGCTTGTGCAATGATAAATGTTGACAGCGTATGATGTCGGCATTTATCAATGTGCAGCGGACATGATACGCTACATGGTATCATGTCCGTCTGCACTTTAATAAATCACCCTGTATTTACTGTAAATATTTTACATTTGCTAATGCGAATATGCTATGTGGTTTGCGCAATGGGTGTTAGTTTTTTTTTTTTTAAATAGTTTTCTCTCCATTGACTTCTATGGGGAATGCAAAATTGCTATGGTGATTGCCAAATCTTGGGTGGTAGTTTTTTTTCTCCATTGATCTCTATTGGGGAATACATGCACACCCACATGAAAACGCAACTTAGTTTATGAGCGATATTCGGGTTAACGCATGCGCAAACTAAGTTATTTTGCAACTTGTAATACCAGCGCAACCCCAAATGCGCAAAATCCTTAACACGCGCAGTGTTTTAGCGGTTGCTTAAAACAGATTTGCTGCGCGACTTGTAATCAAGCCCACTATTAGCAGTCACAATGCAGGGCTCTAAAATGATGTAACACCAGGATAGATACTAAAACTGATAGGTCAGTATTAATGCAATTTACGGTAGATTTGAAGATACATTTGCCTCAGATGGGTCTGTTCACAAGATAGATGACAGCAGCAATGCATCAAGATCTTCTCTACTAATGCATCAAGATCGCCTTCCCTCACGCTGGTTTCATGGGTCCGCTCTGATTGGGCTTTATGATACATACCCCCAGGTGGGGGGAGGGACCCAGCAGCTTAGTTTGATGGCAATCTCTATATGTACAATGTAGTGTATGGTTCAATGTATTAACACTGACCACCTTATCCAGTTTGCCTCATTTGCTTATATTTTATATTTGTATAGCTTTAAATGTTGTGTCCATTTTTAATGTTGATGTCAGGTCGCCATGATAGTCCATGCAATTAGGATGTATTTGTAGATGTTATTATTTGATTGTTTATACAGATTTGGTTGTATATATCTGGCTACCATAGTAACCCACACAATGGTATTTTACATACAGATGATGGTGATGGTTCAATTAACAATCACAGAATAGCACATGTGTTATATAGCAAGTGTATCATTCATTGTTGTATTGAATAGCCTGAGTAAACAGCCCCTGAGAGGCTGAGAAACGTGTTGCTCTGTTTTTAATAAAGATTTGTTTTTATGATACACTTGCACTTTGGAATTTTTATCTTTTGTTTCGTGGAGCTTGGAGCGGATACAGTTTGCACAAGAGCGCAGTCTACTGGGCGGCTGAGATTTCCCACTTCGCCTATAATGCACCTGGAGCTGCACAACATTTTGTAAGTGTTACCATTTATCATCTCTTTGTCAGTCCATACTGTACTAGGCTATGGTAGTTCTGTTTTCTAATTTTCATATAGGCATTAATGATACATCTGTGACAACTTCCTGTTCGGGTGCCCAGTTTGCCTGCATCTAGTGAGCTGGACCACTACAAAGTTCCAGTCTGCCTCATTAGCACCATTGGGTGCTCTCTCTTTGTGAGTACCTCTATTTACCATACTGCTTATCTCCTTGTTTGATGGTACTAGGCCATGTTGGCGCCTCTGCTTTCTTTTCTCCAAACGGCAAATTTGCCCGTTTGCGGGCGCGCAATAATAAACCTGCCATTACAAGTGGCTGGTTATTGCTACTGCAAGCTTGCAGTAGCAATAACAAACATAGATATTGCCGGCAGATAAGAGCCATAGGCCCAGCAAGTCTGCCCGATATTACCTAACAGTATAAACTTATTTAGTTTGTAGGATAGCCTTATGCTTGTCCCAGGCATTTGTAAAGTCCCCCACAGTGTTTGTCATTACTACCTCTTGAGGAAGTTTATTCCATAAATCAATCACTCTTTCTGTAAAGTGCTTCCTCAAATTACTCCTGAATCTACTACCCTTTAGCATGAGATCATGACCCTTTATTCATGAATTTTCCATTTTATGTAAAATACTCACAGCCTCAGTTTTACTAAGCTTTTTAACGTACTCTGGCTAATTTTATAAATGTGCCCCAAATGCCAAAACACAGCCTAGTGTACTTTATTAAACAATAAAGATAGCAGCATCTTTATTTTTTAATAAAATTACTGCACTAGGCAGTATTTTGGGGCTAAAGTTGGTGGGAGTGTGGTCAATGATTGCGGTCAATGAGAACTGTGTGTTCCCAGTAAATATATATGAATATGCTTAAATACATACAGGGAGTGCAGAATAATTAGGCAAGTTGTATTTTTGAGGATTAATTTTATTATTGAACAACAACCATGTTCTCAATGAACCCAAAAAACTCATTAATATCAAAGCTGAATAGTTTTGGAAGTAGTTTTTAGTTTGTTTTTAGTTATAGCTATTTTAGGGGGATATATGTGTGTGCAGGTGACTATTACTGTGCATAATTATTAGGCAACTTAACAAAAAACAAATATATACCCATTTCAATTATTTATTTTTACCAGTGAAACCAATATAACATCTCAACATTCACAAATATACATTTCTGACATTCAAAAACAAAACAAAAACAAATCAGTGACCAATATAGCCACCTTTCTTTGCAAGGACACTCAAAAGCCTGCCATCCATGGATTCTGTCAGTGTTTTGATCTGTTCACCATCAACGTTGCGTGCAGCAGCAACCACAGCCTCCCAGACACTGTTCAGAGAGGTGTACTGTTTTCAGATCAGGTGAACAAGGAGGCCATGTCATTAGATTTTCTTCTTTTATACCCTTTCTTGCCAGCCACGCTGTGGAGTACTTGGACGCGTGTGATGGAGCATTGTCCTGCATGAAAATCATGTTTTTCTTGAAGGATGCAGACTTCTTCCTGTACCACTGCTTGAAGAAGGTGTCTTCCAGAAACTGGCAGTAGGACTGGGAGTTGAGCTTGACTCCATCCTCAACCCGAAAAGGCCCCACAAGCTCATCTTTGATGATACCAGCCCAAACCAGTACTCCACCTCCACCTTGCTGGCGTCTGAGTCGGACTGGAGCTCTCTGCCCTTTACCAATCCAGCCACAGGCCCATCCATCTGGCCCATCAAGACTCACTCTCATTTCATCAGTCCATAAAACCTTAGAAAAATCAGTCTTGAGATATTTCTTGGCCCAGTCTTGACGTTTCAGCTTGTGTGTCTTGTTCAGTGGTGGTCGTCTTTCAGCCTTTCTTACCTTGGCCATGTCTCTGAGTATTGCACACCTTGTGCTTTTGGGCACTCCAGTGATGTTGCAGCTCTGAAATATGGCTAAACTGGTGACAAGTGGCATCTTGGCAGCTGCACGCTTGACTTTTCTCAGTTCATGGGCAGTTATTTTGCGCCTTGGTTTTTCCACACGCTTCTTGCGACCCTGTTGACTATTTTGAATGAAACGCTTGATTGTTCGATGATCACGCTTCAGAAGCTTTGCAATTTTAAGAGTGCTGCATCCCTCTGCAAGATATCTCACTATTTTTGACTTTTCTGAGCCTGTCAAGTCCTTCTTTTGACCCATTTTGCCAAAGGAAAGGAAGTTGCCTAATAATTATGCACACCTGATATAGGGTGTTGATGTCATTAGACCACACCCCTTCTCATTACAAAGATGCACATCACCTAATATGCTTAATTGGTAGTAGGCTTTCGAGCCTATACAGCTTGGAGTAAGACAACATGCATAAAGAGGATGATGTGGTCAAAATACTCATTTGCCTAATAATTCTGCACTCCCTGTATATATTTATGTGTTGATATGTGTATATACACATATTAACACATAAATATATACAGGTTGCCCTCGGTTTATGCCGGTTCAATTTACGCCGTTTCAGAATAACAACCTTTTTTTTCAGTCATGTGACTGCTATGAAAAGCATTGAAAAGCAGAGAACTAATTAAAATAGCCAGTAGGGGAAGCTGTCTGCTTGTGTTGCAGCAAAGTTATGCAAGCTTAGCAGGTCTGAAATTAATCTGTGTACACAGAACAAACATTAGCTATCAAGCAGCTTTCAAAGCAGCTTTCAAAGCAGCAAGATCTAGCAGCCACTTCCCCATTATCTTCCTGTCCAGCTGCTTGAGGTGAGGGTGCCTAACTGCTTAATCAGTCCAGATTGACATGCATAGAATAGGTGCAGACCCAATAATATATAACATGCTAACAATGCAGAGAACTGTTTGCAGAAAAATGGAAGTAAAAAAATATTATTTAAAAAAAATATTGCACACAAAAGTTATAAGGGCTCAAAGATAAGAGATCTTGGGTGTTAGAAAAAAAGCAGACGAAGGGATTTTGCATAGATATACATACAAATATATATATATACGTCTATATATCTGTAGTGTACATATATATATTAATGTATTTATATGTTTATGTAATGACAGACATATATACACATATAAAAACATAAATATATATGTAGACATATATAAAAGTCCATTAGAGCCCTTTGCCATTAAGTAGATGAAAACATGATAAAACATATTTATGCAATATTCATATTTGATAAAAATTTAAACTATAGGGCCGAATTATCAAGCTCCGAATGGCCCGTTTCCGTGCAAGCCTTCTGAGGCTACGGTCTTTAATCCACCTGATCCTATACGATCGGACTGATTGACACCCCCTGCTAATCTGCAGGGGGCGGCATTGCACAAGCAGTTGACAAGATTGTGCAATGATAAATGCTGACAGCGTATGATGTCGGCATTTATCAATGTGCAGCGGACATGATACGCTACATGGTATCATGTCCGTCTGCACTTTAATAAATCACCCTGTATTTACTGTAAATATTTTACATTTTGCAGGTCGATAAAATGAGCGGTGCCTTGAGACCCTTACGGGTGATTAGCCGCGCTTTACAAGTACCCAATACAATACAATACATGCGTGAATATAACAGAATTAGCTTGTGTGTTTTAGAGTTTGGGTACCAAGAATTATATACATTAGTGCCTACCTGAGAGACACACTATTTGAAAACCTTTAAAAGAACATGTAACCTTTTAATATTCAGATAGAGCACACAATTTTAAACAACTTTCCAATTAACTTTTATTATCAAATTTGCTTAATTCATTTGGTATTCTTTATTGAAGGAGCAGCAATGTGCTACAGGGCGCTAGCTGAACACATCATGTAAGCCAATAAAAAGAGGCATTTATGTGCAGCCTCCAATCCGCAGCTAGCTCCCAGTAGTGCATTGGTGTGCCTAAGCCCATCTAGGTTTGCTTTTTAACAAAGGATACTAAGAGACAAAGAAAATTAGATAATAGACGTATATTGGAAAGTTATTTAAATTTGTATGCTCTGTCTGAATTATAAAAGTTAATATTTACTCTATTGTCCCTGAGAAAGAGTGTATGTATATGATTACATGTAGCACGCTGACTTTTACTTTCACTCGCATGCTAACTGCACTCAAAGTAAAAAATTTACACGGGCGGGTTAGAGCACATAACACAAGTTGAAAGTAAAAAGTTAGCGCTCAAGCAAAAGTCTGATGCGCGCTAACTTCAGGACTTCGGATATTGCGACTAACTTCTTCTCCAATAGACTTCAATGGGGTGTGCTGTTCAAAAGAAAAAAACTAACACTTATTGCTCGCCTGCTAACGCGACACCGCATTAAACCAACAGAAATGAAGAGGAACTCTCAGGTCTTAACGTTTCAAGTTGTCTTCAACTTTTTTTTTTTTTTTATTGAGGTTGAAATAAAGGCATACAAATGATACATTTCCATTAAGTATGATTAAATGGTAGTGTCAAATGCTTAGGACACAATTGTCTATACAAAAATACAAAATGTGCAGTAATAGATAAATCCAGCAATCAACAATAAAACAGTATACCAAACCATACACCTTCTAAAATGTTCAGGAGGCCACTTTTGGACCTCATACCTATAGAGAATATTGATCACACCAGAAGGTATCCTGAAAAAAAGGAGACCACTCATGGGTCTCATAAAATAAACCTCAGTTTCCTATAAATTAACAAGTTTAGCATTCAACTCAGCATATGTATAATTATATCAATGAGATCAGTAAAACATATAGTGTGGGAACAAACGTTTGTCACTCAGTAAAATGGAGATATACACTATATGATAGTGGGAGGGTCTTAAATTAAGTGTTCTATAATGTTCTCAGATATCTGGACTTCAACCTATAAGTCATTTACAATCTGTTAAACATATCAGTAACACTGAGGGTCGCAGCTGTTAGGCATAGTATAAGCAAAGCATGCAATCAGCAGTTAAAGGGTGTGAAGATCCAGCTAATATTTGATTCAGAAGGAGGATAGGGCCAATAGATGCAGGGGAAAAAATAGTTATGTGAAAGAAATAGAAGGATAAATTGATGGCATCAAACCCTAGTGCTAACAAATGTATATGTGACAAATAAACATAGGGTAACAAGATTATACTTAATGTATATTAAGCTAATAATGTCAACATTAGGCTATTACCCATTCCAAAAAAATGAATGCATCAGGCTCATGAGCTATCATTAAAAATATATCCAACAATAGGCACGTTATAAAATACAGATTAGGAGCAATACATATGAGAGGTGCTATAGGAACAGCATAATAATGTTACATAATACTCATACTATACTGTGACATGCATGCAAGTGGTATAAGTCGTATTCATCCTGTACAGTAACATTGACTCATTCCAAAATTAAGAGCTATTCGTAGGGTGCTTGTACAAAGAATCCAGTAAATCTTTGACTGGTTATAAGGTTTAAGTCCCCCGGTAACCATATAGCTCTAACCCACACCATCTCTCCATTGTAAGGACGCTATAATATACGTGCTATAGGCAAGTGGTTTGCACTTCCAGAGTCGTTAGGTTTCCGTTCAGAAAGTCTACGAAGCGCCAATGGGAATTTAGGTAAGTAACAGGCTTGCAGGGGATAAGCATATTTTTATATTGAGCCTCGGTGTTGTCCATCTTAGCAAATAGCGTGTTGCAACATATTAGTGAGGTAAGAGTCCAAGGTGAAGCATCTGGTAATATTCCTTGAGGGCTATTTAAAAAGGGATGTAGTACATTACGGACAGTGGTTAAGGGCTTCTCATCCGTTTTTATCACTGCTAGACCCTGGTTATCCATCAACTCCAGCCTCTGTAAATCAAGTTCAACTGCTGTCACCTCCCAATACGGAGGACCAACAGAACATCTTTGTGGAGCTGGGACAAAGTCATGGGCTGTATTGGTAAGTAGGCAAACGTCTCTTTGCCAATGTTCCTGTTTCTCTTCATAACTCACTTTCTCCTCAGTCTGACTGGAATTATCATATTCGGTTCATTGAATGCCTGGTGTATAGCTGCAGCAAGGTGATTCCCCTGTAATGCCATCTGGTCAGAGGTAGTATGCATTTTCTTCAGTGTTATGATTTCTCTTTTCCGTAGTTTGCCCCAAAAGGCACAGACCGCACACAGTGGCGCGGTAATTTGTGAGGACGGAGCAGGCTTTAAATATAGGCGAGGCCTCAACGTACAAAGTCCGGTACAGAGGGCTGAGGAGCCACGCAACTTTCTAAAACCCTATCTCTTGGGCCGGAGCGTCTTCATTCAAGCTTATCCACTTTATTTAATAGCTTTTCATCAGTATTTCAGCTTTAATCAAAGAAAAGGTGGTTAAGGTCTCAGGAGCTGAAGCTCAATGCGACCAGTAAGATGGCCGCTGCCTGGAAGTCCCCTGTCTTCAACTTTTTATTTCTTGATTCAAACAATGATCCGGTCGACGTTTTGGTCCATGCAAGGACCAATTTCAAGGGCATTTTAATATCTGTATGCAAACAAATCTTAGTATGAATAACACATAGATTTTCCTCTGTTTTACAAATATATACTGGTGAATATCACATTTTATCACTCATTTTGTATATTTTATAAGCCTTTTATATAGCTGACATACCTAATAAGCGATTTTACTTTTCATTTCTAGATGTGGATCAAAATGTAATATTTGTCTTGAATCCACAGTTAATTAGTATTATAGAAAACCTTCAGCAAAGTTATATTTTTGTTTCATGTTTAGAATACTAAATAATCATGTATTTGTGTAACTGTATAACAACTAACAACTTCGATCATACCAGTTGCTCAAAACAAAACAAAAATGTTGTTACAATATCACTTTTTCCAAAAACAGTTTATACACCAAAAGCTGACTTGCTCCAAAATAGAAAAGCTTAAAGTGTTGTACATTTGTGAGACTGCATTTTCTAAAAGAAGTAATTTCTTACCTTATGTATATATCTAATCCCTGTGACAAGCAAGTTACCTGTATGCAAACCCTGTCTTTTATACTGATTGATAATCTGCAATATTTTGCGGTATTCAAAATGAGTAATTTTCTATGCGCCTACGTTACTTGTTTAGGTGCTGTTATATGATGTATATGTCTGTTTAACAAGGTTGTTATGATAAGACAATAGGAGATAAGAGGTAGCTACGACATTAAGACAACCTCACTTTTTTGAGCGTCTCGTGTCATACTAACAACGTTAAAGGGTTGCAATGGACACCTCCTATAGCAGCCACATTGTTTCTCCGTTTAACTCCTGGACCATCCGCTTAAGAGTATTAATTTTACCTTGAGGAACAGTGCCCCTAAGTTATCTATTTACCTAAAATAGTATAAATACAAAAAAAAAAGAGTACAAAAAAATGTAAAAAATATACCTAGCAATTATAATCTAGCGGTCTCTTAATAGCACATAAACAAGACAAATTAGATTAAAAATAAAACAATAATGTTTTTTTCTTGAAACCATGGAAAAAAAGTAAAAGAATTGGAAAAAACATAATTTATGCTTACCTGATAAATTTATTTCTCTTGTAGTGTATCCAGTCCACGGATCATCCATTACTTATGGGATATTAACTCCTCCCCAACAGGAAGTGCAAGAGGATTCACCCAGCAGAGCTGCTATATAGCTCCTCCCCTAACTGCCATTACCAGTCATTCGACCGAAAACATGCAGAGAAAGGAAAACCATAGGGTACAGTGGTGACTGTAGTTTAATGGAAAAATTACCTGCCTTAAAGTGACAGGGCGGGCCGTGGACTGGATACACTACAAGAGAAATAAATTTATCAGGTAAGCATAAATTATGTTTTCTCTTGTTAAGTGTATCCAGTCCACGGATCATCCATTACTTATGGGATACCAATACCAAAGCTAAAGTACACGGATGACGGGAGGGACAGGCAGGCTCTTTATACGGAAGGAACCACTGCCTGAAGAACCTTTCTCCCAAAAACAGCCTCCGAAGAAGCAAAAGTGTCAAATTTGTAAAATTTGGAAAAAGTATGAAGAGAAGACCAAGTTGCAGCCTTGCAAATCTGTTCAACAGAAGCCTCATTCTTAAAGGCCCAAGTGGAAGCCACAGCTCTAGTAGAATGTGCTGTAATTCTTTCAGGAGGCTGCTGTCCAGCAGTCTCATAGGCTAACCATATTATGCTACGAAGCCAAAAGGAGAGAGAGGTAGCCGAAGCTTTTTGACCTCTCCTCTGACCAGAATAAACGACAAACAGGGAAGACGTTTGTCGAAAATCCTTAGTTGCCTGTAGATAAAATTTCAGGGCACGGACTACATCTAGATTGTGTAGCAGACGTTCCTTTTTCGAAGAAGGATTAGGACACAAAGATGGAACCATAATCTCTTGATTGATATTCCTGTTAGTGACCACCTTAGGTAGGAACCCAGGTTTAGTACGCAGAACTACCTTGTCTGAATGAAAAATCAGATAAGGAGAATCACAATGTAAGGCAGATAACTCAGAGACTCTTCGAGCCGAGGAAATCGCCATTAAAAACAGAACTTTCCAAGATAACAACTTGATATCAATGGAATGAAGGGGTTCAAACGGAACCCCCTGTAAAACATTAAGAACTAAGTTCAAACTCCATGGTGAAGCAACAGTTTTAAACACAGGCTTGATCCTAGCTAAAGCCTGACAAAAAGCTTGAACGTCCGGAACTTCTGACAGACGTTTGTGTAAAAGAATGGACAGAGCTGAAATCTGTCCCTTTAAGGAACTAGCGCATAAACCCTTTTCTAAACCTTCTTGTAGAAAAGACAATATCCTCGGAATCCTAACCTTACTCCATGAGTAACTCTTGGATTCGCACCAATATAAGTATTTGCGCCATATCTTATGGTAAATCTTTCTGGTAACAGGCTTCCTAGCCTGTATTAAGGTATCAATAACTGACTCAGAAAAACCACGTTTTGATAAAATCAAGCGTTCAATTTCCAAGCAGTCAGCTTCAGAGAAATTAGATTTTGATGTTTGAAGGGACCCTGGATCAGAAGGTCCTGTTTCAGAGGTAGCGACCAAGGTGGACAGGATGACATGTCCACTAGATCTGCATACCAAGTCCTGCGTGGCCATGCAGGCGCTATTAGAATCACTGATGCTCTCTCCTGTTTGATTCTGGCAATCAATCGAGGAAGCATCGGGAAGGGTGGAAACACATAAGCCATCCCGAAGGTCCAAGGTGCTGTCAAAGCATCTATCAGAACCGCTCCCGGATCCCTGGATCTGGACCCGTAACGAGGAAGCTTGGCGTTCTGTCGAGACGCCATGAGATCTATCTCTGGTTTGCCCCAACGTCGAAGTATTTGGGCAAAGACCTCCGGATGAAGTTCCCACTCCCCCGGATGAAAAGTCTGACGACTTAAGAAATCCGCCTCCCAGTTCTCCACTCCCGGGATGTGGATTGCTGACAGGTGGCAAGAGTGAGACTCTGCCCAGCGAATTATCTTTGATACTTCCATCATTGCTAGGGAGCTTCTTGTCCCTCCCTGATGGTTGATGTAAGCTACAGTCGTGATGTTGTCCGACTGAAACCTGATGAACCCCCGAGTTGTTAACTGGGGCCAAGCCAGAAGGGCATTGAGAACTGCTCTCAATTCCAGAATGTTTATTGGTAGGAGACTCTCCTCCTGATTCCATTGTCCCTGAGCCTTCAGAGAATTCCAGACAGCGCCCCAACCTAGTAGGCTGGCGTCTGTTGTTACAATTGTCCAGTCCGGCCTGCTGAATGGCATCCCCCTGGACAGATGTGGCCGAGAAAGCCACCATAGAAGAGAATTTCTGGTCTCTTGATCCAGATTCAGAGTAGGGGACAAGTCTGAGTAATCCCCATTCCACTGACTTAGCATGCACAATTGCAGCTAAGATGTAGACGTGCAAAGGGTACTATGTCCATTGCTGCTACCATTAAGCCGATCACCTCCATGCATTGAGCTACTGACGGGTGTTGAATGGAATGAAGGACACGGCATGCATTTTGAAGCTTTGTTAACCTGTCTTCTGTCAGGTAAATCTTCATTTCTACAGAATCTATAAGAGTCCCCAAGAAGGGAACTCTTGTGAGTGGAAAGAGAGAACTCTTCTTTTCGTTCACCTTCCATCCATGCGACCTTAGAAATGCCAGTACTAACTCTGTATGAGACTTGGCAGTTTGAAAGCTTGAAGCTTGTATCAGAATGTCGTCTAGGTACGGAGCTACCGCAATTCCTCGCGGTCTTAGTACCGCCAGAAGAGCACCCAGAACCTTTGTGAAGATTCTCGGAGCCGTAGCCAATCCGAATGGAAGAGCTACAAACTGGTAATGCCTGTCTAGAAAGGCAAACCTTAGATACCGGTAATGATCTTTGTGAATCGGTATGTGAAGGTAAGCATCCTTTAAATCCACTGTGGTCATGTACTGACCCTTTTGGATCATGGGTAAAATTGTCCGAATAGTTTCCATTTTGAACGATGGAACTCTTAGGAATTTGTTTAGGATCTTTAAATCCAAGATTGGCCTGAAAGTTCCCTCTTTTTTGGGAACCACAAACAGATTTGAGTAAAACCCTTGTCCTTGTTCCGACCGCGGAACCGGATGGATCACTCCCATTAATAAAAGATCTTGTACGCAGCGTAGAAAAGCCTCTTTCTTTATTTGGTTTGTTGACAACCTTGACAGATGAAATCTCCCTCTTGGGGGAGAGAATTTGAAGTCTAGAAGGTATCCCTGAGATATGATCTCTAACGCCCAGGGATCCTGGACATCTCTTGCCCAAGCCTGGGCGAAGAGAGAAAGTCTGCCCCCCACTAGATCCGTTCCCGGATCGGGGGCCCTCGATTCATGCTGTCTTAGGGGCAGCAGCAGGTTTCCTGGCCTGCTTGCCCTTGTTCCAGGACTGGTTAGGTCTCCAGCCTTGTCTGTAGCGAGCAACAGCTCCTTCCTGTTTTGGTGCAGAGGAAGTTGATGCTGCTCCTGCTTTGAAATTACGAAAGGAACGAAAATTAGACTGTCTAGCCTTAGGTTTGGCTCTGTCTTGAGGCAGGGCATGGCCTTTACCTCCTGTAATGTCAGCGATAATTTCTTTCAACCCGGGCCCGAATAAGGTCTGCCCTTTGAAAGGTATATTAAGCAATTTAGATTTAGAAGTAACGTCAGCTGACCAGGATTTTAGCCACAGTGCTCTGCGTGCCTGAATGGCGAATCCGGAATTCTTAGCCGTAAGTTTAGTTAAATGTACTACGGCATCTGAAATAAATGAGTTAGCTAACTTAAGGGCTTTAAGCTTGTGTGTAATCTCATCTAATGGAGCTGATTCAAGTGTCTCTTCCAGAGACTCAAACCAAAATGCTGCTGCAGCCGTGACAGGCGCAATGCATGCAAGAGGTTGCAATATAAAACCTTGTTGAACAAACATTTTCTTAAGGTAACCCTCTAACTTTTTATCCATTGGATCTGAAAAGGCACAGCTATCCTCCACCGGGATAGTGGTACGCTTAGCTAAAGTAGAAACTGCTCCCTCCACCTTAGGGACCGTTTGCCATAAGTCCCGTGTGGTGGCGTCTATTGGAAACATCTTTCTAAATATCGGAGGGGGTGAGAATGGCACACCGGGTCTATCCCACTCCTTAGTAACAATTTCAGTAAGTCTCTTAGGTATAGGAAAAACGTCAGTACTCGCCGGTACCGCAAAATATTTATCCAACCTACACATTTTCTCTGGTATTGCAACTGTGTTACAATCATTCAGAGCCGCTAACACCTCCCCTAGTAATACACGGAGGTTTTCCAGCTTAAATTTAAAATTTGAAATATCTGAATCCAGTTTGTTTGGATCAGAACCGTCACCCGCAGAATGAAGCTCTCCGTCCTCATGTTCTGCAAATTGTGACGCAGTGTCTGACATGGCCCTAATATTATCAGCGCACTCTGTTCTCACCCCAGAGTGATCACGCTTACCTCTTAGTTCTGGTAATTTAGCCAAAACTTCAGTCATAACAGTAGCCATATCCTGTAATGTGATTTGTAATGGCCGCCCAGATGTACTCGGCGCTACAATATCACGCACCTCCCGAGCGGGAGATGCAGGTACTGACACGTGAGGCGAGTTAGTCGGCATAACTCTCCCCTCGTTGTTTGGTGAAATATGTTCAATTTGTACAGATTGACTTTTATTTAAAGTAGCATCAATACAGTTAGTACATAAATTTCTATTGGGCTCTACTTTGGCTTTAGCACATATAGCACAGATATCTTCCTCTGAATCAGACATGTTTAACACACTAGCAAATAAACTAGCAACTTGGAAATACTTTTCAAGTAATTTACTATAATATGAAAACGTACTGTGCCTATAAGAAGCACAGAAAAAGTTATGACAGTTGAAAATTAATAAACTGAAAAGTTATAGCATCAAATCTTTGTAAAAAACACAATTTTAGCAAAGGATTGCTCCCATTAGCAAAGGATAACTAACCCTGATAGCAGAAAAAAAAAAAAAATACAGAAATAAACGTTTTTTTTTATCACAGTCAACTACAATCTCACAGCTCTGCTGTGAGTGATTACCTCCCTCAAAACAAGTTTTGAAGACCCCTGAGTTCTGTAGAGATGAACCGGATCATGCAGGGAAGACAATAAACTTCTGACTGAATTTTTTGATGCGTAGCAAAAGCACCAAAAAAGGCCCCTCCCCCTCACACATAACAGTGAGAGAGATCAGTAAACTGTCATAAATTAAATAAAACGACTGCCAAGTGGAAAAAAATAGTGCCCAAAACATTTTTTCACCCAGTACCTCAGAAAATTAAACGATTTTACATGCCAGCAAAAAACGTTTAACATTAATAAATTGAGTGTTATTAAAAAGCCTGTTGCTAGTCCCTGCAAATTAGGCTAAAGTTTTATGCATACAGTATAATTCCAGTGAAGTGCCATTCCCCAGAATACTGAAGTGTAAAATATACATACATGACAGCCTGATACCAGTTGCTGCTACTGCATTTAAGGCTGAGTTTACATTATATCGGTATGGCAGAATTTTCTCATCAATTCCATTGTCAGAAAATAATAAGCTGCTACATACCTCTTTGCAGATTAATCTGCCCGCTGTCCCCTGATCTGAAGTTTACCTCTCCTCAGATGGCCGAGAAACAGCAATATGATCTTAACTACTCCGGCTAAAATCATAGAAAAACTCAGGTAGATTCTTCTTCAAATTCTACCAGAGAAGGAATAACACACTCCGGTGCTATTATAAAATAACAAACTTTTGATTGAAGGTATGAAACTAAGTATAATCACCACAGTCCTCTCACACATCCTATCTATTCGTTGGGTGCAAGAGAATGACTGGTAATGGCAGTTAGGGGAGGAGCTATATAGCAGCTCTGCTGGGTGAATCCTCTTGCACTTCCTGTTGGGGAGGAGTTAATATCCCATAAGTAATGGATGATCCGTGGACTGGATACACTTAACAAGAGAAATGAAAGATTATATAAAGAGCACCAGTACTCAGAAGTGGCCTATTATTATTTTCATCTAGATGGATTTTCCACATATCCTAAATTTTGCAAAAAATTATATAAAATGTGACTGTAGTGAGGAGATTTATGAAACAATTTATTTTTTGATTGTTTAAAATTCTATGTCAAGAACTTCTGTTCATCCTAAACTCCTCATCGTGGATTTCTTGTCCCTATAGAAGCAGTATTATTGGCCATAATCTCTAACAGAACTTATAATAGATATTAAGATGTTAATAGAATAATGCATAATCTATAGTAGTATTCAAGCCTTTAGGTATAAATGTTGCAAGTCTGTTTATCCATTTGGTCTCCTTCTTGAGGAGTTCCAAATTTCTGTCACCACCTCTTTTCATTGGAGGAACCTAATCTATCAAGATGGTTCTTAGCATTGCCACTGAATGTCCTTTTTCCAAGAAGTGCGAAGTTGCTCACTTTTTTTGTTTTTTTTTATGGCTTTCCTGATTGCGCTTTGGTGGTTAGCGAGGCTCTCTCTAAATGTGGTACTCGTTTTTCCTACATAGAAGAGTCCACATGGACATGTTATTATATTTTTTTACATATTCAGTGGTACATCTCAATCTCTGATTAATCTGTATAGCTCTACCTGTGTGAGGATGATGAAATTTTGGGCCAGTTATAAATTAATTACATGTTACACAGTTCCCGCAGCTATAGAATCCTGTTTTTGGTAGCCATGTTTTAGGTTGTGTAGTGAACTCAAAGTCAGTTACAACTAATAGATCTCTTAGATTCCTTGCACAATTATATACTATTCTTGGTGCGGGGGGTGGGCTATTGAAAAAAAGGTAGAGATGTATATTGACTAATAATGAACCAGTTTTTTTCAATCACTTTTCTTGTGTGTGGGCTAATTGGGTTGTATATCGTCATCATATTCAACCTATCCTCCTATTTATTAATTTGAGAATGGGACAGAGTGTCTTCTTGTGTCATAGCCCATACGTCATTCAATATCAGGTCTATCTCCCTTTCTGTGTATCCTCTTTGACAAATGTTTCCTTCATAACAAGAAGTTGTGCTTTCTTTCTATATTTTTCACGTATATTCCTGATAACTCTTAACATTTGTGATCTTATTATTCCCTTTTTTAGAGTAGCAGGATGGAAGCTTTTGGCTATTAATAAGAAGTTCCTATCCGAGGGTTTAGAATATAGAGTTGTTACAGGTTTTGTTTCTTTCCCTGTTGTAATCTTGTAAATCTCTATGTCCAAAAAATTAATCACATACGGTAATGTATTGTTGATTTTTTTAAACCATTGTAGCAAGTTCTCCTCTGATCCTCTTCAAATGAGGAATACATTGTCAATGTACCTTTTGTATAGTGTTATACATTTAGTTCTGAAAACACAAACTTACCCTCAAACCATGCCATAAATACATTTGTGTATAAATGGGGCCATGTAAGAACTCATTGCTGTACATACTAGTTGTAGGAAATACTTGTTTTCAAATTTAAAGTAGTTATGGGTAAGGCATACATGTATTAAATCTAAGATTAAATCTATTGGTGGTCTCGTATATCTGGCATCATTTACTAGGAATTGTCTCACAGCTTCCATTCTTATCCCAAGGCGGGATTATAGTGTACAAACTATTCACAAGTATGACAACTTGTATCCCTTTCTTAATACGTTTAATAGAGTAGATCAAGGTTTTTGAATCCAATAGGAAGGCCTTCATTTTTGTGACATTTTTGTGACAAAAAATAGTCCACATACTGTGCCAGAGGTTGAAAGAGTGATCCTGGAAAATGACAAAAAAAGGTCAATGACCCTATAGGGGGCGCTAAATACAGAGCTCAGTGTATAGACAAACTCTCAAGAGCGATAGTATCTCTTTAATACCAAAGCCAAACAGTAAGCCAGGATAAAAAGTTTTTGGTATAATCACCCGTCCCAATGACAGTCCTTTATGATTTTATGGTGATCATGGGAAATATAAATATGATGGATGAGCAGGAGATCCGTGAATGAAAGGCAGCACTCAAACTTCACCGTAAAAGGTCAACAGCTCTTAAAAGAACAAGGAGAGAGGCGCCGTATGTGTGAATCAATCAACAACTGTAGAAAAGCACAAGGATAGTACAGGGTACTCCCATTCTGTGAAGGCACTCCAATGTGCCAATAGATGCAGGTTGGTTTTCAACAGCAGACCAGCTAGCTGATACAGGCAAATACTGGGATCCCAGGAGAGGCTGCACCCCAAGGTAGCGTAGAATAATGCACTCAGCAATGAGAGTATATAATTAAAAATATGTTTTAATATAAAGATAAAAACAATATTAAAAACAACAACTTATGCTGTTATGTGCACAAACAAGTCATGCAACACGTTTCACGGTTAACACCATTTCATCAGGCATGTACTATGAGAGTGATCCTCTGGCTGACACAATGGGACATCCGAGCAGTTTTTCCATGGATTTATGTATCTTTGGAACCGTTTCCACAAAGTTTTCATTTATATATCTATTGTTTATGGCCATCTGGATAATTTGGTCAACCAGCTTTTTGTATTCTCTGGTAGGGTTTGTTTGGAGAGGTTTATATACCTCTTTGTCAGAGAGTTGGTTTAATAATTCTTCTCTTTAGTATCCAAAGTCCAAAAAGACTATAGCACTCCCCTTATCTGCTGGGAGGATCACAATGGTTTTATCCTATTTGAGATCTTGAATGTCTTTTCTTTAGGCTGTATTCAAATTCAAGTTCCTGTTCCTATAGTTTTTAGTCACTTTGTCTATTTCCTGCGTGCAAATTCTAGTAAAGATTTTGATAGTTGGATTCTACTTTTTTATAGAATGGTAGACCTCTTTTTGTTGTGCTATTTCCAAATTGTACCCTCAGTTTTAGTTGTCTTTGAAATCTGTTCAAGTCTACTAGATTGTCAAAACATATTGGTCTTAGGCGTGAGAACAAAGCTAAATAAGCCCTTTATTTAAAACTTCTTTCTCTGTGTCTGTTATCTTTCTATTAATTAAGTTGATAACTACAGTATATCTTCTGGGTTGCTCCTGACCAGATCTTTCTTCAAGCTGGAGGATCTTTGAATATCAGGGTTTAAGTGAGAGAATTGTGTATAAATATAAAGATAAGCTTATGCGATCTGCTCTTTCTGCAAGATTGGCCAATCTGATTAGATTGTGGTTTCAATTAGAAGAGAATACTATTTTCTATACAAAATATACCAAAGAAACAATTTTCCATATATTTTAAACTTAACAGCTGGTATAACAAGTTATTGTAAACACATCAAGGGGAAACTAATCTTACACTGTCCCTTCAAGTACATCAACAAATGGCATTAGTGTGTTTTTTCTTCTAAGCACAAAAGCAGTTATTTGTAAAAGGTATTGAAAAGTGTGCCAGTTTGGTTTCTTAAAGGGACAGTTTACTCAAAAATGTTATTCCCTTTAATTTGTTCCCAATGATCCACTTTACCTGCTGGAGTGTATTCAATTGTTTACAGGTATTTCCTTTACCCTTGTATTGGTATTTGAAATAGCTTATTTAGCCTGTGGTATCCCCATAGATAAGCTGTGTAAACACAGCCAGCAGAAGAAATTACACTCCCAGTGGGGTATAGAAGAGATAAGGTAATAAAATGTTAATTTTCTATTGTTCTCGCCAAGTATTGGCTTTAGTTTACGGACAGATACAAGATAATAAAGCATGTATATGTTCACAATGTGATAAAGTAATGAGATCTGATTATACCTAAAAGCTCAACCCATTTAATTAAGTTGTAGCTTGAAAACACAAAATCAGCCAGTTCATATACATAAACCTTAAAAATTCTCATACATTTTATACTCTGCAGTTGGTAAAAAAAAGTAATTGGAAACACATTAAGGGAAAAACAATTTTACAGAATACTGTCCCTTTAAGTCCTGTATGAGAAGTCACAATGACTTTACCAGGGCTTTTCACTTAATATTTACAGTGTTTATGTGATTATCGCTTGATAATACAAGTGTAAAGTATAGGGAGTATTTCATGACACATACTGTATAGCAGGGGTTCCCACATCCAAACATGTTTCCCTTGGATCACCCTTGACTAATTTATATTTTATATGCATATTATACTCACATGGATACATTACTTTATTTTAATGCCATACAAATTGAATAGAGCTATGTATAGACAGTATTTCACAAGTGTGTCAAAAAAATACTTTTAAAGGTTGGGAGATTATGATCAAGGAAAATGTTTATGAGAAATTTGGACGGCGTTTCTCCCTACTGCCTAGTTGAGAAAAGACCCAACCATTGAGAATATTTGAGGCACCAGTGGGCTCTGTGTTGTCATGCTTGTGCTGTGGAATAGCGGGGCTGAATAGGGGGCCCACAAATTTGTCTTGCCCAGGGCCCCGTAAATGCTAAGGGGGGTCTTGGTTGTAAAAAATAGTGTCTGTGTTTTTTTCTTAAACTCTTTAGTCAAATAAAAAAGCTTATAAGGGCCTTTGAGGATAGTTATAAAACGTTGATCTGCACATAGGAGTTCGCATAAGCCTCTACTCAAATTAATGCTCAATTATTCATGCAAGGTGATCACTATAACTATAGTAATCAGCGGGGCTACTAAAGCTTATATAGGGGCTTTATTTTAAAGAAAAGCTTCTGGGCTTAAAAAACTTCTTGGGTGTTTCTAGGTCTTTTTGATGGTCTTATAAGTGCTAGAGACCCCCACATTGGAAATGTATGTGTGCTTTTTTATTTAAATTTATTTAAAATTGTTACTGTCTTTCAAACAGTGGGTCCTGGGGGTTTCTTTAGCTTCAGGGAGCTGAGATTGAGGTTTTTTTATTTTTTTATTGAGGTTTAGCGAAACAAAAACAGCATACATTGCCAGCCTTGTAACATAAAAGAGAGGCATATCGTTATTATTATACAATAAACATTGTCAAAGGGAGCAAAATGATAAAAAGCAAATATGTAAAAGAGACATAAAACTGTATAACATCTAGGCATCTTGAACCTCTATTTTCTGAGTTTAATAGCTTAATTGACTGGGTATTGGGAAGGTCGCATGTGGGTCTTCTTGTTACTGGAGGTCAAAAAGAAAACATATGGTACCCAGATTGGCAGCCATTTTAGGGCTTGGGGATAGCCAATAACAATCAGCGGGTAAGCACCGCTTAAGGTATAGGTTATTGGACTAAAATAGATAGTGAAAAAAAAAGGTGAAGGCAGGTAATCACATAATGGCCAAAAATAATGAACTGAGTGAAGGGACAGGGCTTTAAGAACTGGTAAAGTATTATAGCACTAGGATTTAGATAGAGACATATAGCATACATAGTGGTATAAGTTCTAAGAGGGGTGTCTCTCTTCAGGGGTGCCAGGGAGGTGAGAAACCAAGTCAAGCTGGGGATTCAGGAGTAGTACTATATGACTTGGCCTCTAAATATGATAAAGACAAAGGACAAAATTAAAAATAATATTATAGCAACCCTTAAATTGTAACAGGGTGCTGAGATCAATGTTCTTTACAACATACAAATTTTATACTATTGTACTTTCAAGCGAACTTAGGAACAAACCATGACAAGCAACTGTGTAATAAATTAAAGCTATACGGTTATAAAAAGGAAACTGTTGTATACATATTATAGAACAATATATTATTGGCTAGTCTATCGGTTACCCCAGTTGGAGGGCAAACTCCAGAAATGACCCATATGCTGAGAAATACATAAATTACAAATAGA
Source organism: Bombina bombina (assembly GCF_027579735.1). Taxonomy (NCBI): domain Eukaryota; kingdom Metazoa; phylum Chordata; class Amphibia; order Anura; family Bombinatoridae; genus Bombina; species Bombina bombina. The sequence continues at coordinate 90,083,387 of NC_069500.1, read as the reverse complement.
TTACAAATGGATTGTCCCCTATTTATATCCTATCTAAACATAGATTTCTAAAAAAGTACCTACACCACACAATACATGGGGTTATGCTAACAGCTGCAGAATCATGACAATGCAAAACTAAAGTACAATATTGGGCCGTAAAAAAACCCTGAATTTCAGAATTCAGAGTGGACCCTTCACTATATATATTCACTATCCTAGGTGGAACGATATTTGACCTTAGACTTCTAGATCTATCAAAAAGTTAATACGGATATGTAGACCCGGGAACACAAGAGGGGTATATTGTTAGAGTTGTATATGTGTTATATGTGTAGGCCTGGATAGGTCCTAAGAGCATAATAAATCCACCACTATTTTGCAGATAGGTCCCCCTAAAAAAGCTGTTATCTAGATTGCTACATTATAGTATGTCTGAAGTAACTAATTAGAGCAAAATAACATAGGCTAGGGAAGAAAAAGGTGATATATATATAATATGCCTAATGAGATATAGTCAGTACTGATACACTTGTTGTGAAGGTTAATGAATATGGGATAAACAGAAACAAGCATACATAAGTATGGAGGTGTAGTAGTATGGGGGACATAGTTGTCTTGACATGGACCACTTTATAATGGGGAAACTCTAATAACACAAATAACAAGTAAAAGCCTGTCATGACCGAAAACTTATATGTATTCCTTGTTTAGTATCTATTTATGATTCTCTGGATAGGCATAGGAGCTTCATGATATATATAAGAGGGTAGGACATAAAATAGTAAAGCAAATTGATACTTAACAGCACTTTGTTATAAAAAAAAAAAAAAAATAGCCAATAAGTCTATTGTTCCATTGCAGTAAAAGGGTTAAACCAGGTTAAGGTAGCATAAGAAGTACTCTGTTAAAGGGAAACTAGGTGCCCCAAAATTGCCAGTTAATAATAGAACAGTCACCCGACTCCTCTTTTTTGCGATAGCTCAGAGATGGAGACACAGCAGGTGTGGGGGTCAAGCGAGTCGTGTTGAATCAGGATGTCAGATTCCGGTTTAAAGACAGACAAAGGTTCTAGCACTAACGGTTAATCTTTAAAAATAGTTCAGTAACTGTGATAAGGGTTTTCCTTGTTGTTTGTTTATGCACAGAATGACCTCTTTTCGGCCATCAGTTGCTAATATACAAGTGTCAATTTGACATGCCCCAGAGCAATGCAGTCCCAGCACATCAATATACAGAAAAAGATGGTAATTTATGTTGCTTACCCGCTCCGTGCGGTAACATTCATCAGCAGCTCGTGTCACGTCTTTTAAGGGTCGGTCCACAGGAGTCTCGATGTCCGGCTTTTAACCCCTTAATGACCACAATGTACCCTGTATGTCACTGGTCGTTAAGGGTTTTTTCAGGACATAATAGCACAAGTCTATCAAGAACACGCTATTAATGCCCTCCCTCCAGCAGGCTTTGTGGAATAGAGCAGTCTCAACGCTGGTGGCAAGACCGCGCTATAAAACAATAAAGTCCCAAAAAAAGGCCAGTGACATACAGGGTACGTCGCTGGTCCTTAAGGGGTTAAACTAAGCCTTGCTCCCTCCTCGATCACCTCTCGGACGGTTGAATCACTATGCCGCTGCAGTGTTTCTCCTTCTCTTCTGTTAGTGCTCTGCTTGGATCTCGGTCTTTCCAGGGAAACCCGCTTCCACTCACAGTCTGACGAGTTACACCTGTGCTCACTCCTTTTTTTCCCCCTATTGGTCCAATATCTGCTTTCAAAGCGGTCAATGAGGATCACCAGGCGATTTTGCGTTATATAAAACTTAACTTTTATTGCTTGTCAGCTCACATTAAAAACTTCGGTATAACATCAACATGACATAGATAGATCAGCTTTCTTCAGCTTACGCGTTTCATAGCATAATCATAGCATAAGAAAGTAACACACACTATACATTTTTAAAATACCCACCACCACTTGATTGGATAATCTAAAAACAATTGACTGACTATCTGATTGGATGTTGATTTTGACACTCCCTGCTCTGTTTCAATCCACTGAACTTGAAGGTTCTCTATTAACCCTATTTTCAGATACAAATGATACTTGGGTTAAATTCTTGTGTGTTAGATCAATATTTTTTATTTATTCTTTAAAGTTGCTACATTTTATTGTTGCAATTTTTTCACCAACTTAATCTCTTACTTGTAACATTTTATAACTTGCAAAATTTCTTATTCTAACGTGATCTCTTATTTGTAAATTAAAATTTATATATATCACTTTATTTGCTTTTGCTAGGATTTCTTAACTTGTTATTCTTCTGATTTTGCGATTGAGATTCTTTGGTTGCCTATAATTTGTGTACTGTTTATCTTTAAAATTATCCATTCTGAAACCTTCTTTAATCAACTGCTAGTTGAAAACTTATACAGCGGTTATTTAAATAATATTTATTTGTTCTTTTGGGACTTTTATATTTTTTCTTTAACTGACTTACTCCAAAAAATATATTAGTATTTTGTTTCATGAATTATTAAGGAGCCTTATTAAAGAACATTTTTTAAAAGAACATTTTTCAAAGAACATTCTTATTAAAGAACATTCTTTAAAAAACATTCTCCAAAAAACACACTAGTTCAATTGTTTTATTTAGCCTTTAGACTGATATTTGTATGCTTGTTTCATTTTTCTCATTTGATATTTCTTAATTTTACCCTAAGCTATGTGTTCCGTGGGTACCTCTAAATAATTCCTCTCCCTTTAAGGATTTTAAGCTTCAAAGTTGTCTTAAAGTGACATGAAACCCACATTTTTTCTTTCATGATTTAGAAAGAGCATACAATTATAAACAACTTTCTAATTTACTTCTATTATCTATTTTACTTAATTCTCTTGATATTATTTGCTGAAAAGCATATCTAGATATGCTTAGTAGCTGCTGATTGGTAGCTGGACATAGATGCCTCCTGTGATTGGTTCACTGTGTGCATTGCTATTTCTTCATTAAAGTATATCTAAATAATAAAGCAAATTAGGTAATAGAAGTAAATTGGAATGTTGTTTAAAATTATATTCTCTACCTTAATCATGAAAGAAAATGTTTAGGTATAGTGTCCCTTTAAGTAATGAAAAATTCTTTTAGAACACTGGTAACTTTTTTCTTTTGGGTTTGAAAATTGTTTTGTGTACCATTATACCTATATATCCATGTATGTATGCATGTGTATATAGTATTTATATATGAGGATGTTTACACTCTGTTGTATGCTTATTTCTGCCAGAAATTTATTAAGTCAAATTCTGAATTGAATCCTAGAGGTATTCTGGTTTTCAACTTATGTATCCAGAATACCTCTCTTAGGGCCAAAAAATTCTCCCTATCTCTGTTTCCTTTTTTCGGTTTGTCTATAATTGTCCACCTTAGGGAGCTAGGATCCCTTTGGTGCATGGTCTTGAAATGTTGGATTAATGGTGTGGTTAAGGTACCTGCTTAGATATTTGAAACATGTTCTCTTATTCTCTCACGAACTTCTCTTGTCGTGAGCCCAACATACTGTCTGTCACAACTTATGCAAGTGAGTAAGTAAATTGCATTACTCTCTCTGCAGTTTAAACACATTCTATGATTGAATGTCTGCCCTGTGACTGAACACTTAAATTGATTACCTGTTTGTAAAAAATCACATGCTTTGCAAGTGATATTGCTGCAATGAAATGTCCCTTTAAATGTTAGCCATGAGCTTCACTGATCCTCTGCCTTTCTTAGGCGTGTGGGTGCTATCCTGTTTCCTATTGAGATACCTTTCTTAAACGAGAATCTACATCCTTGTCTAGCTACTTCAGCTAATTGATCATCAGCCTGTAACATGGGCAAATGTTTTTGTATGATCAGTCTATCGGTTACCCCAGTTGGAGGGCAAACTCCAGAAATGACCCATATGCTGAGAAATACATAAATTACAAATAGATTACAAATGGATTGTCCCCTATTTATATCCTATCTAAACAGATTTCTAAAAAAGTACCTACACCACACAATACATGGGGTTATGCTAACAGCTGCAGAATCATGACAATGCAAAACTAAAGTACAATATTGGGCCGTAAAAAAACCCTGAATTTCAGAATTCAGAGTGGACCCTTCACTATATATATTCACTATCCTAGGTGGAACGATATTTGACCTTAGACTTCTAGATCTATCAAAAAGTTAATACGGATATGTAGACCCGGGAACACAAGAGGGGTATATTGTTAGAGTTGTATATGTGTTATATGTGTAGGCCTGGATAGGTCCTAAGAGCATAATAAATCCACCACTATTTTGCAGATAGGTCCCCCTAAAAAAGCTGTTATCTAGATTGCTACATTATAGTATGTCTGAAGTAACTAATTAGAGCAAAATAACATAGGCTAGGGAAGAAAAAGGTGATATATATATAATATGCCTAATGAGATATAGTCAGTACTGATACACTTGTTGTGAAGGTTAATGAATATGGGATAAACAGAAACAAGCATACATAAGTATGGAGGTGTAGTAGTATGGGGGACATAGTTGTCTTGACATGGACCACTTTATAATGGGGAAACTCTAATAACACAAATAACAAGTAAAAGCCTGTCATGACCGAAAACTTATATGTATTCCTTGTTTAGTATCTATTTATGATTCTCTGGATAGGCATAGGAGCTTCATGATATATATAAGAGGGTAGGACATAAAATAGTAAAGCAAATTGATACTTAACAGCACTTTGTTATAAAAAAAAAAAAAAAAATAGCCAATAAGTCTATTGTTCCATTGCAGTAAAAGGGTTAAACCAGGTTAAGGTAGCATAAGAAGTACTCTGTTAAAGGGAAACTAGGTGCCCCAAAATTGCCAGTTAATAATAGAACAGTCACCCGACTCCTCTTTTTTGCGATAGCTCAGAGATGGAGACACAGCAGGTGTGGGGGTCAAGCGAGTCGTGTTGAATCAGGATGTCAGATTCCGGTTTAAAGACAGACAAAGGTTCTAGCACTAACGGTTAATCTTTAAAAATAGTTCAGTAACTGTGATAAGGGTTTTCCTTGTTGTTTGTTTATGCACAGAATGACCTCTTTTCGGCCATCAGTTGCTAATATACAAGTGTCAATTTGACATGCCCCAGAGCAATGCAGTCCCAGCACATCAATATACAGAAAAAGATGGTAATTTATGTTGCTTACCCGCTCCGTGCGGTAACATTCATCAGCAGCTTGTGTCACGTCTTTTAAGGGTCGGTCCACAGGAGTCTCGATGTCCGGCTTTTAACCCCTTAATGACCACAATGTACCCTGTATGTCACTGGTCGTTAAGGGTTTTTTCAGGACATAATAGCACAAGTCTATCAAGAACACGCTATTAATGCCCTCCCTCCAGCAGGCTTTGTGGAATAGAGCAGTCTCAACGCTGGTGGCAAGACCGCGCTATAAAACAATCAAGTCCCAAAAAAAGGCCAGTGACATACAGGGTACGTCGCTGGTCCTTAAGGGGTTAAACTAAGCCTTGCTCCCTCCTCGATCACCTCTCGGACGGTTGAATCACTATGCCGCTGCAGTGTTTCTCCTTCTCTTCTGTTAGTGCTCTGCTTGGATCTCGGTCTTTCCAGGGAAACCCGCTTCCACTCACAGTCTGACGAGTTACACCTGTGCTCACTCCTTTTTTTCCCCCTATTGGTCCAATATCTGCTTTCAAAGCGGTCAATGAGGATCACCAGGCGATTTTGCGTTATATAAAACTTAACTTTTATTGCTTGTCAGCTCACATTAAAAACTTCGGTATAACATCAACATGACATAGATAGATCAGCTTTCTTCAGCTTATGCGTTTCGGCGACAGCCGTAATCATAGCATAAGAAAGTAACACACACTATACATTTTTAAAATACCCAACACCACTTGATTGGATAATCTAAAAACAATTGACTGACTATCTGATTGGATGTTGATTTTGACACTCCCTGCTCTGTTTCAATCCACTGAACTTGAAGGTTCTCTATTAACCCTATTTTCGGATACAAATGATACTTGGGTTAAATTCTTGTGTGTTAGATCAATATTTTTTATTTATTCTTTAAAGTTGCTACATTTTATTATTGCAATTTTTTCACCAACTTAATCTCTTACTTGTAACATTTTATAACTTGCAAAATTTCTTATTCTAACGTGATCTCTTATTTGTAAATTAAAATTTATATATATCACTTTATTTGCTTTTGCTAGGATTTCTTAACTTGTTATTCTTCTGATTTTGCGATTGAGATTCTTTGGTTGCCTATAATTTGTGTACTGTTTATCTTTAAAATTATCCATTCTGAAACCTTCTTTAATCAACTGCTAGTTGAAAACTTATACAGCGGTTATTTAAATAATATTTATTTGTTCTTTTGGGACTTTTATATTTTTTCTTTAACTGACTTACTCCAAAAAATATATTAGTATTTTGTTTCATGAATTATTAAGGAGCCTTATTAAAGAACATTTTTTAAAAGAACATTTTTCAAAGAACATTCTTATTAAAGAACATTCTTTAAAAAACATTCTCCAAAAAACACACTAGTTCAATTGTTTTATTTAGCCTTTAGACTGATATTTTTATGCTTGTTTCATTTTTCTCATTTGATATTTCTTAATTTTACCCTAAGCTATGTGTTCCGTGGGTACCTCTAAATAATTCCTCTCCCTTTAAGGATTTTAAGCTTGAAAGTTGTCTTAAGTAATGAAAAATTCTTTTAGAACACTGGTAACTTTTTTCTTTTGGGTTTGAAAATTGTTTTGTGTACCATTATACCTATATATCCATGTATGTATGCATGTGTATATAGTATTTATATATGAGGATGTTTACACTCTGTTGTATGCTTATTTCTGCCAGAAATTTATTAAGTCAAATTCTGAATTGAATCCTAGAGGTATTCTGGTTTTCAACTTATGTATCCAGAATACCTCTCTTAGGGCCAAAAAATTCTCCCTATCTCTGTTTCCTTTTTTCGGTTTTTCTATAATTGTCCACCTTAGGGAGCTAGGATCCCTTTGGTGCATGGTCTTGAAATGTTGGATTAATGGTGTGGTTAAGGTACCTGCTTAGATATTTGAAACATGTTCTCTTATTCTCTCACGAACTTCTCTTGTCGTGAGCCCAACATACTGTCTGTCACAACTTATGCAAGTGAGTAAGTAAATTGCATTACTCTCTCTGCAGTTTAAACACATTCTATGATTGAATGTCTGCCCTGTGACTGAACACTTAAATTGATTACCTGTTTGTAAAAAATCACATGCTTTGCAAGTGATATTGCTGCAATGAAATGTCCCTTTAAATGTTAGCCATGAGCTTCCCTGATCCTCTGCCTTTCTTAGGCGTGTGGGTGCTATCCTGTTTCCTATTGAGATACCTTTCTTAAACGAGAATCTACATCCTTGTCTAGCTACTTCAGCTAATTGATCATCAGCCTGTAACATGGGCAAATGTTTTTGTATGATATTACAGATATCATGAAATTGGTTACTGTACTGGGTAACAAAATTACTGTTTTTTATCCTTTTTATCTTTAAGTAAGTCCGTTCTTTCAATTCTAGATACTGTATCCATACTTTTTTGTATTAACCTATTTGAGTATCCTCTGTTCCTCAGTTTTGTTGTTAATATATGTGCATGTTTCTCAAATAGGGTGTCAGTACTACAGTTTCTTTTCAATCTTGTGAATTGCCCTTTTGCTACCGATCCAAATACTCTCTTTGGATGGTTGCTTTTTGCATGTAACAGAGTGTTGTTACCTGCTATTGGTTTAGTATATACCTCTGTTTCCATATGCCCTTCTGCCATTCCTCTTAGCTGAACATCTAGATAGTGTATTTCTTGTTTTGCCCATTCAAATGTGAATTTTATGCCTACATTGTTTTTGTTTAACAATGAAACAAATTCTTCGGCACTTTTATAATCACCACTCCAGATACAAATGAGGTCATCAATGAAGTGTCGATAATATATTATCCTTTTTCGGAGGGGGTCTGCACATTCATAGATGTGGGACAGCTCCCACCAACCCATAAAAAGGTTGGCATAGGAGGGGGCAAATTTTGCCCCCATAGCTGTCCCACATCTCTGAAGGTAGAAGACCCCCTCAAAGGAAAAGTAGTTGTGGGTTAGAAGATAATTTGTGACCTCTAAGATGTAGTTACAAAAGGATGTGTCTTGTCCAGCTAACCTACCAATGAAGAACTTTATGGCTTTCAGACCCATATTGTGAGGTATAGATGAGTACAATGCTTGTACATCAATGGTAAGCCAGCTATATCTCTCTTGGTCCCATTTTATTTTATCTAACTCTTTCAGTAGTTGTTTTGTGTCACGTAAATAACTATTTAGTTTTCTTACTAATGGTTGCAAGATCTCATCCAACCATTGTGACAGATGTTCATTTAATGAGCCTATTCCACTGATAATGGGCCTACCAGTCATGTTTTCTATTCCCTTGTGTATTTTTGGGAGTATATTAAAATGGGGTATAACTGGATTTTCCACTAGCAGGTATTCTTTAGTATCTCTATCAATATAGCCATTCTCAAAACCTTCATCAATTAAGTGGCTTAGTTCTCGTTTGTATTTTTTTGTAGGATCAAAAGTAAGTGTCTCATACTGATTGGTGTCTCTCAACTGTCTATGTGCTTCTTGTAAAAATTGTGTTTTATCCAATACCACGATTGAACCCCCCTTATCAGCATTTCTTATGGTTAACTCATGATTTTTACTCAGTTTGTTAATTGCACAACTCAGTTCTTTATTAAGGTTCATACTTTTATTCTTTACAGTGTATGCTAATTTGTTCGGATCTTGTTCTATCCTCTGTTGAAATTTCTCTAATATGGTCCCCCTATTTTGGATTGGATAGAAACTTGAGGGGTTTCGTAATTTAGGAACCAAAGTTAAAGGTGAACTTTCATCTGTGCTTAAGCCACTTTCTGCTTGTAAACTTTCTAGTGCAGCTAAATCACATGTTTCTTCAAAAGAGAGATTTTCTTTATCTTCTTCAAAATTTACTAGATTGAATCTAATATCTGTTACATCAACATTGTGATTTGCTGCGCTAGAAGAGTCTACTTTGAAATGTTTTTTGAGTGTAAAATTCCTTATTAGTTTATTTACATCCAAAAGGGTATGAAATAAATTGAAATTCTCAGATGGTACAAAATTTAAGCCTAATTCTAAAACCTTTTCCTCACTTTCTGTTAATGTATGTGTAGAAAGATTGACAATGGTATTTAATTGTACTTTATGAGCCCCCTGCCTCTCCTGGTAGGGTATCTGCTTTGTCTGAAATTTTCTTTGCCTCTCCCCCCCCCCCATTCTGGTCTTACAGGAGGGTTGGAAAAAACCTGGGTTACTTCTTTGTATTCTGAATCTTTGAGGATCCCCTGTATAACAGAATTGCTATTGGGTCCTGTATTAGAATCAGCATAAAATCTACTATTCTCTCTTGAACTAGCTTGGCTACTTGTGCCAACAGTGTCTTTGGGTCTCACTACCCTTGTCTCTTTTGTGTATGCCATTGTTGTTGGTTCTTCCTCCCCTGAAGAGGCTCCTTCCCCTGAAAAATCTGATTCAAATTCACTTTCACTAAAAGTAACCGTTTTTTTGGGTGTATGTGTGGACATTAATTCTCTGTTAAGACCTCCTCTATTGCTGTTATTCCCCCCCCCCTGTGTCTACCTCTGCCTGAACCTCTCCTATAATATAAGAAAGGCAGAGGATCAGGGAAGCTCATGGCTAACATTTAAAGGGACATTTCATTGCAGCAATATCACTTGCAAAGCATGTGATTTTTTACAAACAGGTAATCAATTTAAGTGTTCAGTCACAGGGCAAACATTCAATCATAGAATGTGTTTAAACTGCAGAGAGAGTAATGCAATTTACTTACTCACTTGCATAAGTTGTGACAGACAGTATGTTGGGCTCACGACAAGAGAAGTTCGTGAGAGAATAAGAGAACATGTTTCAAATATCAAAGCAGGTACCTTAACCACACCATTAATCCAACATTTCAAGACCATGCACCAAAGGGATCCTAGCTCCCTAAGGTGGACAATTATAGAAAAACCGAAAAAAGGAAACAGAGATAGGGAGAATTTTTTGGCCCTAAGAGAGGTATTCTGGATACATAAGTTGAAAACCAGAATACCTCTAGGATTCAATTCAGAATTTGACTTAATAAATTTCTGGCAGAAATAAGCATACAACAGAGTGTAAACATCCTCATATATAAATACTATATACACATGCATACATACATGGATATATAGGTATAATGGTACACAAAACAATTTTCAAACCCAAAAGAAAAAAGTTACCAGTGTTCTAAAAGAATTTTTCATTACTTAAGACAACTTTCAAGCTTAAAATCCTTAAAGGGAGAGGAATTATTTAGAGGTACCCACGGAACACATAGCTTAGGGTAAAATTAAGAAATATCAAATGAGAAAAATGAAACAAGCATAAAAATATCAGTCTAAAGGCTGAATAAAACAATTGAACTAGTGTGTTTTTTGGAGAATGTTTTTTAAAGAATGTTCTTTAATAAGAATGTTCTTTAAAAAATGTTCTTTAATAAGGCTCCTTAATAATTCATGAAACAAAATACTAATATATTTTTTGGAGTAAGTCAGTTAAAGAAAAAATATAAAAGTCCCAAAAGAACAAATAAATATTATTTAAATAACCGCTGTATAAGTTTTCAACTAGCAGTTGATTAAAGAAGGTTTCAGAATGGATAATTTTAAAGATAAACAGTACACAAATTATAGGCAACCAAAGAATCTCAATCGCAAAATCAGAAGAATAACAAGTTAAGAAATCCTAGCAAAAGCAAATAAAGTGATATATATAAATTTTAATTTACAAATAAGAGATCACGTTAGAATAAGAAATTTTGCAAGTTATAAAATGTTACAAGTAAGAGATTAAGTTGGTGAAAAAATTGCAACAATAAAATGTAGCAACTTTAAAGAATAAATAAAAAATATTGATCTAACACACAAGAATTTAACCCAAGTATCATTTGTATCCGAAAATAGGGTTAATAGAGAACCTTCAAGTTCAGTGGATTGAAACAGAGCAGGGAGTGTCAAAATCAACATCCAATCAGATAGTCAGTCAATTGTTTTTAGATTATCCAATCAAGTGGTGGTGGGTATTTTAAAAATGTATAGTGTGTGTTACTTTCTTATGCTATGATTACGGCTGTCGCCGAAACGCGTAAGCTGATGAAAGCTGATCTATCTATGTCATGTTGATGTTATACCGAAGTTTTTAATATGAGCTGACAAGCAATAAAAGTTAAGTTTTATATAACGCAAAACCGCCTGGTGATCCTCATTGACCGCTTTGAAAGCAGATATTGAATCAGGATGTCAGGCAGGGCTCTCAGGGTGTCATACTTCGGCAGTAGTGAGGCAGTATTGCGCCCATATTTAGTGAATATCGGAGATACCGCTCCCACCATGTGGCATTGGACATTTCTAAGTTCCCTCTGTGTTTTAAGGACCTGCTTCGCATTGCTTCCTTCTCCGATTATAGACACTTCCCATACCACATGTCCAGCCGCTCCGACACAGGTCTCAGATGAGAAGAGCCCCTTGTTATAGTCTGTGGATATTATAACGACGCCAGGTTTGAGTGGAGTACAGGGGGGTGTTAGCTCCCTAAGGCAACAGGTGAATTTCTGCTGCCTCAGCGGTTCCTTATGCTCCAGCACAGGGTCTGTCATGAGAGGAACGGAACGATCACTGACTCCATTGGTGCCATGCGACAGACCTTCACTCACACTATCCGCCATCTTGATTGTAGGAGTAGCTTTCCGTGTGCTCACGGCCCTCAATAGATTAGAGAGCTCTTCATATTCACGGGTCATCTGACAGTCTAAGTCCACGAGTAGTGCACGCACCTGTGCAGCAAAATCCCCCTCCATGTACAAATAGTAACAGTATAATCCACTTGAGAGTTGTTTTACCTCCCTGCAGCTTCTAGATATAGATACCGCTCAACCCAGTTAGCCCTCAGACCAGGAGAGGGGGGGGGTAGGTAATGTTGAGAGATGGGCCGCAGCAGTCCTTCTTAGTTTAGGCTGGATTAGATGAAATCACTATGCAAGTGAATTTAACAGTCTCAGCATTAGTTCCTAGTAAGGTGGGTGAAGTTATAATTGCAAAATGCTGAAAATATAGTAAATAACTTCACTTTTGTAGATAATGAGGAGAGCCAAGTAGATATGCGACTGATCCTAACTGCGGCTTAGTCACGCCCCCCAGATTGAGGGGTTTTAATACTTACCCATTATCCAGCTTCCTTAAACTCCCTGTAGCAGCCCGCAATTTGGGGGTTTCTGGGGCTTGGTGATGTCACCACACTCATGTAGGTGATGTGGGCAGTAAAGTGGTTTTGTTAATTGAGTGCATTCAATAGAGAAGAATTAATGAGTGGTGAGCCTCAGGGTTCAATCTTGGGTCTGTTTTCTGCTTTGAAAAGCTAGAATACCATAAATCATATACAGTGTGGATATCTTTTAGTGTAAATGATGGCACTGATCACATAACTTAATCTGCTCAGCACAGACCTCTTAGAACACTCTTGAAATGTTGTGAGATTTCTGTATCCAATCAATGACACGCCTTCAAAAGGAAGTGGCCATCAATTTCTATCAGCTACACACACACACACACACATATATATATATATATATATATATATATATATATATATATATATATAAACAGATATAACACCATTTAAAACTTCACATCTTATGAGCAAAAACATAAACCTATACAATTTCAGGTGCTAAATATTTTAGCCCAAACTGTGACAGAAATACATATGCATAGAAGGAAATACAATTGTTTGACATAGAAACAGATTTTTATTGCAAATAAGTACCAGGAGGCTCAGAAGTCTGCCCATGTTTCCCTGTGAAGAATAACCTAAATCAGTGATAGGAAAACTATAAACTGGGGGCCAAATTAAGCTCACTATCTGTTTTTGTACAGCATGCAAGCTAAGAATGTTTTTTACAATTTTAAATGCTTGAAAAAAAATCATATTGTAACAATAAACAAACAGTAAACCTTTTGTCAGAGATAGGCAAGTTATATGGATTCCAATAGCTTAGGATATTTCCTATACAAATACTAGACAGCACAAGCGACTGATTATAATTAATATGATTCATTGTGCTATATAGGAGAGCATGTAGTAGGTAGATGACGTGAAAGGAGGTTCCAATACCGTAACTCAGTAAACAATCAAAGATCATGGCAGGCAGCTATTGTTTATATATATGATTAATCACGCAGAAGGTCAGGGCAGGCAGCTATGATTTATATAAGGTTAATCAAACAAAAGGTTAGGACAGGCAGCTTTGGTTCAGAATGGTTAAACATAAACAGGTTCAAGATAAAAAGAAAATGGTAAACTATGACTGCACACTAAGGTTAGCTTTTAACAACTGAGCACTGAGCTTTCTGAGCTGCAGTGCTTTATAGGTGGCTGGTATAATTGACAGCTACCAGAGGAGGCATGGCATTGTGTATATAAGCACACGTTTCCTCTGTAATAACTTGTCTTCCTGACACAGAGCATGCCACATCCTTTGAACAGGACCACGTGATGACGCCAGGATGCCACGCACACGCTGAAGGAAAACTCCTCTGGGGCTGCAGGTGGGCTGTGGAACTTTACACCATTTTTCCTGGCCAGGTCCGCATCTTCACCAGCGTCAGGTTCCAGAATTTAACAACTTGGAATCAATGGCTGAGAGGTCCAACTCACCACAAACCTTTACTGGAACACCGCATGCTAAACACAGTAACCAAGCAGAGGCTAAGAGTGAGAGGGAAATGAGACTAAACTTAGTAGCTGAACTCTGCCTAGTACTTTAATCAGCGGCTATAAAGCAAAAAAATAAAATAAGTAATAGAAAGTAAGTGTACAATTATAAATCAAAATGCCAAAGGAAAACATACCTTTGTAAAAGTTTAGTCTCGCTGTCCAGACGAAAACAAACTTGTATAGGTGACTTAAATACAGATCTCCTGATAGCAGTGGAATTCAAGATAATTGGACAATGGTGATTCAGGTAACAGCAGCAGTAGTGCAAGAAAAAAAATTCAAATACAAAGAAAACTGCAAATGACTATGCACAGGTAGAGAATAAGGAAATTCAAACTGAAAGTCTGGGTCAAAGCCTCAGACGGAAAAAAAAACAGCACAAAATTACAAAATCCTAAAACAAGTCATATACCAAGTCAGTCCAAACCAAGGGGTTAAAACAGAAGCAAAGTCAGGGGAAGCTAAAAATCAAAACAGTATATACATATTATCCAATTAATAAGCTTCCAGAACACTCAATACACAAGCAATATCATGCTGTAAACAGAAAGCTTAGACTACCACAATTAAGGCCTAATTGATCTTCTAGGCTAGGGGTCAACAAATCTGTTTAAAATTTAGGAGCCAGTAAGAATATTTAGGAACCAGGCACAATTTTAGAAGCCAGACAGTGGTATTTGTACATAGATATATGAACAATAACCCAAAAAGTTAGGAGCCAGGGGTAAAATTCTAGAAGCCAGTGGCAGTGGCTCCCAGGTTTGTCAAGCCCTGTTCTAGGCTTCCTTAAAGGTACAGCATGCCTTACTGCAGCAGGTACATAAATGACTCTCTTAGACAAGTGCCTGTTATGACACATGTAAAACAGGTCAGCAAAAAAAACAAACATTTTTTTTTAATTGCCAAGGATGTTTGAGTAAATTTAGGATATTTTCGGGGAGCTGAATAAAAAAATGGCATCAGTTTTGCAAAATTGGATCTACTTTTTTAAATAATGGATACCCCTCAAATTATGAATTTACACCAATATGACCTGTGGGTGCTGACATATGGAGCAGGGTTTGGTCTGTATTTTTACTCTATAACATTATTTTTATCTAATGTAATATTTAATCTAATCTTTAGCATCCAGGCTAAAGAAAAAGAACTGTCTAAAACCAGAAGTTAAAATTACATCTTATCCGACAGGAGAGAAGGGGAATTCTTCCATACTTCTGCCATGATGAAGAACTTGTATACTACGATATCATTCCTGGACTTCTTCTCCAAATGTGATTACTGGAATATCGACTAGAAGATTAACCCCTTAGTGACCAGACCATTTTTTAAATTTTCTTACCGTTAAGGACCAAGGCTATTTTTACATTTCTGCAGTGTTTGTGTTTAGCTGTAATTTTCCAATGACTCATTTACTGTACCCACACATATTATATACCATTTTTCTCGACATTAAATTGACTTTCTAAAGATACCATTATTTTTATCATATCATATAATTTACTATAAATTATTTTTATAAAATATGATGAAAAAAATGGAAAAAACACGCTTTTTCTAACTTTGACCCCCAAAATCTGTTACACATCTACAACCACCAAAAAACACCCATGCTAAATAGTTTCTAAATTTTGTCCTGAGTTTATAAATACCCAATGTTTACATGTTCTTGGATTTTTTTGCAAGTTATAGAGCAATAAGTACAAGTAGCACTTTTCTATTTCCAAACCATTTTTTTTTTTTCAAAATTAGCAATAGTTACATTGTAACACTGATATCTGTCAGGGATCCCTGAATAACCCTTCACATGTATATAGATATATTTTTAGTAGACAACCCAAAGTATTGATCTAGGTCCATTTTGGTATATATGTGAAGGAGTTATTTAGGTAGCTTCTAGGGAGCTTTTAGGGTTAATTTAAGCTTTAGTGTATTAGACAACCCAAAGTATTGATCTAGGTCCATTTTGGTATATTTCATGCCACCATTTCACAGCCAAATGCGATCAAATAAAAAAAATTGTTAACTTTTTCACAAACTTTAGGTTTCTCACTAAAATTATTTACAAACAGCTTGTGCAATTATGGCACAAATGGTTGTAAATGCTTCTCTGGGATCCCCTTTGTTCAGAAATAGCAGACATCTATGTCTTTGGCGTTGATTTTTGGTAATTATAAGGCCGTTAAATGCTGCTGCGCACCACACTTGTATTATGCCCAACAGTGAAAGGGTTAATTAGGTAGCATGTAGGGTTAATTTTAGCTTTAGTGTAGAGATCAGCCTCCCACCTGACACATCCCACCCTCTGATCCCTCCCTGACCCATCTCAAACAGCTCTCTTCCCTCCCCCATTGCCAATTGTCACCGCCATATAAAGTACTGGACTAAAATAAGAGGCTTTATATATATATATATATATATATATATAATCTTCTCCAAAAAGCAGGCAACTCACTGGTCTTTGTAGTAAAACTTAGAATTTATTATGTCAGTTTAAAAAACAAACGTTTCGGCACTGCATTGTGCCTTTGTCAATGTTATACAAAAAAGTACAAGGACAGAGTGCACCCTAGTACCCCGGATCAGTGAACAAACATTTAAAAACAACCCCCTTAAATAGAAGGAGACAACATTACCCCACTACGACTTTGCCGCCAAAGCATTTGCATGTTCATCCAATTAGCTAGACGATACGTCACGCTGGCACGCTAGCCGTGCCTAGCGTGATGACGCATAGCACGGCGTTGCTATGACAACGTCCCAAGCGTTGCATCAGTGTATAAGTCAAATAATAGGAGATCACCAGGAGACAGTCTGCGCATGTTCAGAACCAACCGTATTCATGAAGCGCATCGGTTGCTCTAGGCAACCAGTGTAAACCTGTCAACCTGGCGGATGAAAACCGCTCTAGGTGTCTCATATTATGTGGCTAAGGCGGGTACTCAAGGAATATTAGATCTTATCAGCCTAGCAAATCGCACAACTCACATGATAAAAATCTATCCAATAAGAATACATGCAAATGTAAATCTGTTATGCTACTGAAATGCAAGTCTGAAAGATGTATAATACTTCATTGTCTAAGAGTTATATGCAACAATGTGTGTTAAAAAGTATATATACAGAAAAAAATATTAATAGATTTAAATATACATCAAGCCCATGGAGTACGGTAGTAACCATAACAGTGAGGTGTTCACTAGCTCAAGCCAGATGGACATAGGCATCGATTTCAATAGAAAGGGCTGAAATCCAAAGTGGTATTGAGTCCTTTTGGGGTCATAGTTCCCAACTTATGAATCCACCTGCTCTCGCATTGGAGTAATTTTTTACCCCTGTCACCACCCCTTGGATTTGGTGGGACATGGTCAATCAACATTGATCTAATGCTTGACACTGGATGTTTGTAGCTTGCACAGTGGCGTGCCACCGGTTGGTCCGAGTCACCATCTTTCAGTGCTCCCCGTATGGCATGGCGATGGTTTGCCATCCTGTCGCGGAAGGAAGTTATTGTTTTACCGATGTAGATGAGGGAACACGGACAGGACAACATGTAGATCACATAGGTGCTGGTACAGCTGAGGCGATGGTTTATTTTAAACCTTTGGTTCTTGTGGGGGTGTTGGAAAGACTCCCCTTTACACATGCTGTTGCACGTTGTACAGCTCCCACAAGGGAAGCAACCTTTTTTGGATGTCTTGAGCCATGTTTCCTTTTTGTAGTGGTTAACAGGATCTGCTTTAACCAAGATGTCCCTCAGGTTCCTTGCTCTGCGATAGACCACCCTTGGAGCGTTCAACTTCTGAAACGGTAACATGGGGTCTGTCCCCACCACTGGCCAATGGCGACGTGCTGCATTGGCTAGGCGGTCACAACCAGGTGTGTATGTGGTGATCAAGTTCAGTTGTTCAGACTGTTCCCTTTTAGGAACCCTGGTGTCCTGTAAAGTGTCCGTGCATAGCAATTTCTCCTGTATCTCACAGATGTCAGTCATGGGATAACCCCTTTTGTTCAATTTCAAGCCCATTTCTTTAACTTGGGTAACCTGTGAACACCTTTCACTGTTGTTTCTCAGTGCTCTAGTGAGCTGGGAGGTGAGAATACCCTTTTTCTGGTGTCCCGGGTGAAAGCTGCTGGCATGCAACAAAGAGTTGCGATCTGTGGGCTTAGAGTACAATTTAGTACCAAATCGACAGCCATCAGCATCACTCACCTTGAACAAATTGAGATCCAGAAAATTAACATTATCTAAGCTGTATTCCAGCTTAAAACGAATAGGGCTAGCCATGAGGTTCAAATGTGACACCCACCCACGCAAAGACACTTCATCGCCTCTCCATATCAAGAGAACATCATCGATGTAGCGTGTATAAAAAGTCACCAATGGATGTTCAAAAGGCTTCATGAGCTCCTGTTCATACCATGACATGTAAATATTTGCGTAAGTGGGTGCCACATTGGACCCCATGGCTGTGCCGGCTATCTGGAGGTAATAGCAGTCCTCAAATTTAAAATAATTCTTCTCCAGGCAAATAGTCAATAATTCACACAAGAACTCGATAGGGGGACCACTGTAATGAATATTGTTAGTCACCATGGACCTGACCGCCTCGACCCCCCCAACGTGGGGGATCACCGTGTAGAGGCTATCTACGTCCATGGTGACCAGGATGTCATCCTGTCTAAGATCAACAAAATCAGTGAGTCTCCTCAGCAGGCAAGGCGAATCTTGTAAATAAGCCTTTGTGTTTTTGACAATATCCTGTAGGAAAGAGTCAACAAAAATGGCAATGTTGGTTAATACCGAGCCCCGGGCAGACACAATGGGTCTGCCTGGGGGGTTCACTAAAGTTTTGTGAACCTTAGGCAGTAGATATAGTACAGGGACTATAGGGTGTTCAGTGGTTAGGAACAGCAATTCTTTTTCAGTAATGAAACCAGCCTCCAAGCTACATTGTAGAAAAATATCAATTGCCTTTTTATACATTTGTGTTGGATTCCCTCTCAATTTGACATAGGTTTCAGAGTCAGCCAGTTGTCTTAAGGCTTCACTGCGGTAGTCAGTATAATCAAGAACCACAATGGAACCACCCTTATCTGCAGGACGCACAA
Organism: Bombina bombina; assembly: GCF_027579735.1. Classification (NCBI taxonomy): domain Eukaryota; kingdom Metazoa; phylum Chordata; class Amphibia; order Anura; family Bombinatoridae; genus Bombina; species Bombina bombina. Next base: position 90,064,394 of record NC_069500.1, on the reverse strand, counting down.
TGACTGTTCTATCCTTGCTCAACTCATTCAGTGCTTGCCTTTCAGCAGTGCTGAGATTAGGGTAGGGAGCAATCTGAGATTCATCATTGATATTGTGAGTGAGTAACCTCGTATAGTTCCTAATAGAGGGGTGGGTATTTGGTGGTTCAAAAGCTGACTTTTTCTTATGTAGATCAGGTGAATAAGCCTGTTCTCTGAAGTGGTCCCTAAGCTTGAGTTGTCGTTGAAACCTATGGATATCGACCAATCTCTCAAAAGGATCAGTGTGGGGAGTTGGGACAAAGGATAAGCCATGATTCAATAACGAAATCTCAGCCACACTGAGTGGTCTACTGCTGAGATTAAAAACAATATCTATTTCTTTCTCACTTGTTTTTGTTTTGCATTTGTGACCTCCCCTACGGGTCTTGAATTTCCTTGGCCTTTTTTCGCCATATGTTGTATTGGAGGTTTTAGGGTGGACCTTGTAGCTACCCCTAAAAAAGGTTGTTGGCTATTCTCAGTGGGCCCTTCATTATCTTTAGTTGTTTCACTTTCAGAGGAATCCCCTCCGCTACTGTCCACAATACTTAAGGTATTCTTGGATCTGTAATTTCTGCGACGTCTGAACGGCACTTCATCTTTGCCATATAACCACTTGTACACCCGCCTTTCCCTGTAGTCATTTTCCACACTATTAACCTTTTTATTTTTGAAAGCAATTAAATCATTACGGTATTTATTAACCAAACCATCTAATTTGTTGACCCAGTCCTGGCTAGTGTCACTGTTTAAAATGTGGAGACTCTGCGTCTTTATGGTGTCCAATTCAGATTTAATCTTGACCTCTAGTCTGGTGACCTCCTCTATAACTAAGAGAATGAGGTCATATGAACATTTGTTCAAAATTGAACACCATCTTTTGCAGAACTCCACATTTTGTCTCCCAAGGGTAGGTATGTTTTTCACCCTGAACCCCCTGGGTATAAATTTCTTCCTAAAATAGCCTGATAAGAACACTGCATGTAAGTGATAGTCAACCTCCTTCCTGCGCAAATTGAGTAATTTGTGGTATATATTAATAGGTGTCTCACCTCCCAGCTCACAAGTTTCATCTGAGACCAGAATCCTGTCTGCATCATCGTCAGTGAATGCTAGGGGATCTGTATTGAAGTCCTCCTCATTGTATGCTGTATCCATAATAGCTGCAGCCTCCGCCATCACAATAAAAATACAAAAGTGGGGATATGTTAAAAACTTAAAACCAATAGAGCAAATGTGTAAAATGATCCTGAGTAGATGCAACACTGTACACAGCCAAGTCCACAGTTCGTGTGTAATATCACAGCGGAGTGCTAATCCCAAAAGCCATAAGGCCAAAACACAAAGTCCTAGATAGGATAGCACAATCTTACTGAAGTAATGCCACGGTGCTCTGCTACAAACATAACAATCTTCTCCAAAAAGCAGGCAACTCACTGGTCTTTGTAGTAAAACTTAGAATTTATTATGTCAGTTTAAAAAACAAACGTTTCGGCACTGCATTGTGCCTTTGTCAATGTTATACAAAAAAGTACAAGGACAGAGTGCACCCTAGTACCCCGGATCAGTGAACAAACATTTAAAAACAACCCCCTTAAATAGAAGTAGACAACATTACCCCACTACGACTTTGCCGCCAAAGCATTTGCATGTTCATCCAATTAGCTAGACGATACGTCACGCTGGCACGCTAGCCGTGCCTAGCGTGATGACGCATAGCACGGCGTTGCTATGACAACGTCCCAAGCGTTGCATCAGTGTATAAGTCAAATAATAGGAGATCACCAGGAGACAGTCTGCGCATGTTCAGAACCAACCGTATTCATGAAGCGCATCGGTTGCTCTAGGCAACCAGTGTAAACCTGTCAACCTGGCGGATGAAAACCGCTCTAGGTGTCTCATATTATGTGGCTAAGGCGGGTACTCAAGGAATATTAGATCTTATCAGCCTAGCAAATCGCACAACTCACATGATAAAAATCTATCCAATAAGAATACATGCAAATGTAAATCTGTTATTCTACTGAAATGCAAGTCTGAAAGATGTATAATACTTCATTGTCTAAGAGTTATATGCAACAATGTGTACTTGGCTGTGTACAGTGTTGCATATACTCAGGATCATTTTACACATTTGCTCTATTGGTTTTAAGTTTTTAACATATCCCCACTTTTGTCTTTTTATTGTGATGGCGGAGGCTGCAGCTATTATGGATACAGCATACAATGAGGAGGACTTCAATACAGATCCCCTAGCATTCATTGACGATGATGCAGACAGGATTCTGGTCTCAGATGAAACTTGTGAGCTGGGAGGTGAGACACCTATTAATATATACCACAAATTACTCAATTTGCGCAGGAAGGAGGTTGACTATCACTTACATGCAGTGTTCTTATCAGGCTATTTTAGGAAGAAATTTATACCCAGGGGGTTCAGGGTGAAAAACATACCTACCCTTGGGAGACAAAATGTGGAGTTCTGCAAAAGATGGTGTTCAATTTTGAACAAATGTTCATATGACCTCATTCTCTTAGTTATAGAGGAGGTCACCAGACTAGAGGTCAAGATTAAATCTGAATTGGACACCATAAAGACGCAGAGTCTCCACATTTTAAACAGTGACACTAGCCAGGACTGGGTCAACAAATTAGATGGTTTGGTTAATAAATACCGTAATGATTTAATTGCTTTCAAAAATAAAAAGGTTAATAGTGTGGAAAATGACTACAGGGAAAGGCGGGTGTACAAGTGGTTATATGGCAAAGATGAAGTGCCGTTCAGACGTCGCAGAAATTACAGATCCAAGAATACCTTAAGTATTGTGGACAGTAGCGGAGGGGATTCCTCTGAAAGTGAAACAACTAAAGATAATGAAGGGCCCACTGAGAATAGCCAACAACCTTTTTTAGGGGTAGCTACAAGGTCCACCCTAAAACCTCCAATACAACATATGGCGAAAAAAGGCCAAGGAAATTCAAGACCCGTAGGGGAGGTCACAAATGCAAAACAAAAACAAGTGAGAAAGAAATAGATATTGTTTTTAATCTCAGCAGTAGACCACTCAGTGTGGCTGAGATTTCGTTATTGAATCATGGCTTATCCTTTGTCCCAACTCCCCACACTGATCCTTTTGAGAGATTGGTCGATATCCATAGGTTTCAACGACAACTCAAGCTTAGGGACCACTTCAGAGAACAGGCTTATTCACCTGATCTACATAAGAAAAAGTCAGCTTTTGAACCACCAAATACCCACCCCTCTATTAGGAACTATACGAGGTTACTCACTCACAATATCAATGATGAATCTCAGATTGCTCCCTACCCTAATCTCAGCACTGCTGAAAGGCAAGCACTGAATGAGTTGAGCAAGGATAGAACAGTCATTGTGCGTCCTGCAGATAAGGGTGGTTCCATTGTGGTTCTTGATTATACTGACTACCGCAGTGAAGCCTTAAGACAACTGGCTGACTCTGAAACCTATGTCAAATTGAGAGGGAATCCAACACAAATGTATAAAAAGGCAATTGATATTTTTCTACAATGTAGCTTGGAGGCTGGTTTCATTACTGAAAAAGAATTGCTGTTCCTAACCACTGAACACCCTATAGTCCCTGTACTATATCTACTGCCTAAGGTTCACAAAACTTTAGTGAACCCCCCAGGCAGACCCATTGTGTCTGCCCGGGGCTCGGTATTAACCAACATTGCCATTTTTGTTGACTCTTTCCTACAGGATATTGTCAAAAACACAAAGGCTTATTTACAAGATTCGCCTTGCCTGCTGAGGAGACTCACTGATTTTGTTGATCTTAGACAGGATGACATCCTGGTCACCATGGACGTAGATAGCCTCTACACGGTGATCCCCCACGTTGGGGGGGTCGAGGCGGTCAGGTCCATGGTGACTAACAATATTCATTACAGTGGTCCCCCTATCGAGTTCTTGTGTGAATTATTGACTATTTGCCTGGAGAAGAATTATTTTAAATTTGAGGACTGCTATTACCTCCAGATAGCCGGCACAGCCATGGGGTCCAATGTGGCACCCACTTACGCAAATATTTACATGTCATGGTATGAACAGGAGCTCATGAAGCCTTTTGAACATCCATTGGTGACTTTTTATACACGCTACATCGATGATGTTCTCTTGATATGGAGAGGCGATGAAGTGTCTTTGCGTGGGTGGGTGTCACATTTGAACCTCATGGCTAGCCCTATTCGTTTTAAGCTGGAATACAGCTTAGATAATGTTAATTTTCTGGATCTCAATTTGTTCAAGGTGAGTGATGCTGATGGCTGTCGATTTGGTACTAAATTGTACTCTAAGCCCACAGATCGCAACTCTTTGTTGCATGCCAGCAGCTTTCACCCGGGACACCAGAAAAAGGGTATTCTCACCTCCCAGCTCACTAGAGCACTGAGAAACAACAGTGAAAGGTGTTCACAGGTTACCCAAGTTAAAGAAATGGGCTTGAAATTGAACAAAAGGGGTTATCCCATGACTGACATCTGTGAGATACAGGAGAAATTGCTATGCACGGACACTTTACAGGACACCAGGGTTCCTAAAAGGGAACAGTCTGAACAACTGAACTTGATCACCACATACACACCTGGTTGTGACCGCCTAGCCAATGCAGCACGTCGCCATTGGCCAGTGGTGGGGACAGACCCCATGTTACCGTTTCAGAAGTTGAACGCTCCAAGGGTGGTCTATCGCAGAGCAAGGAACCTGAGGGACATCTTGGTTAAAGCAGATCCTGTTAACCACTACAAAAAGGAAACATGGCTCAAGACATCCAAAAAAGGTTGCTTCCCTTGTGGGAGCTGTACAACGTGCAACAGCATGTGTAAAGGGGAGTCTTTCCAACACCCCCACAAGAACCAAAGGTTTAAAATAAACCATCGCCTCAGCTGTACCAGCACCTATGTGATCTACATGTTGTCCTGTCCGTGTTCCCTCATCTACATCGGTAAAACAATAACTTCCTTCCGCGACAGGATGGCAAACCATCGCCATGCCATACGGGGAGCACTGAAAGATGGTGACTCGGACCAACCGGTGGCACGCCACTGTGCAAGCTACAAACATCCAGTGTCAAGCATTAGATCAATGTTGATTGACCATGTCCCACCAAATCCAAGGGGTGGTGACAGGGGTAAAAAATTACTCCAATGCGAGAGCAGGTGGATTCATAAGTTGGGAACTATGACCCCAAAAGGACTCAATACCACTTTGGATTTCAGCCCTTTCTATTGAAATCGATGCCTATGTCCATCTGGCTTGAGCTAGTGAACACCTCACTGTTATGGTTACTACCGTACTCCATGGGCTTGATGTATATTTAAATCTATTAATATTTTTTTCTGTATATATACTTTTTAACACACATTGTTGCATATAACTCTTAGACAATGAAGTATTATACATCTTTCAGACTTGCATTTCAGTAGCATAACAGATTTACATTTGCATGTATTCTTATTGGATAGATTTTTATCATGTGAGTTGTGCGATTTGCTAGGCTGATAAGATCTAATATTCCTTGAGTACCCGCCTTAGCCACATAATATGAGACACCTAGAGCGGTTTTCATCCGCCAGGTTGACAGGTTTACACTGGTTGCCTAGAGCAACCGATGCGCTTCATGAATACGGTTGGTTCTGAACATGCGCAGACTGTCTCCTGGTGATCTCCTATTATTTGACTTATACACTGATGCAACGCTTGGGACGTTGTCATAGCAACGCCGTGCTATGCGTCATCACGCTAGGCACGGCTAGCGTGCCAGCGTGACGTATCGTCTAGCTAATTGGATGAACATGCAAATGCTTTGGCGGCAAAGTCGTAGTGGGGTAATGTTGTCTCCTTCTATTTAAGGGGGTTGTTTTTAAATGTTTGTTCACTGATCCGGGGTACTAGGGTGCACTCTGTCCTTGTACTTTTTTGTATAACATTGACAAAGGCACAATGCAGTGCCGAAACGTTTGTTTTTTAAACTGACATAATAAATTCTAAGTTTTACTACAAAGACCAGTGAGTTGCCTGCTTTTTGGAGAAGATTGTTATGTTTGTAGCAGAGCACCGTGGCATTACTTCAGTAAGATTGTGCTATCCTATCTAGGACTTTATATATATATATATATATATATATATATATATATATATACATACAGTATATATATATATATATATATGTATATATATTCTGCAGTGTTGGATCCCCCCTTAGCCGCAAACCTACCTGCCCCCCCCCCCAACAGCTCTCTAACCCTTGCTTACAAAATTGGGGTTTTATTTTTTTTTTATTTATTTATTTTTTAATTTTTATTGAAACAAATAAACAGACAGAACAAAACAGGTTACATCATTCATCAATAAAAAAAAGAGAAAAAAGAAAGTACATAAAGAGGAATGGATACAGGTGAATTGGGTTTGGTCACAATACAATCCGATCCCCAATTTTCCCTCCACTGTTCCTGATACATTAAGTTCCTATTGGTCACTTTATTAAATCTTGCAAAGTTGTATTGTTAATTCTCCCTTTAACAGTTATCTTAGGGTTCTTCATCAAGAGAGTTATTCTATACTCTGTTAGGTTTGTGATACATTAGGTTCAGTACATTGTGTGGAATGGCAATATTCTTCCCATATTAAGTTTATTGCTAAAAAGTCATCTAATCTTTTCGTAGCACAATAATAATACTTTTCCATTGCTAGTGTGTGATTAACTAAAGAGCGCCACTCCGATAGTAAAGGAGCTGTTGTTGACTTCCACTTCCTTGGTATCAACCGTCTAGCGCAGTTAAGTAGAATAATTATTAGCTTTTGTCTCAATTTACATTTAATTTTTGGTGTACTATTAAATAGAAATATGAGAGGATCTAGGGGTATCTCAATATTAATTGACTATTTGATGGCTAGGTGGATATCTTTCCAATATTGGCCAATATGAGGGCATGTCCACCAAATGTGATGGTAGTTTCCCACCCCTCCACAAGCTCTCCAACACTTATTATCGTTAAGATCATATATCGCAGCTAACTTAACTGGGGTTTTGTACCACCTGCATAGCAGTTTTATGTTCGATTCCAGTTGTGCTATAGATGATGTATGGGAACACATATTGTTAAATATTCTTGCCCATTGTTTCGATGAAATAGGAATTTGAAGTTCCTCTGACCATTTATTTGTGTAAGTTGGGAGATTTTTAGAATGGTGTTCTATCAGCAATTTATAGATTATAGAGAGAGAACCTTTGGAGTATGTGTCGGATCTGCATATAGACTCAAAGGGGGATAATGATCTATAAAATTGTGTGCGCTTAGTATGTGTGTTCAAATAATGATTTAACTGAAAATATCTAAACCACGGATTGAAATAACTTCCAAAAGTTTCCTGCAAGACATTCTTGGGTTTAAGGGATTTGTCGTCCATGGCCAGGCTACATGGAATAACATCTCTTAAAGTTAAATCCCCTGCATATGGAGTATGGTGAAATTTCTGTGCTTCAGGATTATGTTTCAGGGGCGTTAGAGGGGATGGTAAGCTGGAAATCGACGGGAAATTAATGAGGCATTTGTCCCATGTTTTAAAGGTGAGTCTGGTTATTTCTGATGTAGATGGATCTAGAATCCTGTGAATATGTGGTACCCAACAACTTGCTCCTAGTTGTGTATTTTGTGCTAAATCATGATCTAATTTTACCCATTCTTTGTGTATACCATGTTTACACCAATCTATTATCCGTGTGAGTGTGCATGCCATAAAGTAGTAATGTAAATTTGGCATGCCCAACCCTCCCTGTAGTTTAGGGCGATAGATGACATTTTTTGCAATTCTAGGGTGTCTATTGTTCCATAGGAAAGTGTTTAGTGTGTTTTGGAGTTTGTTAAGAAAGGAGTTGGGTAGCGCGAGTGGGATAGTTTGAAAAATATATAGAATTTTTGGCAAGATAGTCATTTTTATGGCATGCAGTCTACCTAGCCACGATAATGTTTTGTTGTGCCAGGCTTGTAGTTCTTTCTGTATGTTGTGCAATAGGGGGGTATAGTTTACATTAAACATATTTTGAGGGTTAAGTGTAACATTAATGCCTAGGTATTTTAAAGAGTTCTTCTGAAGCCTATACTGGTATGTGGATTGTATGTGATTAAGTTCAGCCGCTGAGGTTTCCACTCCCATAAATTCAGATTTTAAGGCATTGATCTTGAAATTTGATAACCTACCGTAGATTTGAAATTCCTTGTGGAGCTCGGGCATGGAGATAAGTGGGTTAGTTATAGATAACAAAATGTCATCTGCATACAGAGAGACCTTGTAATCTCTCTCTTGAATGTTTATGCCATAAATATTCCCATTATTTCTAATTCTAGCTGCCAGGGCCTCCATAGCTAAAGCAAACAGTAGTGGGGACAGGGGGCAACCCTGCCGTGTGCCGTTATGGATAGTAAAGGTCGGGGATGTAGCGTCATTCAATCTAATTTGTGCGTTTGGGGTACTATATAGAGACATTATTTTAGAAATAAATGTGTCGGGGAAGCCAAATTTGATCAAAATTTGTTCAAGAAAGGCCCAATTCAGCCGATCAAAGGCTTTTTCCGCGTCCAAGGACGCGAAGATTGTGGGGATTTTTGCTTTTGATGCATAGCAAATCAGTGTTTGTATTTTAATGGTGTTGTCCCTAGCCTCACGGTATGGGGTAAAACCAACTTGATTGTAATGAATTAGTTGAGGGGGTAACTTAGACAGTCTATTCGCTATTATCTTCGCGTATATTTTGGTGTCGATGTTTAATAAGGAAATGGGCCGAAAGTTTGCTGGTGTATCGGGAGTCTTGCCCAGTTTCGGGAGTACTACGATATATGCTGCTAGCATCGAGGGAGGGGGTGGGTTATTAAAGGACATGTTGTTGTATAGCTTGTATAGGGACGGGATAAGGACTGGGGCAAATGTCTGGTAATATTTAGCAGAAAATCCATCTGGGCCTGGGCTTTTACCTGGGGTTAGGTCTTTTATAGCTGCTAGGATTTCGTTTTGAGTTATTGAGGAGTCTAATGTCTCCTGTTGTTCTGGGGAAATTGAAGGGAGATTACATGAAGTTAAATATGTTTGAATGAGGTCTTTAAACTGTATGTCAGTTTCTGAGGCCTTGTCTTGTAAGTTATAGAGAGTTGAATAATATTCATGAAACTGGTCTAGGATATCTGGGGTTGTATTTACAGTAGTGTTGTGAGGGGATCTTAGTTCGTGTATAAATGATTTTAACCTAGTTCTCTTGAGGTTCCTGGCCAGCATTTTACCTGCTTTGTTACTTTCATGATAAAATTTTTGTTTTATTTTCAGAGCAGTTTTCTGATGTTCTAGAGCAAGAAATGTTTCTAATTGTTCTCTAACCTCACCTATTTCATGTAAGATTGAAGTATTTTTGGGGTCTTTCTTATGCGTGTATTCTAAATGACCCAGTCTGGAGGTCAGGGTTGTGTAGAGCTGTCTGGAAGTTTTTTGGATATGTGCTTTATATTTTATGAATTCCCCTCTTAGTGTGCATTTATGAGCTTCCCAAACCACATATGGATCTTTCACCGAGTTATTATTGATCTGGAAGTATTCCTCCATTGTCTTAGAGAGGTGTTCTACAAAGAGTGGATGCGTCAGTAATGAGTCATCCAGTCTCCATTGGAAGGGACTGGTAGGTGTATTAGACCACGTAATCTGTATCTTGACTGCCGAGTGGTCAGACCAAGATGTAGGTAAAATTGCAGAATTATTTATTAAGGAGAGGCCTACTTGATTCGTGAGGAGATAGTCTATCCTACTGTATGACTGTGAGGGGTGAGAATAGAAGGTGTAGTCTTTTGTTGAAGGATGTGTAAAACGCCAAATGTCGTATAGGTTATAGTCTCTCAGAGCCTTCCATAAGTATGACAGGGTGCCTTTTGACGTTCTAGGTTGCGGGTTGGAGGTGTCTATGGAGGGCTGAAATGGGAGATTGAAGTCACCTCCAAGAAATATTGGGCCTTTAGCAATATCTAATAATTTACGGAACATTGTTTTAAAAAAATGGTATATGTTGAGTATTAGGGGCATAGATATTAACTAATGTAATTGGCCTACCGTAAAGTAAACCTGTTATTCCCAGAAACCTACCTTCCCCATCCCTGGCTGACTGCAGAAGTGTAAAAGGGATATTTTTGCAAATTAAGATACTGACCCCACAGTGTTTGGTTAACGCAGTGTTATGAAAATGCTGCGTGTAGTGCTTACCAAAATACTTCGGGATTTGTGATTTTTAAAAATGTGTCTCCTGCAGAAACAATATGTCGGCCTTTTTCTTATATAGATCCGATAGAGCCTTTGACCTTTTACAAGGAGAGAGAAACCCTTTAACATTCTGAGTAAGTATTGTAAGTGGTGTTGATGTTTGCTTAGTGGCCATTAATCAGTTTACTGGGATGAACTGCACCCCTCTTGAACCTTGCACACATGCTAAAAACATTTTTCAGACATTGGAACAGTAGTACATTGCTCATCATAATAGGTAACCTGTATCTGGTAATATAACATAAATAACTGTAATAACAACAAAAATAACATATTTGTCTCGGCTCGAATAGCCCGAGATGTGACATATAAACCATTAGCGCAGGCAAAGTGTCTACCTTTACACCAATGTATGTAACAAATAAGTAACTGAGGGAAATAAATGTAAGCCTATATTAAAAGTCTTAAAGGCTTTGACAACATGGAACGTATAATAAAATGTCAGAGAGTATATTAAATTATCTGCATTAGATCAATTTACTCGCATAACTAAGGTAATAAGAGCGTTCTTGAAAATTAGTAGTTAGGTATTATCTACTGTTAAGTTCCACTTAAAGTCTTTGGCTATGTCCTTGGGAATTGCCTTTCAGTACAGATATTACAATCATACTCACATATCCAGGATTCTCAACAGGGATTGCAGGAGTTGCCGTCTGCAAGTTAATGTCCTACGGTTTCCCTTACAGATAGGACTATGCGGAACAAACAACATTGTGAGTGATTATAAGTCCATGTGTGTCATTATAGTAAGTTGAGTTAGGATCTGTCCATGCTCAGGTGCCAACTTTTAATGCCCTTGCGGCTGCAGGGCGCCTCTGCGGTTTAGCTGGAGTCAGGGACCAGTTGTTTCGTTCGCGCTGCTGGTTAGTGGTTGAAGAACCTGCTTGAGGTGGGTTGTTAAGATCCGGCAGATCCAGATGTAGTATTTCACAGAATCTTGAAGCTTCTGAAATGTCGTCACATATCACTCTTCTCTCTTCATGAATTACTACAAGATGAGTAGGAAATCCCCATCTATATGGAATACGTTTATTGCGTAAAAGTTGCGTCAGTGGGGAAAATTCCTTACGTTTTTGCAAAGTTCTTTGCGAGAGGTCTGCATAGAATTGCACTACTGTGCCCCGAAATCTAATAGGTTGATTTTTCTGTGATAGATTAAGAATTTCTTCTTTATCCCTGTAGTTCTTGAACTTAATAATAATATCCCTAGGTGGGGCTGAGTCAGGTGGCCTAGCTCTCAGGGCTCTGTGAGCCCGATCCCAAGGTATTTCCTCTTTATCTGTAGTGCCTTTTAGATGGTTAAACAGGGCAGGCAAATATGTAGGTAGGTCTTTAGGCAATACTGATTCAGGTACCCCCCTTATCCTTAGGTTTTTTCTTCTACTTCTGTTCTCTAGGTCTTCGATTTTAGAATGCAAAGCCTCAATGGTAGAAGTAACATTATCCGTTTGGGTTTGTAAGCTGTCCAAATCTTCCCTCATAGTGTCATTATTTTCTTCAAGGGCTTCCACCCTGAACCCTATAGCATTAATGTCCTGTTTTAGGTCTGCAAGTTCCTCACGCACACATGCACGGACAATGTCCGCTATATCCTGCTTAGATGGAAGTGCTGACAAAATATTAGAAGGAACCTGAACCACATTCGATGATTGGGAGTCACTCAGTACTATCTGTGATTGTGGAGATGCCATTGCTGATGGAGGGGTGATTGTCGTTTGAGTGTTTGCACTTTCAGAGGGGTTAAAATAGGAGGCCACTGAAGAATTTTTGTTTAATAGTGGTTTAGACAACTTGTCCGATTTGGTATTCCTCCTAGAGGCCATTTGGGGTATTAAGATCCCTTCAGTTCTGATGTGAAGTTTGATATTTTCCTGTGTTATTTGGCTTTATCTTTATGATCTCACTCCTGTTGTTAGTTATGATCCTTCTCCTCCACTACAGTGAGAATAGTGCCCCTCAAGCGTGATCTATAGTGTGCGCAGTTTGTCTGTCTTAATTCCAAGCGCTTATGTGAGTCTCTTTATAGGGCTTTTTGCTGTAAAAGGGTTTAAGAATATGCACCTCCGCTTAGTTATCTGGGCAAATCCCCTTATTCAGGCAGAGTTATATGGGGTCTTATGTCTTAAACTCCCACGTTCACAGTGTCATCTCCCCTTTATGCGATATTACAGACTGCCAAATACCTGTATTTAGCCGGCGTCACATAAGTTATCCTGCGTCTCTATTCATAAACAGCCGATCCTGTAATGTGTGTTTTCGTCAGCGCAGATTACTTTCTGGTGCGGTTGAAGCTGTTGCTGCAAGTGCGCCATCTGAAACTCTATATTAATTACAAGGCCGTTTCCGCTCTACGCCGCCATTATAGCCATGCGGCTCCGGGTTCTCTTTAGTTGCAGAGTGTCCTCTTAGGGTTCCGACATCCAGTTGTCGGTCACGCAGTATGGCTTACATGATGAGCCTTTCCTCCCTTGTATTTGTGAAGATGGCTAGCCTTGTTCTGATGGCATTTATGCCGTAAGTTGTCTCTGGCTTACACGGAGCTCGGAGTTTATGCGACCATCTTAGTCGCTACCGGCTCCGCCCCCCCCCGGGGTTTTATTTATTTTTTTGCCCTTTTTCTGTAGTGTAGCTATCCCCCCTCAATACCCTCCCCCTCCCAGATCTCTTTCCTAAGATTTATTCCCCCTCCCTCTCCCTCCTTCCTTTATACTGTACATATGAATTTGTAGCGTGCACGCATGCGTTCCCACCACCTTGCACGCACCCGTGCTCTGCGGTGCACTCCAGGAACAGCTCCAGCGATGGGCTGCCCATCCACCTCCCTCGTATCCCTCCTATTAACCAACGATCAGCACCATTGCTGGCTGATACAGAGCCCTCAGTGTTCTTAAAAAGGGTATTGCAGGATGCCTCAATATCGAGGCATGACTGCAATACCCTGAAAGCGTCTGGAAGCGATCACGATTTTAAGCAACTTTCAAATTTACTCCTATTATCAATTTTTCTTTGTTCTCTTGGTATCTCTATTTGAAAAAGCAGGAATGTAAGCTTATGAGCCGGCCCATATTTGGTTCAGCACCTGTGTACCACTTGCTGATTTGTGGCTAAATGCAGTCACCAATCAACATGAACCAAAAATTGATAATAGGAGTCAATAAGAAAGTTGCTTAAAATTGCATACTCTATCTGAATCATGAAAGAAAAAATGTGGGTTCAGTGTCCCTTTAACAGCTTTTTATACAGCTCCACCAGGAGGTTGAAATGTGTTTTATTGCACAATGGTAACCGCTATGCATCTCTTCCAAGTGCTCACTCAACAAAACTTAAAGAATATGCTTTCAACTTGTAATACCAGCACAACGACACACAAAAAGCTTACTTCTGGCGCAGTTAACCCTCGAGCGTAAGAATTAAATAGCGCTCCACTTGTAATCTGGCCCTCTATACTTTATTATTGTTTAGTTAAAGGGATATGAAATCACCAAAACATATTTTGTTCATATTGAATTGAATCCCTTTTGCTATGAAACCCTGCAATGCCATTACTTATTAACCCCGTTTCCTATTATCCCTTGCAATGTCAAGATTAGTTTCCACGCAACTATATTAACCTCTCTTTCTCCCTTACCCATCACTATACTAAATGTGCTACATTAACCCTTTCCCTACAGCAAATTATATATCATATACTCCTGTGTAGTCTCTTAACCCATGTAATGCCAATATTAGTCACCCTGCAGGAACTCTATTAACCCCTTTTCTCCCCTTATCCCTCACTATTACTATTCCCTACATTAACCCTTTCCTGTGTCATGAAAACGATGAAGTCCTATACATACAGCAGCTATTTTGCATGTTCCAGCTGCTCTCTCTGAGGTGCAGTGTAAACGTTATCTTGAGAGGGTTTTTTAATAGAAAAGTGCTCTTTGTAAAGCAGCGTACAAGTTATGGTGCCTCAGTCAGTTATACACTAATAGCCGATATAACAGCGATGCTCATACCCAGAGTCCTCTGCGGGCCGGAAGGCTTACAGAAGGTATAGTACTAGGTAGGTATGCAGTTACTACACTGGCACAGTAAGATCAGCTTGGCATCGATCTTTGCCTAAACCACGCCCCTTCTGCAGTATCTGACCAATCGGCGAACGCCCTGTTGGCTCTGTAGGGTTTCTCCGGTCATGGCTATGGCTACGTCAGCAGTGGCCAAGATGGCGGTGTCCATGCAGCTTAGTATGGTTGCCAGGGTTTGCTGGGCGATAGTCCTGTGCTGCATGACCGGGGTTTGGGCTGAAGTGGGTCACACAGTTCCTCCGCACCGGAGGTTTGAATACAAATACAGCTTCAAGGGGCCATACTTGGCGCAGAGTGACGGCACGGTGCCCTTCTGGACCCACACTGGCAGTAAGTGGCAGGGATGGGGCATATACACCTGTAATATTGTATGTATGGGATCTGTCATAAACTGCTATAAACAATTACAGTAACTGTGCGCTAATAGTATAGTAAATATCATATCCAGGCTCTCGTCAGAATTAAAACGGCATGATTTTTACTCCCTGCTAGAATTAAAGCAGTTTGCAAGAACTGAAATAAAGTGCATATTCTTTTAAGAACTAAATTGACTTGCATACTGTTGTATCCTACTGACAACTAACACGAACCACACGTTTTACAAATAATCTGCACCTAAATAAAGTAAAGATGTATTTGATATACATTTTTGCTCGTTTTATACATATGTGTTGCTCTCAAATGGGAATGTGTGGTGTGAAAGTTACCAGCTTGGTTGTGTCTGTTGGGGATGGGGCATTGGAGGAGCAAACAGGCAATATAGATTTATAAGTATGTTCATATATAGTATTGGCAATGCACCTGATCCTAAAGTATCAGGAGACTATGATGATTACCATGTGACGCAGGGGTACTGATGACAAATGTCTACAAAAACAGTAGAGTCATATTTGTTATATATTGTAAGTGTGCGAACTGTAAAAAAAAAAAAAAAAAAAAAAGACCCCCCCCCCAAAAAAAAAAAAACTTCTTGGTAGATGGGGCCTTGATTTTTTTATAGTCTTTATTTATTTATTTATTTATATATATATATATAACAGCCACACACAATATTACATCTTTCACACATGAAAGGGTGTTATTACATGCTGTTTTATAGTTTAATGACATATGTATTTATATTCATAACTGATTTAGCTTTTTCACTTTATTTAAAGGGACAATAAAGTTAAAATTAAACTTTCTTGACTCAGAGCATGTGATTTTAAACAACTTTCCAATTTTTACTTATATTATCAAAGTTTCTTTGGTCTCTTGGTATCATTTGTTAAAAACATACCTAGGTAGGCTCAGGAGCAGCAATGCACTACTGGGATCTAGCTGCTGATTGGTGGCTGTACATAAAAGCCTCTTTTTATTGACTCAACTGATGTGCTCAGCTAGCTCCCAGTAGTGCATGGTCGCTTTTAACAAAGGATCCCAAAAGAATGAAGCATACTTGATAATAGTAGTAAATTGGAAAGTAGTTTATTAGGTTTCATATCCCTTTAAATCCTGAGGCCATGACTGAATAAGGACCATCATTTAAACTAGAAGTGTTTTAACCACTAGTTTACAATGACATATGTCCTCTGTGCATTTGGGCTTTATGGTCCTTACAGTACAGGTTGTATTGACCTGTTTAATGCTGTCATAGGAAAAGTGCAGAGGTTGATGTTTATTACAATGATATATGTGTTGTAAGAAGAAAATGACTATTTACATGCTCCGGATATTGTTATAACCTGTTATAAGCTAGGTAAGTGCAGCATGGCCAGACATGTACTATATACTGTATGTGAGGGCTCTGGAACATAATTACCTTGAGAGAATTGATTGAGTCAGCCAAATCTGACATGTTTTAGCAGTAGTTGAAGTGCATATGCCTTTGACACATTCATTTTTATCCATTCCTGATAAGCTTGCTGTCCTACTCTGTAGTTTGGAAATCTAAAGATACTACTAATATGTGCATGAAGTGTCTTTCTTTTCCTTTAAATAACTAAAAAATAAAACGGCAACTTGTTTGATAACTAAATTAAATATAAAAACAAACTTTATTAGTATAGGCCTTGATGCCAATCCTTGCATAAAAGGTGAATGGTTTCTGGATGTGATTACTAAATCCTGTCACACATCTGGGTGAGTGTTTGTCATGTTGCAAGTTTGCCAAGAGCAAATTATTAAGTGTATATTTACACATCGCCAGATTAGGCAGAGATCTACAAGTAATTCTGTAATTGTTTTAGTATCCTCTTACAATATCAGTCTAGCAATATACTTTTATTAATTTCTTAAATTATTCTAATTGCTTGTCAGGTAGGTACACTTTATGTGCTGAATATTCTTAGTCCTCAAAATAAAATGTAAGTTCATTTTATTTAATATTTGGAAGGGAGTAATACGCTATAAAATACTACTGTTTAATTTGTTTGTGACTAGCAAGATCTTCCTTATACAATCCTTATCTCTTTTGACACTTGTTTTCGTTTTTTTAGATGCTATTCCCAGTGCTGACCAGATTAGGATAACTCCATCCTTGAAAAGTCAAAAAGGATCTGTTTGGACAAAATCTATAACTAACTTTGAAAACTGGGAAGTGGAAGTGACATTTCGAATAACGGGACGTGGCAGGATAGGAGCTGATGGATTGGTACGTATCGGCTCAGGTTCCATACTTTATTGGCTGTTTGGTGTTTGCAGCACTCCTTTGCCAGACTCTCCACTAGTCTCTTTTAGGGCCCGATTATCAAAAACTCACTGGCATGCAAAAAAATCAAACAATCTTTGGGATTTAAAAAACAAACAAACTTATATTGTAATTTAATTGTCTCTATTTCACATCCAGAACACTGCATAATGAGATGAACAGCTCTCAAGCTAAAATTTGGATTTATAAAATTCTTTGAGGGACCTCTTAGTACTGACACGACTTCCTAGATCATTTTGCCAGAGAGGAGAGCTGTAAATCATCGGGACATAAGTTTAAAAAATAAAATTCAAAATCTTGGCCCTGTTATACAAGGGTCTCCATAACACTGCACACTCCTACATCTTTTCCTTTGTCTGTAAATATTCTCCTACCTGTTTACTTCGCTCCAGGACTTACATCTTTCTTCCATTCCTGTTATCTGCTCATATTTCTACCAAAAAGACTTTTCTAAGACAGTACCTGTTTTGTGGTATTCTTTGCCTGTCTTCACAAGACTTACCCTAGATCAATGATGGCGAAATTTAGCACTCCAGATGTATCAGAACTACGTTTCCCATGGTGCTCAACTGGACTTCAGAATGCTTTAGCATCATGGGTAATGTAGTTCTGAAACATCTTAAGTGCCAAGGTTCGCCGACACTGTCCTAAACCCTCAAGTGGTACCTAAAATCACTTCTGTTCAGGGATGTGTACAACCTACATTAACCTAGTTCTCAGATTTCTCAACTTTATTCATAAGTTCCCCTTATACTCACTTTAGCATGTAAGCTCACTTGTCCACCAGCTCTACACAAAGTGATCTACATCAGATGGCAACTCATGGACAGGGCCCTTTACCCTTCCCCATTTTCATGATTTGTTTAATGTTTTTCCCTCATCATACACCTAACATAGCACTGCGGAATAAGTAGACACATTACAGATACAATATAACTGATATTGTGCTACGTTCATGTAATGATTGATGTTTTATTTATAGGCTGTTTGGTATGCAGAAGGTCAAGGATTGGAAGGTGACGTTTTTGGAGCAGCAGATTCTTGGAATGGTGTCGGCATTTTCTTTGATTCCTTTGACAATGATGGAAAGGTATGATGATTTTTCTTTTTTTTTTGTAATATAAAATGTATTTGTTGAGATTTCTTAAAGGAATAGTAAACCCACATTTTTTTTTCTTTCTTTCATGATTCAGATAGACACAGACATTCTTAATTAAACTTGGCCCTCCAGAGGTCTTGGAACTACATTTCCCATGATGCTCAGCCAGCTGATATGCTGGCTGAGCATCATGGGAAATGTAGTTCAAAACCTCTGGAGGGCCAAGTTTGAGGATGTGTGATATAGATAGGGTTGCCACCTCAGCCATGTTTTCCTGGACACTTATGAGTTACACATGCTGCAGGGTGTGCAGGGAGGAAAATGTATTGTGTTTCTGGACAGCACTATTCATATTCCTCCCTGCACAGCCTGCAGCATGTGAAACTTGTAGGTGTTCTGTATTTTAAGGGACGGGTGGCAACCCTAGATATAGAGCATGCAATTTTAAGCAACTTTTCTAATTTACTCCTATTATCAAATTTTCTTCGTTATCTTGCTATCTTTATTTGAATAAGAAGGCATATAAGCTAAGGAGCCAGACAATTTTTGGTTCAGCACTCTTGATAGCGATTGCTGTTTGGTGGCTACATTTAGCCACCAATCATCAAGCGCAACCCAGGTGCTGAACCAAAAATGGGCCGGCTCCTAAGCTTACATTCTTGCTTTAAAAAAAAAAGATGGCAAAAGAACAAAGAAAAATTGATAATAGGAGTAAATTAGAAAGTTACTTAAAATTGGATGCTCTATCTGAATTCTGAAAGTTTTATTTTGACTAGACTATCCCTTTAAAGTCGGGTGAGTAAGAGAATGCAAGCTTTTAGCCAGGCATAGTAGAATTCTGTTGTGCTCATATTACCACTGATGTTACAGAGGTACACAGTCCGCTGAATGGCTCAGAGCAGTAGGATAAAATCTTTGGAGGGGGAGCAAACATACATCTTATGTAATCAGCAATCTACCAAATGCCGGCATAAACATTTCAAATCCGTGACAAAAATTAAGCATATTGATTATGATAACCAAAAATGCAATAATGTTCAATACTGCTGCAGGAGCACCTTTTCAAATAGGCTGGTCTACCTCTCTTTTTCTTCCATTCCCTACTGGGATATTGATTACTATTGCTGCTGCCTTGTATTCCTAGAGATATGAATGTCAGTACTGCTGTACTGAAGCTTTCATTATTGGCGTCAGTTTCCACAGGCAAACCAGCTATTCCAAAAAGTAAAGGAGCAATTTATTAACCGTTTAATACACCCCAGCAGGTAAAAATAGATAATTGGAAACAAATTAAAGAGGAGAAAAAGAGTACAGTACGATGTCCCTTTCAGGTTCTCAGTTGCTTTTGACATTACGTAATCCAAGTATATATTATAATTGTAGGTTTCATTATCGTCATCTTGTTAAATTACTATTATTATTATCAATACTACCATTTATTTGTAAAATGCCATTACAAAGGACACAATGATATTTGAGCATTACTGAGCATAGCTGTTCAGTTTTACCAGTGATTAAATAGCAGGAAAAAGAACATTCTATAGGATTTAGTGGAAATATAATGTGAAAAACTAAATGGTGTACAGCATGTATATAAGGATACACAGCTTAGATCACTATAAAAATGGGATTAAATGTGTTTTACATCCATCTTATTAGATTCTGAACTGGCTTCTAGAAATGTGGGCAGTCTGGGACATGACAAGCAATAGTTTACTTGGGCTTTATAGACCCTGCATAGTATTGCAAGACCCTTTGCAATGCAAATTATGTTTAAAACAAAAATAACACTAAATAAACACCTCCATAATGTGTCAGGTGTCCCTCTGAGACTGTATGTACCTGCTTGATTGACAGACAAGCTAGCGCACAGTTTATCCACCAATTAGCACCAAGGCCAACTCAAGATATTGTCCGTTACAGTCTAAACGTGAGTCAGCAGATTCAAGGTCAGCATATTGTAATTTCACATGAAATCTTGCTGAAACCCAGCTGGTAGACCCCATATGAGGCTTTTTTTAAATTTATTTAATGCAGAAGACTATTAGCTAGAATATAATTTTCTTGTGTGCTCAGTATTCAAAACTATTCTGGGGCTTAACAACAAGAAAGTTATGTCTCTTCAAAGGGACTTTAAACACTTTGAGATCATCATATAAAATGATAAATTGTATATATAAAAATAACTCTGCAATATACTTTAATAATTTTTTGTGTCCTGTAATTCCATTCTGAAATTGTGAGCTTTTTAGTTTCTGTTAGAAGTCGAAGTGCAGAACATGGTTAGATTCAACCCAGCCATTGGCTGCACACTCTAGTGACCTAATTGGCCACAGTAGAGAAGGTAACCTAAGTTACAACATGTCAGCTCCCATTGTTTTATATACACTAGAACTTTACACGTATATTGTCAATATTTAAACAGGTAATGAAACTTTAAAAAAATACATCTACATAATCTGACTAATCCTTTTTTTTTAATGCATCATTCTATCTAGCATTTATTTAGCGTTTAATGTCCCTTTAAGGAGAGTAAGAGTGCTCAACATTTGAGGAAGTGTTTGGGTTTTTTAAAGTACACAATATATTGCCAATATTTTGTATACCTCATAGTGTAGCAAAACAGCCACTAAAATCACTTTTGTCTTGAGTTTTTTTCTTTTTTTTTTTCTTTTTTTTTTATTACTACTGTGTTTTTACTGCCTAGTTAGCGCATATATTCTGAACTGCATTTTTTCAGGCTAGAACTGCATATTGTGTTGCCATTTTTAAATCTCAAGTAAAATAATTAAAATATCTTGAAATAATATTTTTTTTTTTACAAAGAACTGTAGACCTTCACTCAATTCTGCAGTGTTTCTTTATTTACTTTTACAGAATGTATAACATTTAGCATAGAATTACTTTTTTTCAGACCTAAATTTTATATTTTTATCTTTTAGATCTGATTTCAACTAAGAAAATATGTGTTAGAGTTAGCCTTAATACATAAAAAAAAAAAAAGCAAAATTGCTTGAAAAGGGTACAAAATAAATAATCAAAGTATATTGTAGTTGTTTTACTTCACATAGCTAAAGATTTTATACTAAAAAAATGTATCAGAGGGGTTCTGTATTTTTACCTCTATTTTCTATCAATTTAAAAGATGCAACTACAGCACAGCTAAATTCTGTCTCACACCTAAAGAAGCGTTGGATTGCAGTAATGTTCAGAGGTGGACAAACATTTATACAGCCTGAGAAATACATGATACTTTTCAGCATTTTAGGAACCTGTTCTCTTTATTCATTCATTTTAAAGGATTGCTTCAGTTTTCTGCACAGACCTTGTTCCATATGTTCTTATAAAGCTGATTTTTGCAGAGGTTGGTTCAGACCTTGCTGAGTTCGGTGAGGGATGACAAGCTCAGTAAAGGGTTTCACTTTGCACAAAGAAGTTGATCAGGTCATTTTGTATTGTTTCCATAGTAACTGGACCACACCAGCAGGGTGCAGATGGCTGTTCTCATATAACACTTTGGTGTTACAATGGAGCCGAGTGGGAGACAGGAGATTCAAATAAGTAATTTACATTTATGTGTGGTACTAATAACAGGCATAGGGTCTATAGAAGGCTTGTTTGGCTTTTATTCTCAAGGGTTGGACACAGATTTGATTCCTAGAATATTCCTTTTGTGCACACGTGACTCAATCAGGGCCTTAAAGGGACACAAAAGTACAAAAACAAATGTTTAGAATGTTGGAGCATATTATTATTATTATTATTATTATTATTATTATTATTAATATAACAGATTCTGCAGCTCTGTAAACTTGGATACAATATGCAAAGGTAGTGATTGTACTGTTGCATGTGTACTACTATGTGTTTAACCCCAGCAAAGGTTTTAAATATATTATTAAAGGACCAGTCAACACAGAAGATGTGCATAATCAACAAATGCATGATAAAAAGACAATGCAATAGCACTTAAAGTGATGGTAAAGTTAGGTGGTCAGCTAAGCACAGTTAGATCGGTTAGTTAAAAATAATGAGTTTAATTCATCGTTTCTTCTTTAATATATCTCTATCATTTTCGCCGCATACAAACTGATATTTTTCCGATTTTTAAATCTTCCCGCTTCCCAATACATATTTTACTTCCTTGTCACGTTTTTCTTTAATCCAATTGACTTTCTGGCCGATCGGCGGCCGTGAAGCTACGTCATCATAATCTGTAATCTATTGCGCATGCGCAAAATCTGTTCTACACACAATTCTGTCTGACGCGAGTGCCCAATTCGCGCATGCGCACAGCTTTTGTCTGTTTCAGCCGAGAAAGTCAGCTGTTGTCAAAATTGCATGCGCATTGCAGCCCTGATCGCCGATTCGCGCATGCGCAATGTGTTCCGTTATCGTGAACACGCATTTCAGCTATGAATAGAGCGGGTGGGACCACTCTATACATAAAGTCCTAAAAATACAGGAAGAGGAGGGTGGGCGGAGCAAGGACGAACACGGTAGGGAAAAAAATAATAAAATATAACGTCAATTTTGCAAAAATCAATTAAAAAAAACATAGCTATGCTTATATATTAATGATAAATATTACATAGATGTTTTGCTGAGGTTCAAAATTTACTTTCACTTTAATCTGAACTTCAAATGAATAGTATATATTTTTTTTTTTCTGACAATTTTAAAAATGATATATATTTCCACTCCCCCTGTACCATGTAACAGCCATCAGCCAATCACAAATGCATACATGTACCATGTGACAGCCATCAGCCAATCACAAATGCATATACGTTTATTCTGTGAATTCTTGCACATGCTCAGTAGGAGCTGGTGACTTAAAAAGTTTAAATATAAAAAGACTGTGCACTTTTTTTAATGGAAGTAAATTGGAAAGTTGTTTAAAATTGCATGCTCTATCTGAATAATGAAGGTTTAATTTTGACTTGAGTGTCCCTTTTTAAAGTTGGCTCCAGAGCAGCAGTACACTACGGGGAGCTAGCTGATGATTGGTGGCTACACACATATGCATCTTGTCATTGTCTTACCAGATGTGTTCAGCTAAGTCCTGTCAATGCATTTCTACTTTGCTGACTAACAATTTTTTTAACCCATTTGTAGGGGTAAAAACCAGAGCAGTTATCTACTATATGGTTGCCTGCTATTACACTCTAGAGCAAACACGCTAGAACAAACATCCTCAAACTTGGAACTACATTTCCCATGATGCTAAGACTGCATATCAGCTGGCTGAGCATCATAGGAAATGTAGTTCTAAAACCTCTGGAGGGCCAAGTTTGAGGATGTCTGCGCTAGAGCAGTTTACTAGTGTACAGTTGCCTGCTATTACTCGCTAGAGCATTATACTATTGTATGGTTGCCTGCTATTACACACTAGAGTAGTATACGGTAACGGTTGCCTTCTATTACACACTAGAGCATTATACTATTGTACGGTTGCCTGCTATTACACACTAGAGCATTATACTATTGTACGGTTGCCTGCTATTACACACTAGAGCATTATACTATTGTACGGTTGCCTGCTATTACACACTAGAGCATTATACTATTGTACGGTTGCCTGCTATTACACACTAGAGCATTATACTATTGTACGGTTGCCTGCTATTACACACTAGAGCATTATACTATTGTACGGTTGCCTGCTATTACACGCTAGAGCATTATACTATTGTACGGTTGCCTGCTATTACACGCTAGAGCATTATACTATTGTACGGTTGCCTGCTATTACACGCTAGAGCATTATACTATTGTACGATTGCCTGCTATTACTTGCTAGAGCAGTTTACTATTGTACGGTTGCCTGCTATTACACACTAGAGGACTTTACTATTTACTATTGTATAATCTCAGCTCCTTTGAGCTCTCTGACACTGCCCTTTCCTGGATCCACTCTTATCTCTCTAATAGGTCCTTTTCTGTCTCCTTTGCTGGTGGCGACTCCTCTCCATTGCCTCTGTCTGTTGGAGTACCTCAAGGCTCTGTTCTGGGTCCCCTACTCTTCTCTATTTATACATCCTCACTGGGAAAACTTATCAGTAGCTATGGCTTCAACTACCACCTCTATGCTGATGATACCCAGATCTACCTATCCACCCCTTCACTCTCTCCTTCTGTCCTTGCTCACATCAGTGTCTGCTTATCTGGCATTTCTTCTTGGATGGCCTCTCACCACCTAAAAATCAACATGTCCAAGACTGAGCTCCTTCTAATCCCCCCCCCCCCCCTCTAATTCTACCCCGGTTCCTAACTTTTCAATCTCTGTTGGTGATACCACTATCTCCCCATCACCCCAAGTCTGCGTCCTAGGAGTTACACTTGACTCCAATCTGTCCTTCATACCCCACATCCAATTGCTCTCTTCCTCCTGTCGCAACCATCTACGCAATATCTCCAAAATCCGTCCATTTCTGAGTGCTGAAACTACTAAACAGCTAATCCACTCTCCTACTAGAGTAGTATACGGTTGCCTGCTATTACACACTAGAGCATTATACTATTGTACGGTTGCCTGCTATTACACACTAGAGCATTATACTATTATACGGTTGCCTGCTATTACACACTAGAGCATTATACTATTGTACGGTTGCCTGCCATTATACACTAGAGTAGTATACGGTTGCCTGCTATTACACACTAGAGCATTATACTATTGTACGGTTGCCTGCCATTATACACTAGAGTAGTATACGGTTGCCTGCTATTACACACTAGAGCATTATACTATTGTACCGTTGCCTGCTATTACACACTAGAGTAGTATACGGTTGCGTACTATTACACACTAGAGCATTATACTATTGTACGGTTGCCTGCTATTACACACTAGAGTATTATACGGTTGCTTGCTATTACACACTAGAGCATTATACTATTGTACGGTTGCCTGCTATTACACACTAGAGTACAGTATTATTTGGTTGCCTGCTATTACACACTAGAGCATTATACTATTGTACGGTTGCCTGCTATTACACACTAGAGTAGAGCTTCAACAACTAATCGTCATAATCAATAATAATCGATTATGAAAATAGTTGTCAACGAATCTCATAATCGATTAATCGATTAGTTGGTTTGCAATTAGTTGGTCTGTGCACAACACCAGCTGCTTCACTCCAATGAACTCCTGCATATGGTATTGTGTTTTATGGTTACGTCCTTAGCCTAAAGGATGTCTACAGATGTCTACTTTTCAAGGACAGTATACGTTTACAACTACCCCTGACTTATGTGCAACGCAGATATAATAGTCATCATTTGGATTGTTTATATTAAATCTGGTGATTTGGAACTATGCTTTTCATGATATAGTGCCAAGCTTGTTGTTTACACCTTGCCCCTAGATTGATGGGAGTTATTTCAATTGATGTGCACTATTATCTGTTTGCACAATTATTAGCGTATTGCTTGTTATTGCTGATTATATGTACTGTAAAAATAAATGTGTAAGGCTTTATCCTGTTATTGATATACAGTCCTTAGCGCTTTTGATTTTGTTTTTTATTGTTTTTTTTATATTTTTAATAAATTGTGATAATATGTACCAGATTCAACCTTTATAAGTATATATTCGTTATTTTTAGAGCGGACTAGATATTTCCCCTAACCTTATAGCTGGTTATTTACCATTGCATATAGATATTCAAGAAATTTTTATGTTAGAATGAAGTCAATGGTTACTTTATTGAGAGGCCCCTTGCCAAGGTAGAAAACACTTAGCATTGGTGAAGAGCTAACAAAGATAAATATCCCACTTTGGTGAAATTGGCAAAACCCTACTTATACACCTCAACAGCCTTTTCTCTGCTGCAGGAAATATAGCTGCAAACAGAGAACCAGCCTTAGCCAGAAGCATGTGGACATGTTGCGATGTTTGCATTTCAATGCAAAAGTTTCTGAAAGAGTGAATAACAGAATGTTATAAACAGTGATAGTCTAACTCTTTCTAGTTCTACCTCTTTTCAAACAGTTTGTGGTTTTGTTTTGTTTAATTATAAAACTGTGCTCTGCTGCTTAAAAATTGTAGAAACCGTTGTGTTAATGTAAAGTTTTAGTCTGAAGTTTATATTTGTAACACTCATTATGTGGATTTTATTTAAAACATAGAAAACTATTATTGATTCTCTTTTTATCCGATTAGTCGATTAATCGAAAAAATAATCGGCCGATTAATCGATTATGAAAATAATCGTTAGTTGCAGCCCTACACTAGAGCATTATACTATTGTATGGTTGCCTGCTATTACATGCTGGAACATTATACCATTGTATGGTTGCCTGCTATTACACGCTAGAGCATTATACTATTGTACGGTTGCCTGCTATTACACGCTAGAGCATTATACTATTGTACGATTGCCTGCTATTACTTGCTAGAGCAGTTTACTATTGTACGGTTGCCTGCTATTACACGCTAGAGCAGTTTACCATTGTACGGTGGCCTGCTATTACACACTAGAGGAGTTTACTATTGTACGGTGGCCTGCTATTACACGCTAGTGCATTATACTATTGTACGGTTGCCTGCTATTTCACGCTAGAGGAGTTTACTATTGTACGGTTGCCTACTATTACACGCTAGAGCATTATACTATTGTACGGTTGCCTGCTATTACTTGCTAGAGCAGTTTACTATTGTACGGTTGCCTGCTATTACACGCTAGAGCAGTTTACTATTGTACGGTGGCCTGCTTTTACACACTAGAGGACTTTACTATTTACTATTGTATAATCTCAGCTCCTTTGGGCTCTCTGACACTGCCCTTTCCTGGATCCACTCTTATCTCTCTAATAGATCCTTTTCTGTCTCCTTTGCTGGTGACGACTCCTCTCCATTGCCTCTGTCTGTTGGAGTACCTCAAGGCTCTGTTCTGGGTCCCCTACTCTTCTCTATTTATACATCCTCACTGGGAAAACTTATCAGTAGCTATGGCTTCAACTACCACCTCTATGCTGATGATACCCAGATCTACCTATCCACCCCTTCACTCTCTCCTTCTGTCCTTGCTCACATCAGTGTCTGCTTATCTGGCATTTCTTCTTGGATGGCCTCTCACCACCTAAAAATCAACATGTCCAAGACTGAGCTCCTTCTAATCCCCCCCTCTAATTCTACCCGGTTCCTAACTTTTCAATCACTGTTGGTGATATCACTATCTCCCCATCACCCCAAGTCCGCGTCCTAGGAGTTACACTTGACTCCAATCTGTCCTTCATACCCCACATCCAATTGCTCTCTTCCTCCTGTCGCAACCATCTACGCAATATCTCCAAAATCCGTCCATTTCTGAGTGCTGAAACTACTAAACAGCTAATCCACTCCCTGGTAATCTCCCGACTTGACTACTGTAATAACCTACTAACTGGCCTCCCTCTCTCCCGCCTCTCCCCTCTTCAATCCATCCTAAATGCCTCTGCTAGGCTAATCCACCTCTCCCGACACTCTGTATCTGCTGCACCTCTCTGCGAGTCCCTTCACTGGCTACCCATCCACAGCAGAATTAAATTCAAAATTCTCATCCTGACCTACAAAGCCCTTACCAACGTAGCTCCCCCCTACCTGTCCTCACTCATCAAGAAATATACTCCAGCCCGCCCCCTAAGATCCAACAATGACCTGCTCCTTGCATCTTCTACCATCACCTCCTCCCATGCCAGGCTACAAGACTTCTCTCGTGCGGCACCAACCATCTGGAATGCACTTCCCAGAGCTGTTAGACTTTCCCCTAACCTTTCCTCCTTTAAATGCTCCCTAAAGACCTTTCTGTTCATGGAAGCCTATCTCTAAATCAGTAAAAAATTAATTCTACCTACCTAACTGCTGCCCCATCTAACTCCACACTAACATCATTCTCACCTTTGCAGTCCCCACCTCCTGTTTCTCACCCTCCTACTATCTAGATTGTAAGTTCCCAAGGGAACAGGGCCCTCAATTCCCCCTGTATTTGTTTTTGTTAAACTTTGGTGTCTTCTATATTGTATTGTACTGTACTTTTATCTTTGTACCCATGGACAGCGCTGCGGAATCTGTTGGCGCTTTATAAATAAAGAATAATAATAATAAAATACGGATGCCTGCTATTATACACTAGAGCAGTTTACTATTGTACGGTTGCCTGCTATTGCACGCTAGTGCATTATACTATTGTACGGTTGCCTGCTATTTCACGCTAGAGGAGTTTACTATTGTACGGTTGCCTACTATTACATGCTAGAGCATTATACTATTGTACGGTTGCCTGCTATTTCACGCTAGAGCATTATACTATTGTACGATTGCCTGCTATTACTTGCTAGAGCAGTTTACTATTGTACGGTTGCCTGCTATTATACACTAGAGCAGTTTACTATTGTACGGTTGCCTGCTATTACACGCTAGTGCATTATACTATTGTACGGTGGCCTGCTATTACACACTAGAAGACTTTACTATTATACGGATGCCTGCTATTACACGCTAGTGCATTATACTATTGTACGGTTGCCTACTATTACACGCTAGAACATTATACTATTGTACGGTTGCCTGCTATTACACGCTAGAACGGTTGCCTGCTATTACACGCTAGAGCATTATACTGTTGTACGGTTGCCTGCTTTTACACGCTAGAGCAGTTTACTATTGTACGGTGGCCTGCTATTACACACTAGAGCAGTTTACTATTGTACGGATGCCTGCTATTATACACTAGAGCAGTTTACTATTGTACGGTTGCCTGCTATTACACGCTAGAGCATTATACTATTGTACGGTTGCCTGCCATTTCACGCTAGAGGAGTTTACTATTGTACGGTTGCCTACTATTACACGCTAGAGCATTATACTATTGTACGGTTGCCTGCTATTACACGCTAGAGCATTATACTATTGTACGATTGCCTGCTATTACTTGCTAGAGCAGTTTACTATTGTACGGTTGCCTGCTATTACACGCTAGAGCAGTTTACTATTGTACGGATGCCTGCTATTATACACTAGAGCAGTTTACTATTGTACGGTTGCCTGCTATTACACGCTAGTGCATTATACTATTGTACAGTTGCCTGCTATTACAAGCTAGAGCATTATACTGTTGTACGGTTGCCTGCTTTTACACGCTAGAGCAGTTTACTATTGTACGGTGGCCTGCTATTACACACTAGAGGAGTTTACTATTGTACGGTTGCCTGCTATTACACACTAGAACATTATACTATTGTACGGTTGTCTATTACACGCTAGTGCATTATACTATTGTACAGTTGCCTGCTATTACACGCTAGAGCATTATACTGTTGTACGGTTGCCTGCTTTTACACGCTAGAGCAGTTTACTATTGTACGGTGGCCTGCTATTACACACTAGAGGAGTTTACTATTGTACGGTTGCCTACTATTACACGCTAGAACATTATACTATTGTACGGTTGTCTGCTTTTACACGCTAGAGAAGTTTACTATTGTAAGGTTGCCTGCTATTACGCTAGAGCATTTTACTAGCTTATGGTTGCCTGCTATTACACACTACAGCAGTTTACTATTGTACGGTTGCCTGCTATTACACACTAGAGCCTTATGCTTTTGTACGGTTGCCTGCTATTACACACTAGAGCATTATACTATTGTACGGTTGCCTGCTATTACACACTAGAGCATTATACTATTGTACAGTTGCCTGCTATTACGCTAGAGCATTTTACTAGTGTATGGTTTCCTGCTATTACACACTACAGCAGTTTACTATTGTACGGTTGCCTGCTATTACACACTAGAGCATTATGCTTTTGTACGGTTGCCTGCTATTACACGCTAGAGCATTTTACTAGTGTATGGTTTCCTGCTATTACACACTACAGCAGTTTACTATTTTACGGTTGCCTGCTATTACACGCTAGAGCATTTTCCTTTTTGCACTTTTATTTTCTCAAATAAGGATCACCAAAAAATGTAGTTTTTCTTTGACTAGTCTGGAAGTGCTCTGCAAGCTCTTTTAGTATTTGCTGACGTTTTTGCTTTGTTCACTATTGCAGGAATACTGGGATACACTAGTCCCTGTATCTCACTTTTCTTCCCTAATTTGACTTCTATACATACAATTGTACATGAATGGGTTTGTCTTAATCTCATATTTATACAATGGTTTAAAACATTCTATCCTTCACTACAAACACACCCTTACTTAAAGGGAATATGAAGAAGTGCCCATTTATTAAAAACACATCTGCTATATCAAAGTAAACATAAATTGAAACAGATTGTTTAAAAAATTAAAGAAAACAACTTGTTTTCTTGCAAAATGAGCACTTAGAAATTCTCTGTAGACCCTGCTCTCAGGGAAATGAGAGCTGACATGTTGGTAACTTAAGTTAAAATCTGTCCTCATATGAGCATGGGCAAAACTATGTTACCATCTTAATATGAGGAGAGTCCACGGTTTCATTCCTTACTTGTGGGAATACAGAACCTGGCCACCAGCAGGAGGCAAAGACACCCCATCCAAAGGCTTAAATACCTCCCACACTCCCCTCATTCCCCAGTCATTCTTTGCCTTTCAGGAGAATTGTCGGAAGATTCGGAGTAGTCTCTTGTGGAGGGTAGTACTCTTCGCTATGGAACTGGAGTTTTAAGTAGTCTTGTCAACCTCTCAGTGAGAGCATTGATGAAGGTTAGGGTCTGGAGATGCAGGGAGAGTCTTTCTGCGAAACCATCCAGACTCGTATTAACAGCTCCTAAGCAATCAGTGTAGAGTTTCACTGCCTGTTCTGTCACTGAAGTCCATGTCAGGTGCGATGCTACAAGACTTTCAAACTGAGATTCTGGTAAGATTGTTTCATTTTATCTCATATGATAACGTAAAGAAGACAGGGTCACAGAGTGACTCCTTTTATCTGTATGGAATCAAGGGTTAACATCTCCGGAAAGGGATCTATACATAACTTGCTTTATTATGTTTTATGCTGCAATATGTGTGAGATGAGGCTCAGGCAGGTGTGGAACATTTAGATTTTACTTTAGTTTTTGAGATAACTGCGCGGACTGTTATTTGGCGTGTTTTTCTCTTGGAGCAGGGGCGGTCCTGCATGGCCCTCCATGTGACCGGGTGTGGTCTCATTGACTTCCTCTTTCCTGACTGTGCGGTTTACAGGAGAAGAAACGGTTTCCTTGTGGGGCCTGGGTCATAGGAGGTGGTGAGTGCCTCGGCCATTGTGGGTATAAAGGTGCCATTTATCTTGTTCTAGTGTCCATCTTAAAAGCACAAGCTATAGAGGACGCCCTCTTTTTCTAAGACTAATACCTGTTTTTATTTTGAGGAGGCTATATTATTAGTATACCCGCCTGCTCAATTATGTTCCACATGCCTCGATAAGGTAGTGATATCTAAAAAGACAAAGATGTTTTAGTACCACTGAGCCGTCCACCTCTGAGGGATCTCCGTCCCGTGAGGTGCTTTCCCTGCAATCATCTCCTACTACACATGCAGCCTCCCATTGCACTGCTAATCCTCCTTCGGGAGAGACCATTTTACCGCCAGACTTTTCTGAACCATTTCAAACGGCAGTGTCTGCAGCCTTCAGTGCTTTACCTCACCCTGCTAAGCGCAAGTGAAAGGTTAAATATTGCTATCCTTGCCAGGGGTCATCTACCAATTTGTTGGATTTATCTGATACTAAATTAATCCGCTGATGAAGATGCCTCTGATAGTTCAAAAGAGGCTCTTTCTGGGTCGGAATCTGCTGCCTCTAAACCTCCGGCTCCGGAGGAACCAGATTTTAGATTTAGGATCGAACACTTAAACTTTCTGTTAAAGGAAGTGTTAGCTACGTTAGAGGTTCCGGAACCTAAATTACCCGAAGAACCTTCTATTTCGAAGCTTGACAAGGTTTGAGGACAGGGTGGTGCCACAGGCTTTCCCGGTTCCTGTAAAGATGGCAAATATTATTAAGAATGAATGGGAGAGACTTGGATCTTTTTCCCCTTCTTGTTCGTTTAAAAAATTGTTCCCCGTTCCAGACTGTCAATTAGAGTTGTGGGGGGTCTGTACCTAAGGTTGATGGAGCTATCTCCATGCTTGTTAAACGCACCACTATCCCGCTTGAGGATAGTTCATCGTTTAAGGAGCCCATGAATAAGAAGCTAGAAACTCTATTAAAGAAAATGTTTCAGCACACGGGGTACTTAGTTTAGCCTGCAACGGCGGTTGCTGCGGTAGCTGGAGCCGCTACCTATTGGTGCGACTTGCTATTGGAGATGATCGAGGTGGAAACTCCCCTCGACGAGATCCAGGAAAGAATTAAGGCCTTGAGGGTAGCTAATTCTTTTATCTGTGATGCAAACATGCAGATTATTCGCCTGAATGCAAAAACATCAGGTTTTTCTGTTCTAGCACGTAGGGCTCTCTGGCTGAAGTCTTGATCTGCAGACATGACTTCAAAATCTAGATTGCTTTCTTTTCCATTTAAGGGGAAGATTATTTTCGGTCCCGGCCTGGACTCTATCATAGCCACGGTCACTGGGGCAATGGTGCCTTTCTACTGCATGATAAGACGAATAAACCTAAAGGACAAGGTCCTAATTTTCGTCCCTTTCGTTTGTATAAATCCCAATGCCAGCAGCCCTCCGCAAAGCCTGATCAGTCCAAGGGAACTTGGAAACCATCTCAATCTTGGAATAAATCTAAGCAGAACAAGATGCCCACCGAAACAAAGTCGGCATGAAGTGGCGGCCCCCGATCCGGCGTTGGATCGTGTTGGGGACAGACTATCTCTCTTTGTGGAGGCTTGGTTGGGGGACGTACAAGACCCTTGGGTTCTAGAGGTCATCGCTCAGGGTTACAGGATAGGTTTCAAACCTCCCAGGGGCAGATTCCTCTTATCAAACCTGTCTTCAAGACCATAAAAATGAGAATATTTTCTAGGGTGCATGAGGGATCTCTCCTCCCTAGGAGTAATTGTCCCGGTACCTCTATCAGAGAGAGATCTAGGGTACTACTCAAACCTTTTTGTGGTTCCAAAGAAGGAGGGAACGTTTCGCCCGATTCTAGACCTAAAGTGCCTAAACAAGTTTCTGTCGGTCCCATCGTTCAAGATGGAGACGATAAGGTCTATTCTGCCCTTAGTTCAAGAGGACAGTTCATGAATGCCTACCTACATGTGCCAATACACAAGGATCACTTCAAGTTCTTAGGATTCGCCTTTCTGGATCAGCACTTCAAGTTTGTGGTTCTTTCTTGTGGTCTGGCTACTGCTCCAAAAGTCTTTACGAAGGTTCTAGGGTCTTTGCTCGTGGTGGCGAGGTCCAGAGGTATTACAGTAGTGCCATACTTGGACAACATCCTGGTCCAGACTCCATCCTGCCAGCTGGCAGAAGACCATTCCAGAGCTCTTCTTCTTCAATCTCATGGATGGAAGATAAACTTAGGAAAGAGTTCTCTGGTGCCCAGTACCAGGGTGGAATTCCTGGGCATGATAATAGATTCCATATCCATGAGGATATTCCTTACAGAGCAGAGATGTTGCAAAATTACTTCCAATTGTCTTGCCCTCCAGACCTCCTCATGGCCATCTGTGTCCCGGTGTATGGAGGTAATTGGGCTCATAGTGTTCAGCATAGATATCCTTCCATTTGCCAGGTTCCACCTCAGACCTCTTCAACTGTGCATGCTAAAGCAATGGAACGGCGACCACTCGGATCTGTCTCAACAGATTTCTCTGGACAACCGGTCAAGAGAATCGCTTTCTTGGTGACTCTGTCCAGATTGCCTGTCCCAAGGAACGTCCTTCTTGAGACCATCCTGACTACGGACGCAAGCCTCTCAGAATGGGGAGCCGTTTGTGGTGCCAGGAAGGCACAGGGCTGGTGGACTCGAGAGGAATCTCTTCTCCCGATCTGAAGGCTTGGCCTCTTCTGGGTTTGTCCCAGTTTATCAGATTCCAATCGGACAACATTACCTCGGTGGCTTACATCAACCATCAGGGGGGAACGAGGAGCTTCCTAGCAATGAGGGAAGTGTCTCGGATTTTGGAGTGGGCAGAGGCCCACAAATGCTTGTTGTCAGCGATCCACATTCTGGGTGTTGACAACTGGGAAGCGGATTTCCTCAGCAGACAATCCTTTTATCCGGGGGAATGGTCTCTCCATCCCGAGGTGTTTGCCTAGATTTCCAACAGATGGGGGACGCGGGAAATAGATCTCATGGCGTCCAGATTTAATTCTAAGCTACCCAGATACGGGTCGCGGTTCAGGGATCCACAGGCAGAGCTGATAGATGCATTAGCAGTGTCTTGGAGGTTCAAACTAGTTTATATTTTTCCACCGTTACCACTTCTACCTCGGCTAGTGGCCCGCATCATGCAGGGGCAAGCTTCGGCTATTCTAGTTGCTCCATAGTGGCTGCAAAGGATGTGGTTTGCGGACCTCGGGGGGGATGTCCTCATCTCCTCCATGGACATTACCTTGTCGCAGAGATCTGCTGGAACAGGATCCCTTTGTTCATCAGAATCTAGATTCTCTGAGGCTGACTACGGGGAGATTGAATGCTTAGTCCTAGCCAAGAGAGGTTTTTCTGAGAGTGTGATTGATACTCTCATTCAAGCTAGAAAGCCGGTCACTCATTGCATCTATCATAAAGTGTGGAGGACCTACTTATTCTGGTGTGAGGAGCGTGGATTCCCCTGGCATATGGTCAGGGTGTCCAGGATTCTTTCCTTTCTCCAAGATGGTTTGGAGAAGGGACTTGCCGCTAGTTCCTTGAAGGGACAGATTTTGGCTCTATCTGTATTATTACACAAGAGGCTTGCTGAGCTTCCTGATATACAGTCCTTTGTTCCGGCTCTGTCTAGAATCAGGCTTGTGTTTAGACATTCCGCTCCTCCTCGGAATTTAAATCTGGTTCATAAGGTTTTGCAGAGGGCTCCGTTCGAGCCCATACATTCAGTTGACATTAAGTTACTGTCTTGGAAGGTTCTTTTTCTACTGGCTATTGCTTCGGCTCGCAGAGTCTCTGAGATGGCGACCTTGCAATATGAGCCTTCTTACCTAGTTTTTCATGCTGACAAGGCTGTTCTTCGCACTGGTTTTCTCCCTAAGGTTGTGTCTGATCGCAACATCATTCAGGAGATTGTGGTTCCTTCCTTGTGTCCTAATCCTCCTCCTTCGAAGGAACGATTACTTCATAATTTGGATGTGGTTTGGGCTTTGATATTCTATCTTCAGGTCACGAAGGATTTTAGACAGACTTCGGCATTGTTTGTTTGTTGTCTCTTCTGGGAAGCGCAGAGGGCAGAAGGCTTCTTCCACTTCCCTATCTTTTTGGTTGAGGAGCATTATTCGCTTAGCATATGAAACAGCGGGACATAAGCCTCCAGAGGATTACAGCTCATTTAACTAGGGCTGTGGCTTCATTTTGGGCCTTCAAGAATGAGGCCTCTATGGAGCAGATTTGTAGGGCAGCTACCTGGTCCTCCTTACATACTTTTTCAAAGTTTTATAAATTTGACGTCTTTGCTTCGGCTGAAGCAGCTTTTGGGAGAAAGGTTTTGCAGGCTGTGGTGTCTTCAGAATAGGGTCCGCCTCTCTTTTACCCTCCCGTTTTCATTCAGTGTCCTCCTAGAGCTTGGGTATAAGTTTTCCACAAGTAAGGAATATAGCCGTGGATTCTCCTCATATTAAGATAGAAAACATAATTTATGCTTACCTGATGATTTCCTTTCTATCTGTATGAGGAGAGTCCATGGCCCCCGCACGTTTTCTCCATTGGGCGGACCAACATTTTTTGTTTGTTCTTCTGGCAACATTTATACCCTGATATTTCTCCTACTGTTGTTCCCTCGGCAGAATGACTGGGGGATGAGGGGAGTGGGGGAGGTATTTAGCCTTTGGCTGGGGTGTCTTTGCTTCCTCGGGGTGGCCAGGTTCTGTATTCCCACAAGTAAGAAATTAAGCCGTGGAGACTCCTCATACAGATGGAAAGGAAATTATCAGGTAAGCATAATTTTATGTTTTCTGGTTCTCTAGTTTTCACTGAATAGTAAACAAGCTCATGTACTCTAAAAGATTTGTTTTAACTCAAGCTAGATTTGTTTTCCTTTAGAGACCCAAGCCCCCTTGAAGGGCTGTGACAGGAAGTAATGCACACTGCTCAAATTAAAGGGACACTGAACCCAAATTTTTACTTTCGTGATTCAGATAGAGCATTCAATTTTAAGCAACTTTCTAATTTACTCTTATTATCAAATTTTCTTCATTCTCTTGCTATCTTTATTTGAAAAAGAAGGCATCTAAGCTATATTTTAGTTCAGACACTGGACAGCACTTGTTTATTGGTGGGTGAATTTATCCACCAATCAGCAAGAACAACCCAGGTTGTTCACCAAAAATGGGCCGGCATCTAAACTTACATTCTTTTATTTCAAATAAAGATACCAAGAGAATGAAGACAATCTGATAATAGGAGTAAATTAGAAAGTTGCTTAAAATTGCATGCTCTATCTGAATCACAAAAGAAAAAATTTGGGTTCAGTGTCCCTTTTTAAGTAAAAATAAAAAAAAGTAAAATCCTTTTAAAATGATGAATAATACATATTGCAATGATGTCTATTAATTATAAGCCACTGCTTAGTGTTTTTTTTTATTACAACAATGAAACAGGCTGTTTGTACACAAGTTTTCGATATACCAGCTGTCTTTAGTTACATATGCCCAATGCAAAACTTTTATTTAAATATTTGTGTTTTCTTTCCTTCTTTGCAGAAAAACAATCCAATGATTTTAGTGGTTGGCAACAATGGCAAACTTAACTACGACCATCAGAAGTAAGTGCTGTTGTATTTGCAAATAACAGTTTATGCAAAAATGCTTCTTTCTGATCTAAACTTCATATGTAGCAAAATCAGGTGCAAAATAAATGAGAATGCATTATGTACTCGAGCTTTCTCTTGGAGATAAACATACATTTTACTGGTGCATTATGGGAAAATAGAGCCATCTAAGTGATGAATGTACATAGCATTTTTTTGTTTAAAGGGACACTCAAATTCATTGCAACATGTACTTTTTGCACTACTCACCATGGAACTGTATGTGTTTAACCTTCCCGCAGAGGCACAAGCTTTGCTGCTCCCAAGCTGAATGCAGCTGTTGATTGGCGAGGTCATGTGACTGCCGATGCTGATTGGCTCACCAGCTGTTACTTGCTTGAGACCAGAAGTTATTTTTGGCTCCTGAGCAGAGTTTTAGTGCAAAAGGACTAATGAATGAGATTTAATTTTCCTACGACAGTGTCCCTTTAATGCACATGAAAATTAAAATTAAAATGTCATCATTTAGATACAGAAAGCAATTACTAAAACAAACTTTAGTTTATCAAATTTTCTTTGTTCTTTTTGTATCCAATGTTGAGGAGCATACCTTGGTATGCTTAGAAAAGTGCATGTCTTCAGCAATGTTACACATTGTTAAAAACTCGACTGCCATATACTGCTTAAAGTGACATTAACCCCCAAAAAATTATTTCATGATTCAGATAACAGCTTACAATTTTAAACAACTTTCCTATTTCTTTCTATCTAATTTGCTTTGTTCTTTTGTATCCTTTATTGAGAAGGATACCTAGGTAGGCTCAGAAGCTGGGAGCTAGCTACCGATTGGTGGCTGCACATATATACTTCTTGTCATTGGTTAACTAATGTGTTCAGCTACCTCCCAGTAAGTGCATTGCTGCGCTTTCAATAATGGATTCCAAGAAAACTAAGCAAATCTGATAATATAAGTAAATTGGAAAGTTGTTTGAAATTGTGTGCGCAATCTGAATAATGGAAAAAAATGTTGGGGTTTTATGTCCCTTTAAGACGCATGCCCTGATGCTCTTCAACAAAGGATACCAAGAAAATGAAGTTATTTTATGGGTTATTTTATTGTGATTGTTTTAAATTATCATCCACATGGAAAAAATTCTCCTTACAATTGCTACTTATTACATATAACTTTTAAATGTTCTTTAAAAAATTGTAGCTTGGTTTTTTAGTGATCTTGAATAATTTTAGTATAATTTTAGAAAATGTCATACTCTGTGAATATGATTATTTTATTGTATCCATGTTTTATTGTACATTGACAATCAATATCAAATTTAATTTTACAGTGATGGCTCCACACAGGCACTCGCATCCTGTCAAAGGGATTTTCGTAACAAACCGTACCCCGTGCGAGCGAAAATAACGTATTACAATAAAACACTTACAGTAAGTGTAATGCTGTTTGCCATTTATACACTACTTGCTTTTGTATAAAAGTTTGTTCTTGTCCCACACTCGGCCGAAAAGCAAAATCTGTAACTTTGGTTTTCAAAATGCTGCAAATTTACTAAACCAGCTGTTTGATTTGCAGCATTTTAGCTTTGTCCCTTCTAGCAGGAGAGTGCGAAAAGCACAGTATTGTTACAAAATCAAGAGGTGTTTAAACCATACTCCTTTTTTTAATTCTTACAGTAGATTTATTTAAAATTATTATAAAGAAAATCTTTTAATAAGATTTTGCCTTTGGTTTGTAATGATCTGAGAAAATGTTAGTCTCCTAGAGAGAAAGCTGTGCTTAAAGGGATAGTATTGTCAAAATTAAACTTTTATAATTCAGATAGAGCATGCAATTTTAAGCAACTTTCTAATTAACTCCTATTTATCAATTTTTCTTCATTCTCTTGGTATCTTTATTTGCTAGTAAGCTTAGCAGCTGGCTCATTTTTGATTCAGAACCTGGGTAGCGCTTGCTGATTGGTGGCTACATTTAGCCACCAATCAGCACTACTAAGTTGCTGAACCAAAAATTCCCTGGCTCCTATTCTTACATTCCTGCTTTTTCAAATAAAGATATCACGAGAACGAAGAAAATTTGATAATAGGCGTAAATAAGAAAGTTGCTTAAAGTGAATGTAAATTTTGATGCTAAAGTGCCCGTTTTTAAAAAATTTGATTAAAAACAGG
Source organism: Bombina bombina (assembly GCF_027579735.1). Lineage (NCBI taxonomy): Eukaryota > Metazoa > Chordata > Amphibia > Anura > Bombinatoridae > Bombina > Bombina bombina. Next base: position 90,025,198 of record NC_069500.1, on the reverse strand, counting down.
GGCACTTTAATTCATCAAAATTTACATTTCACTCCTGTTGTGGAAAAAAAAACACGTAACTTTTAAACTTGACAGCAGCTCCAGCTTCCTCCGGTCGTCGCAAGCCATTTCTGATGTCAGAAATGATGGGTGGGCTATCCTCCAATCACAGCCCCCCCCCCCCGGGGGAATCAGTGTCTGATTCAATGCCGTGATTGGAGGAAGCCGGGTTCCTCATTTTAGACCCAGGAAAAGGCTTTGCAATGGGTGGAGGAAGCTGGAGCTGCTGTCAAGATTAAAAGGTAAGTTGTTTTTTTGTTTGTTTTTTCACAACACGAGTGAAATGTAAATTTTGATGAATTAAAGTGCCCCTATTTTTAATCGAATTTTTAAAAAACGGGCACTTTTGCATCAAAATTTACATTCACTTTAAAATTGCATGCTCTCTCTGAATCATGAAAGTTTAATTTTGAGTAGACTATTTCTTTAAATATGTTGTTTTATCCCATAGAGTGTCAAGCACGTACATTTAACATGCTCCTGCAAGTGGGCTTCCATGGCGAAGCAGGGAAAATTTACCTGCAGCACATTAGGGATGGTTAATTAACTTAGTGTGGGGGTAGAGGAAGGATGGGAGTCCCCGACCCTCTGTCTTAGTCTATGTATATAATATTAACATGTTAGATGCCAAGTAGTCATTAAAAATATTGACTACTGATATTTTTTTTATGTAGTTAAACTGGGTCTGATGGATTACTATGCACTGATAACTAAATGAAGGTGTCTTATTGCTGTCTTTTAAAATGTCATGCTTGCAAAGGCCTATGGTATGTTGCAGATGTTTGGGCTTTGCTTGCCATGGAGTTAAGAAAACACATGAGACATGGGTCATTCTTTTTTTGTACCTGCAACTACATGCTCAAGAATTTGCAAAGAATCTTGAAAAAAAAAATTTTTTAAATTTTCTGGGGAAAAAAAGAGAAGAAATTTGATTTTGTAAAACTAATTCCTGGGCAATATATTTGTTAAAGATTTGGAATTTTCTTTTTCTTCATGTGTTCTATTGGGAAATAAACACATTTTTAAAATAGATATGTGGGATAACTTAGTCTTGTTAACAAAATGGTGGTATTTTTAAATGATGTAATGAAAAAAATATGGTCTTTGAAGCCAATT